>NW_004524733.1:7095774-7098453 GCF_000260255.1 Octodon degus
TCTTCTTTCAGTTTTACATATGTATATGTAAAATTAGTGGGCAAAAGTTTAAGGAGAAAAGGAATGTTAGTATAGTCTCAAAGTATATCCCTCCAAATGTTTATCAGTTATAAAGAGGAAAATCACAACTTGACAGTGGAGAAATTTAGCAAACAACACCTTACCCAAGTGATCCTGGATACCATCCATAGTAATAAGGCATATTGGCATCAGGCATCCCTTGACATGATGCACAGAGTAAAGCACTATCACCTCTGTGTTATTCTTGTAAAACGTATATAACCCCAAGCTAATTATGAGAAAAGAAGGGTGAGCAACAAGATGCAGTGGCTTCAACCAGTTGGGGGGGGGGTCAAAACAAAGACAAACAAGAAGAAAGCATAGCAAAAAGCATAGAAGAGTGGAAAAAGTTGAAAAAAAACAAAACACAATAGAACCAGAATACTGCTGTCAAAGAGCTGGAGCTTTAGAGGTTGAAATTACTATGAAAAAAAAAATACTGAAATGTCAGGCTGTTCTATACTTCCACATAAGGGTATAAGAAGCAAAATGTGATATTAAGTTTGATATATGGTACATCATTATGGAAATTATTTTGCAAAAATACAAATAAATTTGCTTATAGTTCATCTGAACTTTGAATCAGTACGTTTATTTCATTGTTGATTTTCTCCCTCATTTTCACCACCCTATTCCAACGACTTCTAGTGCCTCCCACTTACTAACATGATTGACTCATGCATGTGAATTTAGTCATTATTGTACACGGTTTTACTCTCTTGTCTCTCAACATTATCCTTAATTTGAACATTTCAACTTGAATGCTTCAAATAGGTTTGATATTTCCATGTCACTTTTCAAATGTTAAAATATCACATATACATGAATCATCAACAGTTGTTCAGATTATTCTGTGACTTACCTCTATTATTATAGTCTACAATACTTTGGGTTTGTAGCCTTGAGAGATATAAGCAGCATGTTACGAGTCCAGGGCAGAGTAGCCTAAAAGGCTTGGTAAATAATATTAGCAAAGAAAATATTGAAGAACTCAGTCACATGGTTAATTGAACTTTAAGCATGTGAAAGAGTTATACAACACAGTTGTGACTGGCTGTTCTGTAACTACCAAAGAGAATATAGGGAAGAAGCTGGCTTAGACAGCCAAGCAGTTTTTTCAATTAGAAGGAAGGGAAATTTTGGTGCCATGAATTTTTTTTTTTGGTAAAATGGTTGAAGTCATGGAGATTGGTAAGAAAGAATGATGTTGAAAATGTGAGTGGTTAAGCAAAAATGCCAATTCTTACTATAAATGTCTCCACAAGCAAATCACTGAACTTCTGTGGTACTGTTTCATCTCTAAAATGTCTTGGTAAACTCAAGCTTTAGTTGTTTTAACCATATTGGATAGATTAAGTGAGCTGCTTCTTGAAAGATGAGTAGTTAATTACACTTTTCAATGGAATAAAATGTTATTCAAGGGTAAAACGGCTGCAATGTAATTTTTGCCTTTTTCTGGTGCTGCTTCTTGACCTCAGTATATTGTTGTCTTTTCTCTTTAAAACAGAACTTAGGCTTTCTCTCTCTCTCACCTTGTTTCTCTCCCTCCCACTTTATAGCTCTCAGGAGGTGAGTAGCTTTCCTCTGTAACCCCTGATGGGGTACCTTACCTCTAAATGCAATTGAGACAGCTGACCATGGACTTAGACCTCTAAACTGATGAGACAAAATAAACCTTCCTCCTTTACGTAGTTATTCTTATGTTTTTTGTCATGACAGAGAGCTGCCTAACACAAGTGAAATGATATAGCACTGTGGTTTTTTTTATTTATTTGTTTGTTTGTTTGTTTTTGTGGACAGCTGAGCCCACCCTGGGGGCAGGGCTGGCCAGTATGTGGTGCAGAGGGATAGAACCGTGGTCCCTGCACTATGCCTAAGCTTGCCTAAGTGCTTTAGACCACTGAGCTATCTTACCAGCCCAGCATTATGGTTTAAATTGGGGTTTATCGATGGATTAGTAATGTTAAGTATTTTTTTCATATACCAGTTGGCTAATTGTCCTCTTTTGAGAAAAGCTAAGTTAGGGTTTTTTTGTCAATTTTTGACAGGGATATTTTTTCTTATTATTGAAATGTTTTTGTGTCTTATATATTTGGGATATTAACCCCTTGTCATATGTACAACTTACAAGTATTTTCTTCCATTCCATAGGTTGTCTCTGTGCTTCTTGATTGTTTCCTTTGTGGTGCAGGAACATTATAGTTTGATGTAATCCCTTTTGTCTATTGTTTGCTTTTGTTTCCTATGTTTTGGGGATCTTATCCAAAAAATTAATTCCCCAGATCAATCTTGGTTTTAGTAGTTTTATAGTTTCAGATATTACATTTAATTCTTTCATTCATTTTGTGTTGATTTTTTTTTTTCAGACCCGGGGATTGAACTCAGGCCCTTGCACTTGCCAGGAAAGCACTTACTCCACTGAGCTGTCTCCCCAGCCCCTTGTGTTGATTTTTGCTATAAGGTTTTGATTTCATTTTTCTGAATGTGGAATCCAGTTTTCCCAGAATAACTTATAGAAGAAATTTTCCATTACCCATTGTCTCTTCTTTTTCCCCCTCCTTTTCTTCTCCTTCTCCTTCTCCTTCTCCTTCTCCTTCTCCTTCTCCTTCTCCTTCTCCT
>NW_004524733.1:7098553-7105828 GCF_000260255.1 Octodon degus
TCCTTCCTCTTCCTCTTCTTCTCCTTCTTCCTCTTCCTCTTCCTCTTCTTCTTTTTTCTCCTCCTCCTCCTTCTTTCTGACACTGGGAATCAAATTTACAACTTTACACTTGCCAGGCCCATTGCCTTTTCTTAATATCAATGTCCAAAGTAAATGACTATAAATGGATGGACATATTTCTGGGATCTAAATTCTGTTTTAATTAGTCTTTTGTTATAGAGATACCAAGTAAAAACTTAGAAAATAGAAAGAAATTATTTTTCTCTCCTATAATTACATATTTTGTTCACTGTATATATGTATGAAATTTAGTTATGTAAAATAAAACAGAATAAAATACAGTGTTACAAACCAATATTTCTTATACATATAGATGAAAAAATACTTAACAAATTACTTACAAACCAAATTCAAATTCAACAGCATGTTAAAAGGATTGCAAGTGATGAGCAAATGATATTTGTCATAGGAATCCAAGGGTGGTTCAATATAAGTAGAGCTATCAAAACAAAACATCACATCAAGAGAGGGAATAATAAAATTTGTTTCAATTTCATCAAAGGACATTAGCAACAAAATAAAAAGAATGAAAGAAGATATTTGCAAATCATATGTCTAATAAGGTCGTAGTGTCCAGAACACAAAAAGTACTTGTGACTACAACTGCAAACAAATCAACAATCTAATTAAAATTTGAGAAGGGCGGGGGGAGGGGCTGGGGAGATGGCTCAGTGGAATCAGCTCTTCCCTGGCAAGCCCAAGGGCCTGAGTTCAATCCCCGGTTCCGCCAAAAAAAAAAAAGTTGAGACAGGAATTGGAGACATTTTTAAAAAGATAAGCCAAAAGGCATACAGTAAAACACCCAACATTGTTATTCAAAAGGAAATCCTGATCAAAACGATAGTGGAGTTTTCATACCTATTACAATGGCTGTTATTTAAAAAAAGATACAACGATTGGAGAAGATATGAAAAACTTGGCATAAAGTGCAAAATATTTTGTTTATTGTTAGCAAGAATGTTACATGGCAGCCACTGTGCAAAAGAGTTTGGAAGTTCCTCAAAAAATTAAACATAGAACTGTCATGTAGCTCAGTGATTTCATTCCCAGTTACCTACCAAGATAATTGAAGATAGAGATTCAAACAAACACAGGTGTATTCCTGTTAATAGTGGTGCAAATGGCCAAAGCATCTGTCAAAGGATGAGTGCATAAAGAAGTCATAGTATACTCATATGATGAAATATTGTCTAGCTATATAAAAGGATGAATCCCAGATATACACTACAATGTATGGATGAACCTTAAAACCTACATCAAGCAAAAGAAATCAGACATGAAAGATCATATATTGTGTGATTCTACTTAAATGAAATATCCATAATAGACAGATCCACAGAGACTGAAGGTAGGTTGGTGCTCGGTTGTCAGGAATGCAGAAGGGATCGGGGACAAAAGGAGAACATCATCTTAATGGCTATAGGAATTCTTTATGGGTTGATGAAAATGTTCTGAAATTTAGATAGAAGTGGTATATAACATTGTGAATGTACTAATGCCACTAGCGTTTTCACTTTAAAATGCTTAATTTTCAGCCTGGCATAATGGCACACCCTTATTCTCAATAATTTGGGAGGCTGAGTCAGTAGGATCACTTGACTCCAGAAATTTGGGGATAAAACAGCCTTGGCAATGTAGTGAAATCCAGGCTCAAAAACTAAATGAAATAAAATATTTGATTTTAACATCAAAATAAAATGTTTGTGCACAGGAAAGGAAACAATCATAGGAATAAAGAGACAACCTATAGAATGGGAGAAAGTATTTTTCAAATTATAGGGTGTTGATATACAGAATATATAAAGAACTTGAGAGACTTAATAACAAAATAAAAAAATGCAACTGAATTTGAAAATGGGCAATGGATCTAAATAAACATTTATCAAAAGAAGACATACAAATGGCAACAGGTATATGAACAAGTGCTTGCTTTCACTAATCATCAGGGAAATACAAATCAAAATTAGATTTGTACTATCACACCATCCCAGTAAGAATGTCTATTAGCATAGAGACAAAAGATAACAAGCACTGGTAAGGACATGGAGAAAAGGGAACTCTCATATTCTATTGGTAGGCATGTGAATTAGCATAAGAAAATAGTATGAGAGAAAATGTTTTCAAATCATATGTCTAATAAGGTGATAGTGTCCTTCTGTCTGTAATAGAGTAGTGGTGGGGGAGGGTGGAATGCTGAAAGGTTGATATATGGAAAGGCTGATATTATGGAAAACAGTATGGATGTTCCTCAAATACTGAAAAATAGAACTATCACACAACCCGACAATTCCACTCCTAGGTATGTACCTGTCTTAGCCATTTTCTTGTTGCTGGGACACAATACCTGACTTCCACAACTTAATGAAGGAAAGGTTTGTTTTTGGCCTCCAGTTTCTTGACATTTCAGTTCATAGCTGGCTAGCTCCAAGGCAGGGCAGAGAGGCATGGCAGAGGAGGCTTTCTCATGGCATGGTAGTCTGAAAGCAGAGCCAAGGAGGAGGGAGATAAACACCTCTAGGCCATGTTCCCAGTGGCCTACCTCTTCTAACCAGGCTATTCCTCCCAACATCACATTCAACTATAAACTCTTCAGTGGTCTACTCTAATGAGTATTGCAACCCCATGATCCAATCTGCACTTCCATGTTTATGCAACACTATTCACAATGACCAATAAATGAAAAGAACATAAGTGTTCATCAACTGATGAATTGATTTAAAATGTGATTAATATATACAATGAAATATACTATCCAGCCATAAAAGAGAACAAAATCCTGTCATTTGCAGCAACATGGATAGAACTAGAGGTTGTTAGGTTAAGTGAAACAAGCCAACCACAGAGAGACAAATACAACATAATTATATGTGTATGTGAAACTAGTAAAATTGATCTCATAGAAGTTGACACTAGAGTGGTGGTAGGCGAAGGTGGCATGGGGAAAGGTTGATATATGGATACTAAATTGCAGTTAGGTAGGAGTATAACTTCTGGTATATTATTGCATAGTAGGGTGACTTTAGACAATTATATATTGTACATTTCAAACAGCTATAAGAATTTTGAGTGTTTTCCCTATAAAGAATGATGAATATTTGAGGAGATAGACATGTTTAAACTGATTGCACAATGAATGCAGGTGTTGAGACATCAGATGATACCCTACTAAGATGTAGTTTTTATGAATCAGTTAAAAATAAATTTAAGAAACAAAATGCACAGAAAGCGCTTGGACTCTCCCCACAAAATTGCTCCACATTCTAAAGATCTTGATTATTTCTCCCCTCATGCTATGAATATAATGTGGTAAATGTAAAACCTTCAAAGTTCACAGAAATGTATAAACAAGAAAGGAAAATAAAAATCACATGTGAGGGATATGGGAAGCTAGAGAAATGAAGTTAAAGGGAGGAGATTTCTTCTTAGGCTGAAGGGAATAATCTTGGGCTGAGGATCTAGCTTACTGGTGGTGCATTTGCCTAGCATACATGACACCCTGAGTTTTTTCCTAACACTAAAAACATTTTCCAAAAAGAGAGAAAGGAAATGTCTTCTAATTGGTTGTCGTTATAAGTTCACAACTCTGAACATATTAAAAGCTATCACATTATACACTTAAGAGGTGATAAACTGTATAGTATGCGGATTACATCTCAACATGGTTGTCTCATTTTAAAAAAATCACCTAACATCAGAAATCAACATAAACATTTCTATATTTTGCCTTTTATAGGCCATTCTTTAAATAAATTTACACACATACAATGAGTGATTGAAAAATACAGCGAGGATGAGATGTGTGTGTGTGTGTGTGTGTGTGTGTGTGTGTGTGATCAAAATCGTGACCTCACATTTGTCAGGCAGGCATTGTGCTGCTGAGTTACACCCATGGCCAAAAAAAAGTAAAATATAGTAAATGCTTAATTATTAAAGCGAAAGATAAATTGCCATTAACCCTCAAAAAACAGTACCTTCACCTGAAACAGTTAATGTGATCCCATTGTTCTTACCATTTTCTTACACTGTTCTGGAAGTCTACATCTGTAAGTGCCTTTACAAGGTGTGCTAAATATCCAGTGAATGCTGCTGCCCAGTGCCATCCAATGGAAGGACAGAGTCCTAAAAATATTACAGTGTGTCCACTGTATTCACTGAAACTGCACCATGCAACTCTGGCTCTTCCTCAGACTCAAAATGGCCATAAAAAATAAATGCTTCTGATTGATTTAGAACATCAAAGCAGTCATGACAGTGCAGCAAAAGACACTCAGATTAAAGGACTTCCAGACAGCTTCAGAAAGTGGGAAAAGTATGTTTGATGAAGGGGGAATATTTTGAGGGGGATTAATGGAAGTATATCATTTATTTATTTTATTTTTTTTAGAATTTACATTAAAGGTGTTATATTTTCCTTATAAATACTTTTTTCCATAATTTTATTGATAAACGAATAGCAATGAGACAGTTTCAAATCAAATTGGTAGCATAGTTTCAATAATTAACACATTGCATACATTCCTCCCAGTGGTTAATGGCTGTAAAAGAGGCAGACATGATATCCTATCCACAAACACCATTAGAACAAATCACTCTATTCATTAAGACAATACAACTGTATATCTATCCTAACTACTTTGAATACACACATACAAAATGGATATTCATCTGTATACCTATTTTTTGTTAAGTTCCATTATTTGACTATTATAGGTGTATTAACTCAGCAAAATAATCTAAAAGAGTTCAGTAGTCCATAATAGTATTGGGTCTTCCGCTTCACTGGCAATGTCAGAAATTGTTGACATGAGTCCTCCACAGGTCAACATAACAGCGTGGCTTTATTTCTTATATTTTGATTTAACACTTTTCTGCTGGGTAGTTAAGATCAAGGTAAAGCAGGACATATGCAACAAGAGTTGAAGCTCTTGGGTCTGATAAGGTCAGTGAAATCCCCTCAGGATTTATCCTGAGATCCTGTACCTCAGATAGTTTGTCAGTGTCAGCCATGTGGATGAGTCACGGCAATTGCTTGGCCAATGAGCTCTCTGTGATAGCCTGAGAGAATGTTTTCTCTCCATGGAACTCTCCTTAGGCACACTCTACATCGTCAATCACTTTCCAAATTTGGCCCCATAATCTCCTTGATCAGAAAATTCTGGACACTACAGAGTTACATGACATTACAGTACAAGTTCTCATATGTTCTGAATCTTAATTGACCTTGGAAGGCTAGGGACAAAATGTTGGCTTTCCTTGCAGCCCTCTTTTTCATCTAATTTTGGTCTACAAACTTAGGTTGTTAACCATCCAGAAGTCAAGCTTATTGTTATTACCATACAACTTAGGCTGTTAAGCTTAACCTCGATATCTGTCTGAATATCAAACATCTTAGGCATAATATGGAAAAGGTATTTTTCATCAAGTATTGATATGTTGAACTTTAATTCCATACAGAATATGATAAAAACATTTAAAAAATTAAAATATATTTTAAAAATGGGCATAAAGAATTATATACTTCTTATGTTTACACATAAGTCCAAAAATCTCACCATATACAACCTTGAAGCAGGACAGTCCCACAATATTCCTTTCCTGTCTTTTGCCTTCATTCACCACCCCCTTCTTTTGAACAACCATCTACCCAAGAGACTTCATAGCAGCAACTGGCATGTCATGACAAGCAGCCCGTATTCAGAAGACCAGAATGACAGGCACTCCAAGCATGAAACTACTA
Organism: Octodon degus; assembly: GCF_000260255.1. Taxonomy (NCBI): domain Eukaryota; kingdom Metazoa; phylum Chordata; class Mammalia; order Rodentia; family Octodontidae; genus Octodon; species Octodon degus. Next base: position 7,104,351 of record NW_004524733.1, read on the forward strand.
TTACAGATTACCATCTGCAGTGCAGTTGCTTAGTTCACAGGTATCAGTACATATAGTTAGTGAGGATGAGAATCTTTCCAATTAACTGCTAGATAGAAAAATCTTCTGGAAATTCTCAGGATCATTGCCTTGCCCATCTTCTACATATAACTGTATGGCTTGACATTGTCATGTTTCCTAGCTCTTCTCCTTTCCCTCTTTTGGTTAGTTAGTCCTTGAGATCCTGTTTCACTTTTACTTGTATTATACCTTTCTACTTCTATTTCTTCTTTTGAGTTCTTATACTAGAGAAACTATATGGTATTTACACATGTGTGTCTGCTTTATTTCTCTTATGAGTATATGTTCAAGTGGCATCCACTTCAATATAAAGGCTTCGAATTTATCACTCTTTATAGCTGAGTTATACTCCATTGTGTAAAAATACCACATCTTTTTCAACCATTCCTCAGGTGATGGGCATCTTGGTTGTTTCCAAGATTTGGCTATCACAAATTGTGCTGCTATAAACATAGGCACACATATATCCCTATGATATGATGTTTTCAGATCCTCTGGAAAAATTCCCAGTAGAGGAATAGCTGGTTTAAATGGGATTTCCAATCCAACTTTTCTAAGGAGTCTCCATACTGATTTCCATAACGGTTGCACCAGTCTACATTCCCACCAGCAGTGGAGAAGGGTTCTTTTTTCCCCACAGCCTCTCCAATATTTGTTGTCTGGTGATTTCTTTATGACAGCCATTCTTTCTGGGGTGAGATGATATCTCAATGTTGTTTTAATTTGCATTTCGTGGATGGCTAGTGCTGTGAGCATTTTTTCATATATTTATTCTCTTCTTTAATTTCTTCCTCTGAGAAGTGTGTGTCCATCTCAGATGCCCATTTCTGGATTGGGTCTTTAAATTTTGGGGCTCTAGTGTTTTTTAGTTCTTTATAAATTCTAGAGAGCAGACCTTTGTCTGAGTACTTATTTGTCATGATTTTTTCCCAATTTGTGGGTTGCCTTTTCACTTTGTTGGTAATTTCATTTGACATCAAAAAACTTCTCAGTAAGAGCAGGTCCCAGTTGTTAAGTCTTTCAATTGTTTTCCTTGTGAATTGATTTCTGTTCATGAACTCCTTGCCTATACCTATGTCTTCAAGAGTTCTTCCTACTTTCTCTTCCAGGGGATTTAGTGTCTCAGCTTTAATATTTAGATCTTTAATCCATTTTGACTTTAGTTTAGTGCATGGTGATAGACCCGGGTCAAATTTGAGTTTTCGGCATGTAGAGAGGCAGTTTTTCCAGCACAATTTGATAAAGAGGCTATCTTTCTTCCAGTCGGTATGTTTGGCCCCTTTGTCAAAGATAAGGTAGCTCAGTGTGTTCGTAGGGGCTTCACCATCTTCTAGTCTATTCCATTGATCCTCAGGTCTATTTTGTTGCCAGGACCATGCTGATTTTATCACAGTAGCCTTGTAGTATAATTTCAAGTC
>NW_004524734.1:0-1010 GCF_000260255.1 Octodon degus
TACACAGAATTTAGTTCTGTCAAATAATTATTTACTGCACTTGACTCAAAATTGAGTGAGTTGGATAGCTGTGTTTGTCTCAGTGTATCTATATTCTGGGCTCAGTGGTTTGTTTGTGAGGTCACCTACTAGACGGCCATGGACTTGGTTGAAATACTTTTTCCAGCTCCTTGCATCTGTCTTTGTCTGGAAGATGCCAGGTAGGGTGTGCAGATGGACACAGTTTCAAGAAAGACAAAAGAAGCTTGAAAGAACATTTGAGTGCTAAGCTCAGAACTACTCACTGTCCCACTAAATTCCATTTGTCAAAACATTACTAAATGCAAGCCTAGATTTAATGTGTGGGGATAGTTGGGAACAACTGCAAAATCACATTGCACAGGGCAATTTCTCTGCAGAGAGTAGAGAAATTATAATTAATTATGAGGACACGTGCCAAAGAAATTTATAAAGTTTGTGGGAAATAAGTTTTTTTTTTTCATTCTGTGTTGTTACTTAAGATGTAATAGCTACTTTTCTACCATATTAATTTTGGGAGGATACTTGTCACAACTAACAGGATTGGCAAAGTAGAAAGCTAGAAGAGACAACAAAAGAGTCCAGTGAGATGAAGGAGACACACCTGATAAAGTTAACTTCAGAGATCATCTTTTCTCATACTCTCTCTGTCATCTTGGATAATCAGTGATCTGATTTCTGCTACTTAGATTAGTTTTAATTTACTATAAATAAAATGATATAGCACACAAACATTTCATTTGGAGACTTTCAACCAAGACCGTTATTTTCAGATTCTTATCTTTTTTGAATGTATCAATATTTCTTTTATTTAATTTATGAGTAGTGTGTTATTATGTATGATAACTTGGGTCTGTCAAATAGCTCAGCAGATTAAAGTGCCTGCATGTAGGTGCAGGGACTGGCTTTTGATCCCCCAGGGACTACTGTGCTGGCCCCGCCCCCAGGACACACTGAGATGGCAATTGAGCCTGGGAGTGATTGTGTGCACC
>NW_004524734.1:1150-1987 GCF_000260255.1 Octodon degus
GTGCACCTGTAATCCCAGCATTTGGGAGGCTGTAAGCCAGCAGATCACTGAGTCCAATCTAGTAGTGAGACCCCGAACACCCTGTAGACCCTTCCTTAAAATACAAAAAAAAAAAGATAACAATGTGTCAACACTTCCTTTATTTAATTTATGAGCAGTGTGCTATTATGTATGATAACTGACCAATCCACATGCCTACTGTAAGACATCTGGCTTGCTTTCAGTCTGTGATGAGTGAACTTTCAGTTCAGTTCAGAGTGATGATCATAAATCTTCCAAGAACATTTATAGCAGGTCTTTGTATGGGCAAACACATTAATTTTTTTTCTTGAGCATATGTAAAAGTAAAATGATTCAATAATATAGCAGCTGTATCTTTAACATGTTAAGAAAGAGCAAAACTTCACAGCAACATGCTGTGTACTATCTCCATACCTTTGTGGTAAATTGTTCAAATTTTTGCTGATGTTTAAGGTTTTTTTATGCATTTAGCACAGGGCCTACAGGGTCTCACTGCACAGATCAGACCTGTAGTGATCCTCCTGTTTTCAGGCTCCCCAGCACTGGCATTGCAGGCATGTTCCACCACGACCCAAATTGGTGGCCAACTGGTGTGGCATGTGGTGCTGGGGATTAAACCCTGGTCCCCATGCTTGCTTAAGCAGGCACTTAGTCCACTGATCTATCTTGCTGGCCATGTGGATTTCCTTAATGCTGAATTTTAAGACTTCTTTTTACATTTGGGATAGTAGAGCTTTATGTAGGTAGCAGTTTTGTCTGAGTTTCTCCTGATTTTGCATATCATCTGAACAAAGGCATGAACGTATCAGTAGATAC
>NW_004524734.1:4267-5654 GCF_000260255.1 Octodon degus
CATAATATTCCTTTTCCTGTCTCTTGCTTTCCTGCTCCAGAAACCTCTGTTCTTGCAAAATGATGTTTTTGGTGATAGTGCACTTTGCTCTGCAGTGCATTGTAGGAACGATGTAGTACTCTTATCTGAGTAATACAATATAAACTTATCTTTTTATCAGCAAAATAAAGTAAAATTACTACAATTTTTTTGGTTTTAAATTCACTGTGCCTTTGTATTTAAGTAAGTTCCTTCTTTATAAGACATACTTTTTAAAAACTTCTTATCATTGTGACAATTTGTGTCTTATTTAAATTTTAGATTATATGCACTTTCAATAAGCTAGGACTCTGCTTAGAATAAAGCTTATGTGGCACTCTGTGGGCGTTTCTTGTTGTTTTTCCTGTTGCTTTTTTTTTTCTTCATCTGCTTAAAATTTTTTGAATACTTTAAAATCACTATTTTATTTATTTTATTTGATTATTAGTCATATCCATTTTCTTGGCATCTTTAGTTTTGCTTTAAGATGTATAATATATCCTTTTAAGTTATCCTAACTTGCCTTTAAGTTATATAGTTCACAAATAAAATAAGAAACTTAAGTACTATCATTTCATTTTTCCTTCTTTTGTAATATTACTGTTATTCTATGTTTTAAACTCCGAAACACATTTTAATAATTTTCACCTTGTATAGTTCATTATATTTTAAAAAGACTCAAATATTCAGGAAAGTCATTATATGTCCATGTAGTTTGAGTAGTCTTTGTTCTTTGGTGAACTTTTTGTTTCCATATGATATTATTTTCCTTCTGGCTAAAGAACTGCCACAGCATTTCTCGCTGTGCGTATCTTACAGAATAAACTCTAAGTTTTCTATATTGAAACATTCTTATTTGCCTTTATTTTTGATAGATAGTTCACTACATGAAAAATATTGTTATGACTTATTTTGCTTTTTCAATATTTAAAAATATTATTCTATCTTATTGAGGTTTTTTTCTACAAGAAATGTGTCATCATTTTTTGCCTTCGTTCTTCCCATATTTTGTAGTTTTCTGCTTTTGTTTTTAGTTTGTCATTGGTTTTGATTATGCAATTTGATTACGGAATATCTTCATATAGTTTCTTCTTTGTTTCATTCGTTGGGATTTGTCAAGCCTTTTGAATCTGTGGATTTAGAAGTTTCATCAAGTTTGGAAAAAGTTAAACAATTATCAAATTCTTTTTGTTCATCCAGCTTTCTACTCTTCAAATGTTTTCTTATTCATAGATTTGATTGCTTGACATGGTTCACATTTAAGGATGCTCTGTGATTATATTTCTTGTTTTAGTCTGTCTCTCTGTCTCTGTCTCTGTCTCTGTCTCTGTCTCTGTCTCTCTGTCTCTGTCTCTCTCTCTCTCTCTCT
>NW_004524734.1:5884-13181 GCF_000260255.1 Octodon degus
AAAAAAAATTCTTACAAGAATATGAAACTATTAACAATAAAAAAGTAGCAATAATAAAAAGAAGGTATATGGATATCTGATAGCTAATATAAAACCATCATTTCTTCAATTCGTGAGGGCTGTTACTGTCTGATGTACCTGCATGCTGCAGTCTACCATAACTCTAGAGATCATCCAGGATAAGCCTAGGGCTTTCTTCATTTCACATCTCTCAGGAATAACTGTCCTCTTCTTTATGTCCAACATTTTAGTGCCCTTTCTAATTTATTTTTTTAAAATTGTTTCAGGGCAAAATAAAAGTCTGATTCTGCTTAATTCATCTTGATTGGACTAACTGTTTACTTGTATGCTTGTATACCCAATGCAAATTTAAAGAACTTGAAGAATTGTGCATGAAGAATTGTTTTATTGATCACAATTCTAAAGGGAAAAGGTGATGAGTGTTTTATTATTGAGTTTTTTTTTAAATTTTCCCTTATAAAATCTATAGAGAAGCTGAGAAAAAATATTCAGTTTTCACTCTTGGTGCTGAACAATGTAAAAGGTCATTCCTTTCAGGAAATATATATAAAGTTGAAATTTCCCAGCACTGCTATGGAAATCTAAGGATTAAAAATGATTAGTACAAGTGTGTAGAGCTTTCAGAAGAAGACAAGATTTAACATTTTAATTTATTTTGATTAATGTTCTCATCAACTAAAATTGCTGATTCTCTTTTTATACAGAATCATACACTGAGAAGTATAGGTACAAAAAAGAATGCGCATCTGCCACGGAAAATAATTTTAATAATATAAGTCACTTTTAGAAAAAGCTTTACCAGCCCACCTTTCTCTCCTTTTCTCTCTCTTTCTTTTTCTCTTTCTCTTTCTCCTTCCCTTTCTTTCTCTCTCTCTCTTTCTCTTCCTTCCTTCCTTCTTTCCTTCCTTCCTTCCTTCCTTCCTTTCTCCCTTTCTTTCTTTCATCTGTCTCTATTTGAGGCAATAGAGATTAAATGTAGGGTCTATTATACACTAAGCAATCACTCTACATCTGAAGTATTACTATGTTATCTTGTCACCACAAAATTATTACTATTTAGAAAGATAGATGTATTATTACACTAAAAATGTATATGCTATGGAGTTTTAAAACTAATCACAGAGGTCTGTCAATACTGAAAAGCAATATTTTCTTTTGAATACATATTAGTAGTTCGTATTTTTGTTTCGTTTAACACAGTGGTTAATCATAACTGTCAATTTGATTGGTTTGGGAAGAACACAGGAAATTAATAAAACATAATCCTGTAGGATGGATCAAAGAGGATTCTGACCCTTTTGGGTACTTCCTATAGTTCCTGCCTCTACCCTCCATTGGGATTTTTCTTCTTCTTTTTTTTTTTTTTTTTTTTTTTTTTTTTTTGCAGAACCAGGGATTGAACGCAGGCCTTTGCACTTGCCAGGGAAGTGCTTAATCCACTGAGCCATCTCCCTGGCCCCCCATTGGGGAAATATTCCTCTGCTCTTCTTCCTAGTTTCCAGGAACAAATCATCTCTGCTTTGTGGGACATTTTTACCATGGTGCTTCCGCCTGGACCCAGCTGATCATGGGTCAAAACACCTGAAACATTAACCACATAAACCATTTCCTACTTTAACTTGTGGGTATTCACCATTTGGTCTCACCAGGGGAAAGCTAATACAACTAGTTTTATCAAGTACCACATTATTTAAAAATTTAATAAAAAAGCTTGCATCTTTGGATCTAATGTCCTGGGAAATGGTTGCACAGTAGTCTTTCCTTATCCAGATTTCTCTAAAAATATTCAGAATTAATGAACTCATTGACTTTTCTAGCTAAAGCAACTGTATACCACTTGAACTTAATGAGGAATGAAACCCTTTTTGTATACTTGCTTCAAAGCTATTTTATTCTCCCCACCTTTCATTTATTTCTTTCCAACAAAGTTACAGTTCCTTATACTTTTATAAAATGCTAATTTTGTCTTCTTTAAACAGTCAAACATCTCTTGTGATTGCTTTGGAAGAAAAAGAATAATTTTTTCTTGGTTCACTTAATAAAGAGTCCTGTGGGAAAACTTACATGTGTTCCCCTTGAAATGTATCTTATTACATTATACCTAAGATAGAAGCTCATTTTGAACATTTTGAAAATTCATAATATTGTGAGGAAATAGGGGAAAGAAACACACATAGTTTTACCACCCAGGGATAAAACTCATTAACATTTAGAATATTTGCTTCCAGTGTAAGCTCAATTTGATTTTTGACTGCAGTTGTGTGCATGATTTGTTTATCTCCCTGCACATGTGGTTGCTCACCAGATGGAAAAACCCCTCTAATTATCTATTTCCTCCAGTGTCGAATTTACCAGTTGGTAGCTTCATCATAGCTCTTCTGAGTTCTATAACCCCTTCTAGAATACAGCTTGAGGTCTCCACAACTGCACCACTTTACTTAGCTCATTTTAACCACTCACAGTCCCTTGTAGTTAATCAAAGAAAAAAGTGATTAGAAACTTCCAAGTGGACTCATGCTATTTTAAAGCTATTGGTTTTGATAAATTTGAAGAATAAAGATACCTTCAGGAAATTAACTAAGAAGTTTAAGTGATGGTAAATGGTATAGAAAAACATTCACTGGTGTGAGATAAAATACTATAGAAATTTTCATGCATCCCCTGCTTCTGGTGATAGATCTAGGTTTAGAAATTACTAGGGAGCTTCCCTGAAACCCACAAGCTGCAGAAGAACAAAGACTGAAAGAAGAGGTTGGGAGAAAGTTTTTAATTTCCACTCTTGACTCCAATGCACTGTGAGCTGTTATAATCTGTTCATGCTCTTGCATACTCGACACCCAGAGTCAGGGCTCAGGAACTGTTTTCAGATGTGAATGAGTGTGCAAGGACACAGTAGCACCCAGGACAGAGATTCCCCTCTGATATCCCTTTCTAAACCCTTAAAAGGAAGCATACTCCAAATGGTCTTTGTGATAATGTCAGTGTGAGTTTCTGACTAGCAATTTGCCTGGTAGAATGAGAACAGTAGTCATGAGAGTCTCTAAAAAGCACTTCTCCCGTGGGTCCATTTCTTTTTTTGTCTTAGTAGGGAGAGAGATTTTAACCTGGCTTTGAATCTCTGTCTAATTTTACATTATTGAAAGAGAAGCTGAAACATAAGAAAATATATGTTCACAGGCCCAAATGTCTACATACATGAAGACATGGACTACCTCAAAGAAATACCTGATTTATAGCTGATATAAAGTTAATAAAAGAAGCAGACATAATGGCACATATCTGTAATCCAGCACTTGAAAGGCTGAGGCAGGAGGATCATTGTAAGTTAGAGGCCAGTCTACTCTACAAAATGAGTTCAAGATCAGCCTGAACTACATAGCAAAATCTTGTCTCAAAAAGATACAGAGAGAGAGAGAGAGAGAGAGAGAGAGAGAGAGAACAAAATAATAAAAGAAGAATCATAGATTTTTCTCAAAAGGTAGTGAAGAAATATTTGTTGAAAAGAAATATGAAAGGTAGTTTTAGAATTTTTTCTGTATCTTTTAGAGAAAGGTCTACAGGGTGTTCAGGGTCTCACTATTAGATCGGACTTGTAGTGATTTTCCTGTTTACAGCCTCCCAAGAGCTGGGATTACAGGTGCACACCAACATGCCCAGTCTCAATTGCCATCTCAGCATGCCCTGGGGTAAGGGCGGGGCCTGTACAGCAGGCCCAAGGATCAATCCCCAGCCCCTGCTTTAATCTGCTGTGCTATTTGGCTGGCCCTAGAATTAATTAATAATGATACAGGAGAAAGGAACACCTGACCTGAAAGATACCTGGGATGAGTTCATATTCACCAAAACCAAGGAACGAGTTTTAGGAACAATAGAGGTTAAGAGCAGAATATATTTGCTGAGGAAAATAAATCTTCTCTCTGAGAGAGAGACAGGTAGGGATTCAAGTGGGTTGTCAAAGATTCTGCCTTTTCTAGGGAGTTTTATAGAGCAAATCCACACTGAGGTGCTGGTCCAAAGTAGGAAACATGGGAACTCACAAGGTGGGCATCAGGTGGGATAAAATTATGATCAATCAATAAGATTCCAAGCAGAATAGCTCAGGGAAAACATTAAATTTGAATTAAATGGGGAAGCAAATCACATAGCTCATGAATACAGAACAGGGTCTTTTCCTGCAGGGAGGTAGGTTAGTTACTTTTCTTTGTTTGTTTTTTAAGGTGATAGAGACCTATATAGAATACACCAATGCCTGATGCTTACCTTTAGGGACGTATGTATTTGTTTTATGTTTTGTCTTGAGCTCTGGAACACAGCAGGAGTGTCTGTCTCTCTCTATGGCAAGGCATCTTGTCTTCCACACTGGCTCCTTCTGAAGGCCTGGCCCTGTCTGAATGCCTATATTTCTGTCTAACTCAGCTGCCTGTAACAACATGATGATAACTTTAAGTGAAACCACACACTCACAACTGAGAGCAGCAACCACCAAGTCATACAGGGAGGCAAAAGGCAAGGGCATAGATCTGTATCAGAAAAAGTTAATAATGAAGACAATAGCTAGAGAGATGAGCCAGTTAGAAGGATCATATCTAGCATTAAGCACTTACTTAGAAAATTTTGAATATAGAGGAGAATAACCCAGCAGAAAAGGAAAGCAGATAATACATTTAGAAAGAATTTTCTCTAGAAACTTGGAAATGCAGAGGTCCAAGCAAAGTGTCGAAGCTTGAGAATCGGCACCCTCATGCTTCACATTAAGGCCTCATCACACTATACAGGAAGCTCAAGTGCCTCTTTGGTCTTTCAGTGACTGGCCTTGAAATTATTCTGAAATACTAGGGCTCATTTCCTCTGTAGAATTTTTGCACACCTTACTCTTTGTGAATGGAACCCTTTCCCAATTATCTTGACCTTCCATTTTTATGAACCAACCAGAAGTAATCGCTTCCAAGGGATGTACCCTGCATTTTCCTTCTAATAGGGTTTTTCCCCATGTCACATGCTTTTGTGTCACCTGATTATATGTTCTTTTTTTTTTTTCAAAACTGGGGATTGAACTCAGGCCCTTGCGCTTGCCAGGGAAGTGCTTATTCCACTGAACTATCTCCCTGGCCTCAGATTTTATGTTCTTCATGGTAATTCTCATGTTTTCAATTTATCTTTATTTTATTTATTTATTTATTTTTATTTATTATTATTATTATTTTTGTATTTTAGGGAAGCATCTACAGGGTGTTCAGGGTCTCACTACTAGATTAGACTCATAGTGATCTTCCGGTTTACAGCCTCCCAAGAGCTAGGATTACAGTCGTGTGCCACCACACCCAGTCTCAATTTCTTGCTCAGTGTGCCCTGGGAGTGGGGTAAACATGGCAGGCCCAGAGATTAAATCTCCAGCCTGTGCTCCTGCTTTCAGGTGCTTTAATCCACTGAGCTATTTGGCTGGCCTCATTTTAGCTTTAAAGTGCATTTATTTTCTGCTTTCTCCACTCTATGCAAACACTAAACAAATGAGTTCTTGTTGTTTTTTATTTTCTTTGTTCTCCAGTCCTAGAATGGTGCTCTGCCATTAGTAACTATACATAAACATTTACTGTTCATAAACAAGGTAAGTACTATACATTTTACCAAATTTCAAGGACCTGAAATTTGGACATATTTTTTAAAAGAACCAAAGGGTATAAAGGGAATAGTTATTGTGAAATTTTATTTAAAGGACCAGTTTATTATTTATAGTTTATTCTGTATTTTTTATTTTAATAATTTTATTGAGAAAGAAGTAGAAATGAGATAGTTTCAAAACAGGTTAGCACTATAGTTACAATAATTAATACATTGCATGTTATTGTCTTTGTAGTAGTTGTTCCTAGTACAAGATGCAGACATGATATCGTGTCTAAACACTATTAGTTCAAAACCTTCTTCTCATTGAACTCAGAGAAAGTAGCTGTATATCTATGCTATTTTGTATATACAGATATATATTTTTTCACTGCATAACAGTCCAATTATATCTCTGTTTTTGTTTACTTTTGTCACAGATGTGTATTCCATAGCCATTCATATATTGTAGGTGTGTTAATTCAGCAGAGTAATCCAATATAGTCCAGTAGTTTATAATAGCAGTGGGTTATCTGCAAAACTGTCAGTGTCAGAAGATGTTGACATGAGCATTTTGTTGGTCAGTGTATTAATTTGGCTTTACTTTTCATACCTTGATTTTATAATTTTCTGCTAGATGGTTAAGACCAAGATAAAGCAAGACCTATATAACAAGAAATGTAACTTTTGTATCTGACAAGGTCAGTCAAATCCCTTCAGGATTTATCCTGAAACCCTCTACCACACTTTGTAGATCCTTTGTCAGTGTTATCCATGTGGATGAGTCATGAGCATTGCTTGGCCATTTTGCTTTCTGAGAAAGCTTGAGAGAACGTTTTTTCTCCATGTGACTCTTCTTAAGCACACTTTGCATCATTGATCACTTTCCTCAGTGGTCCCATAATCTCCTGGATTAGAAAATTTGGGACATAACTGAGTTACAAGATGTTTCAGGACAGGTTCTCCTATGTCCTGAAACCACACTGACCTTGAAAGGCTAGGGCCAAAATATTGTCTGTCCTTGAAGCCCTTCTATTTCTCTGATATTTGGCCTGCAAACTTAAGTTGTTAACCCTCCAGAGAACAAGCTTAATGATATTACCCTATAACATAGGCAGTTGAGCTTAACCTCACTATCTGTCTGAATATCAAACATCTTAAACATAACATGGAATGGGTATTTTCCATCAAATATAGATACATTAAACTTTAAACTATACAGAATGTGAAGAACAAAAAGAAAAAAATTAAAAAGTAGAAAATTGTTTTAAAAATAGGAATAAGCAATTACATGTTTTTACACAGAAATTTAGAAATCTAATCATATACAGCACTTAACAGAACAGTCCTATGACTTTTTGTCTCTTCTTTCCATTTACTACCCACCCTTTCTTTTTAAACAAACATTTCCATGGGAAACAGTGTGGCAGAAATTGGTATGACATGATGAGTAGTACATGTTTAGAAGACCAGAATGACAGGCATTCCAAGCATGAACTTAGTAATACACATTGCCATCTTCAGTGCAATTGCTTATTTCACAGGTATCAGCATATTTAATCAGGATGAAAATCCTACCAATTAACTCCTAGTTTCAAAAACCTGCTGAAGATTCTTTTTTTTTTATGAGAGAGAGAGAGAGAGAGAGAGAGAGAGAGAGAGAGAGAGAGAGAGAGAG
>NW_004524734.1:13307-17752 GCF_000260255.1 Octodon degus
CTGAAGATTCTTAAGATCATTACCTTAACCATTTTGTGCATATAAATGTATGGTTTTGCACCTGTCATATTTCCTAGTTTTTCTCCTTACCCTCTCTTCATTGCTTAATCCTTAAATTCTCACTTTCCTTTTAATTGTGTTATACTTTTCTATTTTTGTTTCTTCTTTTGAGTTCTTCCACAAAAGAGACAATAGAATATTTACACATGTGTATCTGGATTATTTCAGTTATGAGTATATCTTTAAGTGACATCCACTTAAATATACAGGTTTTGAGTTTATAATTCTTTATAGATGAGTAATACTCCATTGTATAAAAATACCACATTTTTTTCATCCATACCTCAGGAGATGGGCATCTTGTTTGTTTCCAAGATTTGGCTATAACAAACTGTGCTGCTATAAACAAAGGCATACATATCTCACTATGATATGATGCTTTCAGTTTCTCTGGGAAAATTCCAAGTAGGGAGAGAGCTGGTTTGAATGGAATTTCCAGTCCGAGTTTTTTTAAAAGAGTCTCCATCCTGATTTCCATAATGGTTGCACCAGTCTACATTTCCACCAACAGTGGATAAGGGTTTCTTTTTCTCCACAGCCTCTCCAGCATATGTTGTTGGTTGATCTCTTTATGATGACCATTCTTTTTAGGGTGAGATGGTATTTCAATGCTGTTTTAATTTTCATTTCATGGATGGCAAGTGATGTGAAGCATTTTTTCATATATTTATTCACTTATTTAAGTTTGTCCTCTGAGAACTGTGTGTTTATCTCAGATGCCCACTTCTGGATTGGGACTTTAAATTTTGGGGGCTAGTATTTCTTAGTTCTTTATAAATTCTAGAAAGCAGACCTTTATCTAAGTTCTTATTAGTTAAGATTTTTTTCCAAATTTGTGGGTTGTCTTTTCATTTTCTTAGTAATTTCTTTTGGCTTGCAAAAACTTCTCAATAAGTTAGATCCCAGTTTTTAATTCTTTAAAGTATTATCTGTGCTATTTGATTATTGTTCATGAACACTTTGTCTACACCTATGTCTTCAAGAATTCCTCTTACTTTCTCTTCCAGGAGATTTAGTGTTTCTGTGTTGATGTTTAGATCTTTAATCCTTTTTGACTTTACCTTAGTGCCTGGTGATATACCTGGCACAAGTTTCAGTTTTCAGCATAAAGAGAGCCAGTTATTCCAGCATCATTTGTTAAAGAAGCTATCTTTCTTCCAGTAAGCATGTTTGTCCACTTAGTCAAAGATAAGGTGGCTGATTGTGTTTGTAGAAGCCTTTGTGTCTTACAGTCTATTCCATTGATCGTCAGGCCTATTTTGTTGTCAGTATGATGCTGATATTGTCACAGTAGCTTTGTAGTATAATTTCAACTCAGGGATTGTAGTGACTCCTGCTTTGTTTTGTTACCCAGGATAGCCTTTGATATTCTAGGTGTTTTCTGGTTCCAAAAAAATTTTAAGAATGATTTTTCTAGGTCTGCGATGTACGTTGTTGGTAGTTTGATAGCAATTGCATTAAACATGTATAGCAATTTTGGGAGTATGGCAATACTTATGATGCTGGTTCTTCCTATCCAGGAGCAGGGAATATCGTTCCATTTTCTGAAATGCTCTACAATCTCTTTGCTTAGAGTACTATAATTTTCTTGTATAGATCTTTGACTTTTTGGTTGGATTAAATCCTAGGTACTTCATTTTCTGCAGTGCTATTGTAAAAGCTATTGTTTGCCTAATTTCTCTCTCTGTGTTTGTTATCTGTGTAGAGGAATGCTGTTGACTTTTGAATACTGACTTTGTATCCCGCTATGCTACTGAATTTATGTATCAATTCTAGTAGCTTCTTGGTGGAGTTTTTTAGGTCTTCTGAGTAAAATATCATGGCATCTGGAAATAACGATAGCTTAATTTCTTCTTTATTCTCATTCCTTTTATTTCTCTCTTGTCTAATGGCTGTAGACAATGATTCTAAAACTATATTAAATAAGAGTGCTTATAGAGGACATCCTTGTCTTGTACCAGATCTGAGAGTGAAAGGTTTTTCTCCATTTACAATTATGTTAGCCATTGAGTTGTCATAGATGTCTTTTATCAGATTGAAATAGAGGCTTTCTGTTCCAATCATCTGTAGGACTCTGAACATGAATGAGTGTTAGACTTGGACAAAAGTCTTTTCTGCATCAATTGAGATGATCATGTCATTTTTAGATTTGGCTGTATTTATATGGTGTATTAAATTTATAGATTCATATATGTTAAACTGTCCTTGCACCCCTGGGATGAATCCTACCTGATAATGGTGTATAATCTTTTTGATGATTTGCTGTATTCTCCTTGCTATGATTTTACTGAGGATTTTTGCAGCTATGTTCATGAGCTAGATTGCCTGTAGTTCTCTTTTTACATTGTTTCTTCCTCTGGTTTTGGTATCCATATAATACTTGACTCTAGGAAAGATTTTGGTAAGATTGTTTCCCTTCAAATTCATTAAAGAGTCTGAGGAGTATAGCGATGAAATCTTCTGTAAATTTCTTATAGATTTCAGTTGTGAATACATCAGGACCTGGACTTTTGTCAGTAAGTTTTTTTTAAAAAATATATATTTTGTATATCATTGACTGTTATTGGGTTATTGAGAGTTGCTACATCTTCTTGATTCAGTTTTGATAATTTCTGATTTTTAGAAATTCATCCATTTCTTCTGTGTCTTCTATTCTGTGAGAGTAAAGATTTTCATAGTAACTATTCATAATCTCCACTGGGTCTGAAGTAATTACATCCTTTTCTTTCCTTATTGGTTGTATTTGATTTTTTTCTTTTTCTATTTGATGAGGTTAGCTAGGGGCTTATCGATTTTATTTAATCATTCAAAGAACCAGGTTTTTGATTCTTTAATTCTTTGAACTGTTTTCTTCATCTTGATTGAATTAAATTCTGCTCCAGTTTTTATGATATCTTCCCGTCTTTAGGCTTTGTGTTTGGTTTGTCCTTCCTTTTCTAGTCGTTGGAGGTGCAGCATTAGGGTGTTTATTTGTTCCTGTTCAGTTTTCCTAATGTGTGAGTTCACAGCTATAAATTTCCCTCTAAGAACTGCTTTCATCGAATCCCATGAATTCTGATAAGTTGTGCTTGAATTTTTGTTGAATTGTAGAAATTGTTCAATTACTTATTTAATTTCATCTGTGATCCATTGGTTGCTGAGTAGGGTGTTGTTTAATTTCCATGTATTTATAGGGTTTTTCTGGTTTGTTTTGTTGTTTATTTCCAGTTTCATTGCACTGTGGTCAGAAAATATGCATGGGATAATTTCTGTTTTCTTGCATATACTTAAGCATGACCTATGAACTAGTATGTGGTCTATTTTATACAATGACCCATGTGCATCTCAAAAAATGTTTATTCAGCTGTGGTTGGGTGGGACACTCTGTATATGTCCATTACGTCCATTTGTCCCAAGCTCTGGTTTAATTCTGCTACTTCTTTGCTAAGTTTTTGTCTGCTTGACCTATCTTTTAGAGATAAGGGAGTGCTAAGGTCTCCTGTTAAGATTGTGGCATTGGATATTAGATTTTTCATGTCCATTAAGATGTGTCTTATATACTTGGGTGCTCCCATGTTTGGTGTGTACATATTTATGACTGTTACCTCTTCCTCTTGAATTTCCCCCTACCCAGTATACAGTGGCCTTCTTTATTTCATCTGCTCATTCTTGGTTTGAAGGTGAGACTGTGTGAGTATAGGATTGCTACCCCTGGATTTTTCTGAGGTGCTGGGGCATGTAGTATTTTTTTTCCATACTTTGACTTCCAGCCTATGAATTTCTTTATGAGATAAATGTGCTTCTTTTATACTGCATATTGTTGGATTTTGTTTCCTAATCTGTTGTGCCAATCCATTTCTTTTATTTGATGATTAAGTCAATTTACATTGATGGTTATAACAGAAATGCATTGACTTATTATTGACATGTTATTTCCCTGCTACTGTTTACTTCTTTTTCTCCTGTGTTTAATTTTTTGTCCTATTTAGTGGGTTCCTTCTATTCTCGTTCATGGAGTTCTTATCATCTTTGTCCCTCTCTAGAACATCTTTTAGTACTGTGTAGTGTGTTTGCTCTGTCATCATGAAATTGTTTGGTTGTTCTTTCTCATGGATGTATTTCACTTCTCCATCAAACTTGAAAGAGAGTTTTATAGGGTATAGTGTTCTGGGCTGGAATTTTTTTCCATAGAGTACTTGAAGTACTCTGCTCCATGCTCTTCTTGACTTCATGATTTTATGAAGAGAAGTCTGCCATTATTCTGATGGGTTTTTTTTTTTTTTAAGTGTGATCTGCTTCTTTCCTCTAGTGGCTTTCAGTATATTGCTCTTGTGCTGGATTTCTGGGATCTTGACTATTATATGTCTCATTGTGTTTCTAATTGGGTTAATTTTCTTTGGAGTTCT
>NW_004524734.1:22192-26168 GCF_000260255.1 Octodon degus
TTTCTCGTTAATTTCATGGCTAAAAATATGGCTTGTTCATTTCAGTCTTTATCCTTTAGTGTTTGTTCTTCTCCAGTTTCTATTCTTGTATTTTTCTTAGTTTCTTAGCCTGTGAAATTGTAATAAACATAATCACTGCTCTCATGGTGAGAACATTGTTAACAGATGGTAGGTTTTCAAATGTGAATCATTTAAATTAGGAGACACTGAAAAAGGTAATCGAAATTGGATTCTGCTTAAGACTGAAAAAGAAAGGTCATTTTTACCCTCATGAAATAAAAGTCTCATACAATAAACAAAGTTACTAACTGCCAGGAGCATTCAGTAAAGCATGGAGAAAGGCATGGGAATTCATTTTTCTCTCTTAATTAGCTAATGCATTTTGAACATTGGTTATTAGGTTTCTATATTTTAATTAATTTAAGTTATTTATATAATGAAATTTCTGAGCTTAAAGTATTCCTAATAAGCATTTAATCATTTATTCCAGAAGGGTTTCAAGCAAATGAGTTCAGGTAATTCATCCATGCTGTAGGAAGGGGCTGGCAGGAGCTGAGCATAAAGAGTGACAGGAAACCGGACAGCTAAACAGGAAGTGCTGGGGAAGAGGTGGGATGACTGAGAGCCCTACCAGCTCCCAGGGAAAACACTGAAAAGAAAGTGACCAGAGTTATTGAACATTTTATTTTTATTAAATCAATATTAATCTTTGTAGAAGTCTTGAATTTTTGTCTTTTAATAATTCCACTGGAGCATTTTACAGGGTTTTTTTTCAGTCTCATTGCAGAATTCTTGAACTGAGAAATTTTTTTATTATTTCATTGGTTTCAGTTTTCTAAGAGTATTGCAATGTTCAGCGGTAATTGGTAATTGCAGTTACCTCTGGCTGTGAATTACATATGATGAGCCACTTCTATTTATTCTATGATCCCTGAGTTTTCTTCCATTTGTATTTTTAGATAATTTCATACATAGATTATGATAGGGTATATAGAATTTCTACATAGTCTTCATTCAGATTCTTCCAACATTAACATTTTTATGATAATATTAAAATATAAAAACTGCAAGAATATTAGTATGACATCATAAGATGTTATGGTTTGTGTGTAGTTGTCCCCCCAAAGCCTCATGTAAGTTATGGGGTACAGGTGACTGGAGGAGCAACAAGTGACTTGAGGGGCAGAACCAGAGGACCAGGGCAAGGCCCAAAGGGAGGGGCCTGAGAGGTATGAACTATTAAACTGGCTAGGCTGTGCTTTTCTCAGAGATGTGGAGAGGGTCATTCTGGACATGGTGGCACCCAAACCTCTCCTCTAGTGTCTTGAAACCTCCAGTAACTGTGAGGTAAATAAACCTTTCCTTTCCTCATTTTGATTGTTGGGTATTTGTCTCAGCAATGAGAGAAGAGTAACTAATACAGGATTTGGTACCAGAGAAGTGGGGTCATTGCTGTGGCTATAACTGATGATGTGAATTACAAGCTTTAGGGAATGGCTTATGGGAAGAGATAGCAAAGATTTGGAGATGTCATCCACAAGTGAAGTGCTGGAACAGCTTTGGCTGTTCTGTAGGGAAGATTTTGGTTAGAGCTCAGACCAGAAGACTGATAGAAAACCTGCCTGTAAAGACCAGGCTGGGGAGGTTTCTTCTAGGAAGGACTGCATTGGTTGTTGGACTCTATATCACTCATATTTTGGCTTGGCAACATGTTTGTGTGAATTTTGCCCATGTTGAGAGTCTTTGCCTGAGACCGAGTTTAAGCATGGAGGACTGACTAATCTTTCAAAGGAAATCTCAAAGCAGTCAAATATTTGAGCAGTGGTGTGGTTATTGTCGGGGGCTCTTAGTCAGATTTATGTTGAAAATGAAGAACAAAGATCCCAGAAGAATGATACAAAATGTTGTGAGTTTGCCCAAAAGGGAAGCTCCAATAAAGCTGTAGAGTGAAAAGATAGAGCTGAGATCTCCATTTCTGAGGAGGAAGAAGAGAGTAGAAAAGATCTCCTGAGGGAAACACAGGTGGTGGCAGGTTCTTGTCCTTTGCAGGCTCAGAATTTCAAGGTTGAATGACTCTGCTTTGGGGAGAAAGCCACAGAACCCCATGTTCTAGAATGGAGTCAGTGGCCACGCCATGTTCAGAATGGAGGCAGCAGCCACACCAGGTTAAAGAATGGCACCAGCATAGAAAGTTTGTTTCTCAGAATCAAGGTCAGAGTGCTCAGTGATCCAGGCACTCAAACTCTGAAGCCAAGAGAGAGGAAAGCCTGGCTACTGCTCCAGCTGGAAGCAGACTTTGCCATCATCAACATGGTATTGTTTTTAGGTATATGCAGAATGCAGGAGTTCTGAGGGTAAGATGGGTTCCACCTAGATTTCAGAAGAAGGCCTGCGAGGCCAGGCAGTGTGCCCCTGGAAGGGCAATATTTAAAGCTGTGAGTGAGAAGCCTATTCATTGGAAAGCCCAGAAAGCTGGAAAAGCCTGAAATGTGGATCATCTAAGGGAAACTGAAAAGAGGGAGCAAAGCAGGCCTAAGAGAGAAGCCACAGGAGCTACAACCACCAAAAGTGCCATGGAGGTGGAGCCACACAGAGCTCACAATTTGCCACAGATAGCTTCAGATGTTCCACTTGGAACTATAGGACTCAATGTTTACCCTGCAGGAATTTGGACTTGTTTTGGCCCCAGTGGTTTTTATCCTTCTTTGTATACCTTTTGGAATGGTGATGTTTATCTTGTGTCTTTGAATGTTGGACAGCTAGACACTGTCCCCACAAAGCCTCATGTAAGTTATTGGACACACGCGGCTGGAGGAGCAAAAGTGGCTTGAGGGGTGGGGCCAGAGGACAGTGCAGGGCCTGAAGGGTGGAGCCAGAGAGGTGTGAGCCATTAAACTGGCTAGACTGTGCTTTTCTCAGAGATGTGGCGAGGGTCATTCTGGACACAGCAGCACCCCAGCCTCTCCTCTACTGTCTTGAAACCTCCAGTCATCCTATTAAGATTTGACCTTTTCTGTGTAGAATCTCACTTTGCACTAAATTGTCAAGTCTGTTTAATCCCCAGCCCATAATTTACTTTTTCTTCATCTTGAGTGATCCTAAATTTGAAAAATAGAAATTATTTGTTTTGTGGATAATCCCTCAATTTGGATTTGTCTCATGTGAGTTTCATGATTAGACAGAAATTATACACAAATGGAAAGAATGCCAGAAAGGTAATGATTCATTGCAAAAGTACAACCTACCAAAGGAACCATGGTATTGATATCTATTTTTTCCATATATTTTTAGTGCACATTTGCAATACATATTGATCTTATTCCTCATGGTGTTCTGATGTGTGAACATAACACATTGCAATTCTTTTGTATCCCCGCCAACGTCTCTTGAACCTATAGTCTCAGGATGCATCTACTTTTCTACAAATGACTCAAGCTTATCCCACTTTATAGCAGAGTAATACTCCATTACGTATAAGTGCATTTTCTTTAGCCGTTCTTGTGTTGGTGGACATGTAGATGGTTCCCAAGGTTTAATTATTACACATTGTGTTGCTATAAATGTGGGTGTGCATGCATCTCTGTGATGTGCTGGTTTTAACCCCTTCAGGAGGATGCCTCAAAGGTGAAGAGCTGTGTCCAGTGAAATTTCTGGTTTTTGTTTTTTGAGGATTTTTCCATTGTTATTTGCATAATGTTTGCACTACTTTACATGGCCATGAAAACTGTAAAAAAGATCCTTTCTTCCTCTGCTACCTTGTCAGCTCTTGTTATTGCTTGTTTCTTGCTGGTGGTCATTTTCTATCTGGAGTAAGAGGGAAACTTAATGTGGTTTTAATTTGCCTATTTCTAAGGGCCAGAGTAATGAAACAATTTTAACATTCATTTCTTCAAAGGTAAAAATGAGAAACTCCAAGTTCTTCCAAGAGAAAATTACTAAAAATGGTTGAAAACTGCTATGTTATTTTAGGGTTGTA
>NW_004524734.1:33800-40126 GCF_000260255.1 Octodon degus
TTGACTGAAGCTCTCCTGCAATGATTGGTTATGACTCAGCCACTTGCTGAAGAAAGTACTCCTAATTTAGAAACCCATTTTGTTTAAAAACTAAGGTAGGTTAAGGTTTGTTATAAAAGAGGCTCAAGGTTCAGATACAATGATTAAGAGTCTATAATACATAATGCTCATTTAATTAGCACTGCCATCTGAGAGATTGAAATGATGGCCCATGCCTACTGAATTTGGTCCCATTGGATTTTATTGGATATGAGAATACCATATTTCTTTAAGAAACATTTTAATGAGAGTAGAAGGAAATTAATCATGTTTCAAGAATTGAATCAATAAAAAGACATTAAGAAAAAATGGGGATAAAACTATTGGCTGTATTTCTAGTGAAACCTTATTTCATAAAATTTCAACTTCAGATGGATATTTCACTCAGTTCCTCCATTTTGCTTTTAGTATTCATCTCTACATGGCTGGCTGCTGAGCACGAGCCTGCCTGACACTCTCTCCACATTCCCCTATGTACACAAGCACAAAACAACCAGAAAACCTCTCCACATGGTTTTCAAGAAACATAAATCAGAAAGAACCTGTGCTCCCCATTGATGATACTTTCCATTTCCCAAGAATAATGTGAGAAGACAAGTGAATTTAGGAGGAGCCTGTTGGGTGGAGTAATGTTTGTCGCTGACTGTGTGAAAGAAAGTCACTATTTCATGCCCTACACAGAGACCATTTAGTATTATTTCTATGCATTTATCCTTTCTTTAATTGTCCATTCTCCTATCTATAGCTATTCATTTATGAATAGAAGTATCTCTCTATCTAGGTATTCAGATATCTAATCCACTATCATTCATCTCTCTTAGCCTAAAAACAATGCCTGGATGCTCTTAAATATCATACCTGTCCTTGTGGTGCAAATAAACCTATTGAACCTGGGCCAGTGAGATAGCTCAGAGGACTAAGTGCCTACTTTGGCAAGCGCTGGGACCACGGGTCTATCTCTAGTCCCACATGCTTCGCTGGCCCTGCACCGGGGGCGCACTGTGCCTTGCCCAAGTCTGGGAATGGTGGCACACGCTTGTATTCCCAGCACTGGGGAGGCTAAAAAAAAAGAGGATCACTACAAGACCAAGCTGCTTAGTGAGACCCTGTACCAGATACATAAATGAAAAATAAAAAATAAAAATAAAAAAAACTACCAAAACTATACATCAAAAGTATTGTACTAGTCAGCTTTCTGGGTACTGAAACAAAATACCCAAAACTTAAAGGAAAAGTGGTCTGTGTGGCAATCAGGGTCAGAGGCCTCTGTTTATAATAGCCTGGCACCAAGGCAGAATCAACATGGGGAGAAGGTGTGGTGGAGGGAAAGTGCTTCGTGTTCACAGCCAGGACTCAAAGAGCATGAGAAGAGCACCAAAGGCCAAGGCACAGCCCCAGAGACCCACCGCCCTCCTACTGGGACCCTCCTGCTGACAAGCAGCTATTATCAAAACCCCTGCTGAGGGTATCCATCTAACCTATCTGTATTATGGGGCATGGGTGCAAAAGGAAGGCAAAGAGCAAGTTCTTCAGTTGAGAAGCTCTGGGAAGACCCACTGTTCTCTGTTGAACAAAAAGGCCTCATCTCCAAAAGCTGGTGGCTTTCTTCGGTATCCATCAGGGAGGTGAGGGGGTCACTGCAGAGTGCAAAGGGAAGAGAAACATGCTAGTCCTTCCAGGCAGAGAGACCTCCAGTCAGCAGTGGACAGATACTTGTGATGCGTGCATGGCTGGCACCTTACTGCCACGAAGGTATAATTTGTTTTGAAGCTGGGGTGTTATCCTGTGTCTGAACAAGTCCTGAAACCACAGGTTTCTGCTCAAGCCTCCTTTCCTGCTTCAACACAAAGGCTACTCTCGGCAGCATGTTGCCACTTTGCCGTTAGTGAGACCACCGGTAACTCAGCAGGACTCGAGAATATTCTTGTAGCCAATTCAGGGAACATTTGTCTCTATATAGCCAGCTCCACACATTTCAATGAATAGGTCCAAGGAGGGGCCAGAGACAGGTCGCAGCAAGGGCAAGAGAGCAGCGTGGTGGTCTCGCGAGCTTTGCACGACAGTGGCTGAATGCACTGGTAACCATAGCACCCCCTGATTTTGTAACCTTTCCAGGATTCTAGCAATCCAGTCAAGTTGATCATTAAGCTTAACTATCATAGGTACTAACTAGAAACCTATGCAGGAGAAAAGCATAAAAAGTTAATATTCAAGACCTAAATCGCAAAAATGTCAAAGCTCCGTTATCACACTATGAAGCTGAATCTGCAGTCACTCAGAAAAGGTGTAAATTATTCCAGTGTTGTGTCTTTCAAGTGCTCAGTAATTTACAAACTTCATTTAGAAGTGAAAATAGTCCGAACTGGTAAGAAGGAAGGCATGACAAAGCAATTAGTCTATAACTGACCCGCTGTAGGATCCCCCGACTTACTTCAAATGAGTATTTTTTAATATCACATTAAATAATGATCAGTGGAACACTTTTCAAATATAATATCATGTGAGGAACAAGTCAAACCCAGTTTCCTGGGCATAGATGCTCTGTCCTGGGTCCAGAAAAACACCACTGTGTGTCTAATGGATTACATTTGAAAGCTTTTTTAAAGAGCAAAGTTGAGTCTCCCTGTGTCACATTTAACACCTCGTTAGTCTCCTTCAACTGACTGCCAAAGTAGGGATGAAGGGGAAAATGCTCAAGGAGATACAGCTAGTTATTTCTGTAGCCCAGGATATATTAAGTTCTCTCCTTGTGATAACTGTTTCACTTCCCTTCTCCCCAAAACCCCCACTTCCATTTGTACTCAACTCTGAATTTAGTAACCAAGCTTTTGCATTGAATTTTCAACATATATTTTTCGACTCCCAGGAACATTTTAAAAAATTGCAAAAAATTGTTTCTTGCTCCTCAGTGAGCTAAAAAGCAGAAAGAGTAATTTTTTATCTTATTTAAATTTTTCATCAAAACCCTTCCAGTGTATTCTTTTTTAAAATTTATTTATTTATTTATTTATTTATTTATTTATTTAATACAGGTTCTTCCTACACTGCTCCGACTCATAGTGATCCTCTTGGCTCAACCTACCCAGCAATGGGATTGCATCTGTGAGCCACCATGCCCAGTTTCAGTGGTCTTCATGGCACGCCTGGGATTCCAGGGCCACACAGCATGCAGTACAAGGGATTGAACCTGGGTCCTTGCACTTGCCTGGCAGGTGATTAGACAGCCGAGCTATATCCCTAGCCCCCTTTCAGAACATTCTGGATTCATTCTGAGCAACATGGTCAGGAATTTACAATCCCATATCCAAAGCAGAGAAAATTAAGCCTTAAAATACGTTGTCCTTCAATAGGATGGTGCTTCTGCACTAGGCTTCACAATTACCTACAAACTTTTATTAAAGCACAGTTCATACTTGCCAAAGCACAATATCTAGGATCAGAGCAGAGCTGTCTACTTTGGAAAAAGCTGCCCAGTGTGACTACCATGCAAACCTGATTGAACATTCCCATCATGCAAAGCATGAGTTGCCCATTGATGAGTCCGTGTCCATTCACGGTCCCCTGGGATATCATGGCAGTGAGTGGGGATTGCAGAACCAATGATGTGCTGCTCATAGACTGACAAATTCTGTCTTCTTTCCCTTGGTTAACTGTGAACTCCCCCTCGCCAAGCCTTCCCAAATCATTGCCTGTTATGACACCATACCATCCATGCAAACTCCATCCCTAACCTAGCCCAATAAATTGTTTGTCTGCCTGCCTCCTCCACAAGGGTCCTTGCTTCTCCCTTCAGCAGCCATCCTGCACTTAGCAGTAAAGGATTTTTTCTTTTGTACTAGAAATCAAACCCCGGACCTTTCACTTGTGAGGCAGGTGTTTGTGCCACAGAGCTATATTCTCAGCCCCAGTAAGAATTTCTGTACTTCTCTCCTGCTTTTCTTTCATGCCAAAGGAAGAAACCTTACACCCCTGCACTAGAGCACACCATCAGAAAGAAGCACAGTACAATTATGCAGCTGTATTTTTAATAATGAATCATTAAAAAGTAGCCCATGTATCAACATTTCAAAATGAGTACATTATTTTGTGTCATTGCTATTCCACTGAATCTAGGCTTTTGTTGTCTCTTCTTCAATTATGGATACTCAAGATAAGTTCAAGAATGCACGATGCTCTTGCTTGCAAAGCATTCTAAAACTGGTACATTTCTGCAACCAACAGATCCTTTAAACAATAATTTCAAAGCCCAGGATTGGTGTGCTGTTAGCTGCCTGCATCTGCTGCTGGCTTCTGAGAGAACATAACCTCTGTCAGTTCCTCCTGAGCTCCATATGCCCTGCAAACATTTTCTCCTTCAACCCTATTCATTGAGATTCAAAATGAATCCATGATTCTTTCCTAAGTGTTCCTTAAGGGATTCTGAGCAGAATTCTTCTTCATCCTGCCAGATTTTCTCCTACACTGCAGCATGGTTAGCCTTCCCGCCTTTATTCATTAAATGCTACAAGGCAGTCAATACAGCAAAGTGTCTTCACCTACTTTCAAGCCACTTAATGAGGCAGCCTTACTGAAAGCCAGAGAGAGCCATTGTTTGTGAACCTAAGACACTTGGACTCTGACTAAAATGCCACAGAGATGCTCATTGGTATTATATGCAAGAAATGACTGGGAACTAAGTCCTCCTGATATTTTAATACTCTAATGTCATATGAATGAGTTATACACAATTGACAAATATTCATCCATGTGCTTTCTATTTTTCAAATGTGCTTTCTTTTCTGTTTTAGTGAGCTTTGAAAAAGCTTTTGCTTTAGGTACAATTATTTATTATAAAAATAAATAAGTTTAAAAAGAAAATTTAAATCATAAAATACAAAAACACGGACATTGAAAAGAAATGAAACAATTTCTACAAATACACTACTCACAGATACATTTTTAAAGAAATAAGGAAGCAATCTTTAAGAACTTATTATTTGTAATACCTAGGCACTTGTGGTCCTAGCGTGTGTATTCTGTAACTTGTTTACTAAGCTTTCAACGTTTTACTTTGGTTTCTGCCAAAGCTCGGCTTCACACAGCTCAACAGCTGTTGTAATTTCAATGAGAAACTCCTGAAAAAGAATGGAATTAAGTGTTTGATGAAGGAATCTGTGTCAACTGCATTGCAAACAGTTATTTATCCCAAGAAGGATTTTTGCATGCTGAGATCACATTCTTTCCACGAAAAGGACCACCTTCTGTTTTTCTAAATCTTCCTAGTAGCATCTCAGAATGACATAGAAAGAACTAACATAAAATTAGAACATATTTCACTTCTACTTCTCAAACCTTAGGTAAGTCACTGACTTTTCATTATTTACTTATTTGTTATGCATTTAGTACAGGACAGCAGGGTATCACTGCAGATCGGACTCATAGTGATCCTCCTGTTTTCAGGACTTTTTTGGCAATCGGATTTTCCTCATTGAGACCGTATCTCAGAGCACATCTTCATTATTATTTCTCCCTTCCTCTGAGAAGGAGACTTTTCAGACACTTTTGCTTGCTCCATCTCTGACCAACTTAATCAGACTTTCAAACAGTGTGCCTTGGGTAGGCTGGCATATTAAAATTCCACAGGGGCTTTCTATTTGTACCCCTAGTCTAAGCCAGTGACATATTCAGAAATATCATATTCCAAGACAGTGACAAACAAGCTTTCTCATGTTTCAGAAGTAGCCAAAGACATTGACAGTTTGCAAATTTTTGAGTGTCATTCTCAGAGTGTTCTGACTCAGTAGTTCACAGTGAAACCCAAAAATGTGTGCTCCTGATGACTACAGGTAATATTGATAGTTCCTGTCTTGGACAACACTCAGGAAAGCATCATTTTAAAATCTTGGAAGCTGAAGTGGGGTCACCTTGTACTTTGACAGAAATATAATATTCAGTAGATTATTATGGACACAGAATTATAGACCCCACCCACATCTACTAAATCTGAATTTCCTTTTAACAAGATCCTGATCCGATTCATATACACAATAAGATTAGAGAAACATGCCAAGATTTTGTGAATTTTCTATTACTTATATTTTGATGATAGATTATTCAGATTGTTAAATAATATTATGTATTAGGAGTGTACAACAAAATCAATGATTAACCTTTTCCCTTTAACATCCCTAAAGTTAATACTCATTAAAATATCATGGGCTGGAGAGATGGCTCAGTGGTCTAAAGCACCTACTTAGAACAAGCTTAGCAAAAGCATCAGGGACCGCGGTTCAATCCCCCAGCACCAC
>NW_004524734.1:40226-42810 GCF_000260255.1 Octodon degus
AGCAAAGAAAAAAAATAACTAAGTCACTGTTAGGGTGATCTCTTTATTTTCTCAACAGAAAAAAAGAGTTTTGAATATGGTCTGGAATCAGAGTTGAGTGAGCACAATGCCTGGCCTCTCCCTGACCAGCTGTGCATGACCTGTTTGATGAAATTTGTCAGATCCCTGTCTACAAAATAGGCTTTTTGACAACTAGTTTAACTTTCAGATGACACTTTTTAAAAGAAGCATACCTGAGTTCATAGATGAAAATAATACCTGCATACTACTACATTAATTTGATTGTCTTCATTACCCTGTAATCATTGTTACTTGATACTATATTTAATTTTTATTTAATTATTCATTTTAAAGAATACAAAATAGTGATGAAAAAACTGCATTAGAAATGATACAAAATTTCAGTAAACAAAGTAACAGCAATTCAACAATGGTTGCTGCATTACATGATGCTATCTTCAAATTATTGGGGTTTTTTTGTTTGTTTGTTTGTTTTTACAGTACCAGGGATTGCACTCAGGATCTTGTGCTTGCCAGGCAAGTGGTTATTCTACTGAGATATCTCCGTGACCCCCAAAATTATTGTTAAGTTTACCACATATAAGTATGCAAGATTCATTTAAAGAAAAACAAAACAAAAACAAAGAAATTATAAGAAATAAGAAGTTATAAGAAATTCAAAACAGGAAAAAATGAGAATTAAGAAAAAAAAAGCACCAACTGCTCCTTTCAAAAGACCAGCAGAAATCAACCACACAATTATCCAAACCATTCTACATATTTACCTAAATATTCCTTTTTTACTTCCTTCATTTGTCCTTTTCCTCATCCCAGTTTTACCTTCCTATTAAGCAAATTCTTTCCCTTTCACAGTATCTCTTCAATTTTATTTATTCCTTCAGGTTCTCACACTAGGAAGATAAAATGATGTTTGCACATGTGGATTGGATTTATTTCACTTACTCTAATATAGTCTCAACTGCATGCATTTGTCTACAAAAGCCTCAAATTTATCTTTTTTGTAGCTGCGCCATAGTCCATTGGGTAAAACTACCATATTTTTCTTAGTTGATACTAGATTTAATAAGCAACGTTTATTCTTTTATTTTCTCTCCCATAATATGAAAAACAAAAGAAGGGAGGAATTTTTTCCCTACCCACTGTAAGCCCCACACCTATAAATGTATCAGGATCTAATAAGCAAAACACATGTTGATGATATTATTACTACTAAAACAAAACATATTTATTTCTAAATACAAATAAAATATTCTCCCTTTAATTGTGAATTATCATTTAACTTAAAACCACACCTTCATTTTAAACTGATAAAGAAAGAAAACAAAGCTATGTATTTTTAGTGACTGTCTTCCTCCTTCTACTTACTTTCACTATACTTTCATTTTAGCACTTGACACATGTAAAGGAAATAGACTACACTGATATACATAAATTACCAAGGGCAGCCTTCTGTAGGCTATAAGCTGAGGTTATTTACTTACCCCACAACCCAAAGCTATGACAGTTGCCTAAGAGTAATGACAAAGTGTCAGCTGATGTTTGGAAGGAGTGTCCTTCAGCATTCCAGTAATAGCTGCCATTCACAGGGCAACCACTAGAACACTGCCCCATGTCAAAGTCTGACATAATTATCTATTCTCATGTAAGCATGGGAAGCTATAGGGAACTATCATGTGCTTATTATGAATGACTAAGTTATTGTCCTTTGAACTTCACTAATCTTAAGGTCACAGTCAGCAGCAGTTCTGGGACACAAGCCCAGCTGCCCTGTGCTCCTTTTCCCCAGGTTTATCTGAGTCCCAGACACTCAGGAACAGGGCAAGCTCAGCTCTCAGAAAGGGAAGCTCCAGAGATCTCATGTTAGTTCTTATCATTGGCACCGATACATTCATTTTAATAACTATCAGTTCAAATTCTTAGGACACATAAGTGGCTGGCTTAGTTGTCAGCCTCTGGATGAGTAAACTGTGTCTTGTGGGTCAGAGGCATTAACTCTAGGCAAGACCTTTGTAGGCTAATTCTTATGGTGCAGAGTTGTGCATGCAGAAAAGACAAGAGCTGTAAGCCAAACAGAATTCAAAAATTATTTAGTATGTAAGGTGTCAAACATTACAGATAAGATATATAAATTTGGAAATAGGAAAATAATGACGTGTTTAATTTGTGTGACAACCTTGAGTGTTACATATTCTTATTCATGCCTTCCAGAAAAAAAAAATGCTGAAAACTGGTAGACTCATTCACTCTCAATAGTAAATAGCTAAATGTCAAAGGAAACTTTAGTTTTATCTACTTATTTTTTCTTAATGTATTTGGTACAGGGTCTCACTAAGCAGCTATTTTTTGCTTTCCCAGCACTGGGATCACAGGTGCGCCTCATCAACACACCGTGTGGTCACCTGCACACTGTGTAGTGTTGAGAATCAAACCCACGTCCCTGAGCTTCACTAAGCAGACTTCGTCCACTGAGCTATCTCACTGGGCCTTCAAAAATAACTTTAAATACATTATCTATTGTTTCAAAGTCTGTCCTCCATCTACTGTAAGTTTTGCCTTTTGTATG
>NW_004524734.1:47480-51737 GCF_000260255.1 Octodon degus
ATTTTGAAGTTTTTATAAACATTTTATTTTTTAAAAAGAACACAAAATAATATTAAAACAGAAAAATTACAAAGGATACAGAATTTCAATAAACACATTAATATGACTTTCACAGTACTTGTCGTATTGCACAGGGTTGTCTTCCAATTAGTTGTTCATATTACCAGATATAAGCATGCAAGATTGGAAGAAGAAAAAAACCAAGAAAAGAAGAAGAAATTAAAAAAAAGGAAAAATAGAATTGAAAAAAGGAGACAAAACAAGTTAAGCCTTAACTGCTTCATACTCTCCTGCTTACATGTACAGATAAATCTCTTTGCCCCACTCCCTCTCTTTTCCTTCTCCTAAATGCAGTAATTCCTTCCTTTTGAGTAGGTTCATTGCCTTTTCCCAGTATCTACTGTACCCTTCAGATTTTATTTTGTCTTTCAGGTTCTCACACTAAGGAGACAATACGATGTTTGCTTATGTGCGTCTGATTAATTTCACTTAAGAGTATGGTCTCTAGTTGCATCCGTTTTCCAATAAAAACCTCAAATTATCCTTTAACATTCCACTGTATAGCTATATTAGCTGTATAATACTCTATTATGGGAAAAAATCACATCTTCTTTATACATTTCTCAGTTAACGGGCATTTGGATTGCTTCCAAGATTTAGCTATGACAAATTGTGCTGCTGTAAACATGGATGCACATATACTGCCACTGTATAATGTTTTCAGTTCTTCTGGAAAAATATCCAGAAACTGAACATCTGTGTTAAATGGACCTCCAAACTTAGCTTTTGAGGAATCTCCATACTGATTTCCATAATGCTTATACCAGCCTGCACTCCCACCAACAGTGGAAAAGGTTTTTCTTTTTTCCCTACAGCCACTCCAGCATTAGTTATTGGTTGACTTCTTGGTGATAGGCATTCTCTCTGGCATAAGATGCCATTTCATCATTGGTATAACTTACATCTCTTGAATGATCAGTGATATTGAACATTTTTTCATGGATTTGTTTGCCATTTTATTTGTTTATCCAAGAAAGGTATATTCATCTTAGATGAACTTTTTTTAATTGGGTCTTTAAATTTTGGGGACCTGAATTTTTAAAATTCTTCATATGTTCTAGATAATGTCTTTCTTAGAGAGACAGTTGGCTATAGTGTTTTTCCAGCTATGGGTTTTATTTTCACTCAGTTGGACATTTCTTTTGAAGTTCAGAGACTTTTCCAAAAGATGGGATCCCAGTTGTTAATTCTTTGAAGCATTTCCCATGTAGTTTTTTTTTTTTTCATGAACTCTTTACTAAAATCCTCAATAAAATACTAGCAAACATCAAATCATCATTAGATTACACATAGTCATCAAGGGGGACTCATCCCAGGAGTGCAGGGATGGTTCAAAATCCATAAATCCATAAATGTAATACAGTTCATTAATAAAGTCAAGAACAAAAGCCGTGTGATCATGTCAATAGATACAGAAAAACTGGTGACAAAGTCCAACACTCATTCATTATAAAAAAAAAAACACTACAGAAAATTGGAATGCATGGTCTATATCACAAATTGATAAAAGCCATCTTTAAGAAACCAACAGCCAACATCATACTAAATGGAAAAAGTTGAAAACCCTCACTTTAAAATCAGGAACCAGACAAGGATATACACTGACTCCACTCCTGTTCAGTATAGCTCTGGAAACTTTAGCCAAAGCAGACAAGAGAGAAAAAATAAATAAATAATGATTGGAAAAGAAGAAGTGAAATTATTATTTGCAGATGACATGAGACTCTGTGTAATGACCCCAAAAACTTCACCTAGAGATTTGTAGATTTAATAAACAAATTCACTAATATAGCAAGTTACAAAGTCAACACTCAAAATTCATTAACATTTTTGTACATAAACAATGAATGCACTAAGAGAGAAATTAGGGAAACCACCACTTTCACAATAACATCCAAAAATGACATACTGAGGAATCAATCTCACAAAGGAAGTGAAATATTTATACAGTGAAAATTAAAGTACTTTGAGAAAAGAGATTGAAGAGGATTTGAGAAAGTAGAAAACTATTCCATGCTCCTGGATAGGAAGAACTAACATTGTAAAAATGGCCATACTCCTACAATTTTTATACAGATTCAATGCAATCTTGATGAAAATACCATTAGTATGCCTCACAGAGCTAGAGAACACACTTCTAAATTCTTTTGTAACCAGAAGAGAATATCAAAATCAATGCTGAGCAACAAAGGAAAGGCAGGAGGCATCACAATCCCTGGCCTGAAATTATACTATGAAGCCACTGTGATAAAATCAACATGGTACTGGCAAAAAAACAAAACAAAACAAAAAAAAACAAAAAAAAAAAACCCTACAGGATGCATGGAACAGATTAGAAGATACAGACACAACTACAAACACACTCAGTCACCTTATCTTTGACAAAGGGGCCAAACACATTCACTGGAAGAAAGATTGCCTCTTTAATAAAGGATGCTGGAAAAACTGGCTTTTCTCGTACCAAAGGCTGAAATTAGACACATGTCTATCACCATGCACTAAACCACAGTCAAAATGGATCAAAGATTTAAATATTAAAAGAGAAGCACTAAGTCTCCTGGAGGAAGATGTGTTGGTAGAAATCTTATCTTGAAGTTCTTAAAACCTATCATTTCTCTTCACAACTTGGCTTTTGGCATGCTTGAGATTCTACTTCAGTGACTCACTCTCTCACATTATTCCTGTTGTGTCTCACAGTGCATTTATGTTTTAGGCTGTTGCTTTTGTCCTTTTTCTGTCTATTTCCTGCTGGGGTATTTAGGAAGTTAAGTACACACAATTGGTACATGTGATATTAACAAGAAGTTGTCCTATTGCAAACATTTTAACCAACAAAGTATTTTCTTTCTTCTGCCTTCTGGTTCCTATTCTAAGAATAAAATTTTCTAAGTTTCTCAAAAAGTCAATGCGTATATAGCTATGTAAAACCAGATGTTCTATGTTATATCTGACTAGTTATCACTCTTAGCTGAGTTTTGCATATTTTATAATTGTGGCACTGGGCCATAGAGGTAGCTCTGTGGTCTAAGTTCCTATGGGGTAAGTCCAAAGACTCAGGTTCAATCACCAGTACTGCACACCATGCCTGCCCCTTGCTGAGCCAGCCACTGAAACCAGGCATGGTGGCCCATGCTTGAAATCCCAACCCTGGAAAGGCTGACATGGGAGGATCACTATGGGTCTGAGCTGCATAGTGAGACCTTACACCAAATTAAAAAAAAAAAAAAACTATGGCACTGGATATCAGTTGAATTGAGCTACCACAAAATAGGTAGACCATGGTCAGAGCTCTTAGAGTTCACAAAAATGCATCAATGTGGATTTTGTAATTCTTGTCAAATTGGGCCAAGATGAGATAAGGTAGGAATACAAGCCATGTTTAAAGAATGAGCCTCCCTCAAATCTCTGCCCTCAGCACCTCTCTTGCCACACCCTTACTCTGGTCCTGAACTCTTGTGCTAGTTCTCTGTACTATATGACAAATCATCCTGAATGTTAATAATTTAAAGCAAGTTGCATTTCTTATCACAAGAGTTCCACATAACAGGGATCAGGGTACAGCTTAGCTGGGTGCTGCACCTCATGTTGTCTAATAAAGCTGGCATTAAGTGTTAGCCGAGGTCCACAGTTATCTAGGATGTGCAGCTGTGGGGAGCTCAGTGAAGATTCAGTGCTGTTCTGCAGTGACTTGTACAGCACACAAAAGTTTCACAGGCAGTTATTAGAGAAGGCCCTTCTGTACCCCAACAGGGCAAGCTAAGAATAACCCTTTTGCAAACTACAAAGTGACCCATTAGGTCTCTGTTCTGGAGGATTATGAGTGCTTGCACAGAATCACCCTAATTTTCTGTACAACCTAAGACAAAGCCCTAGTTAAGCCCTCCTTCAAATCATCTAACCTAACTCTAAATCCTATGAAATATCCTTTCTGATGTACTCTCATTGAGATGTTCCATGTATTTCCATGGTGTGCACTGTACATATTTCTGATGTACTCTCATTGAGATGTTCCATGTATTTCCATGGTGTGCACTTACTGTCATGTCCTCAAATCAGTAAGCAAACTTACTTTGACTGCGAGTAATTCTGGTGGTCTTTGGCTGGATGGCCTGGCTTTAAAAGTGATATAAATATCATGTGCTGTTTTGGAAGACTTTATTTGCTAATATACTCTAATCTTGTTGATTTTTTTTTTTT
>NW_004524734.1:52082-103797 GCF_000260255.1 Octodon degus
AGGCCCAGGAATTGAACCCCTGGCCCCTGTGTGCAGGTGCTTTAATACGCTGAGCTATTTGGCTGGCCCTAAACTCATTGATTTTATAAAGCTTGGTTTAGCACAAGAAAAGAAAGAGAGCATAATTTTCTTTCACTTGATATAATTTGTTACGGTTGACATACTGTTTCAACTTGAAGTCTAGAAGCTCAACCAAGTCACTGACAGTTCTACATCCTGGCCCTTACTGCTCTAGAATATTGTTCAATGTGTCAACTTGAGAAATTTTAAGTTTGACTAAGTGACTCAGCAGGGGGACACAGTCCTTACTTTGTAAACATCATCAGCCTGCACTGAAGATGAGCACAGAGGAGGGCATGCAGATGGCGTGAGCAGAGCTGGACAGCCAACACCCAGTATAAGGGAGGAAGAGTCTTCCTCCCCCCCCCACACCCCCCACCTCTGCTCTTGTTGCTCTGCTGCTTCTGCTGCCTTGGACTGTTGCCCCTGTGCTGCGCTGTCTTGGAGCCAGCTGTCCATGGCCTACAACCTTCGCATCCTGTGAGTGGAATAAGCCTCTCCTTCCTTAATTTTGGGTGCCAGGTATTTTGTATAAGCAACCAGAGAGAAGTAACCGAGACACAATTGTACAGTAAATTTATACAGTAAATTTATACACAATTGTACAGTAAATTTATCATGGGTCATCGGGTCCTGAATCTTAATATTTAGCAGTGCAACTATTTAACTATAAGATTATAAGAATATAAAAATGACAATTTTATCAGATTGATTCAGTAATTTTTCTGTGTATGTCCTAAAACATGAAATATGCAATGCAATATTATAGCCTGACAGTAGTAACATATCTTTCTGAATGTGTTTTCATTTTTGTGTCTTTTGGAATGACGTATTTTATGCTAGCGCACTAGCCTTTCCTTTTTTCCCATGCAGGGTATAATTTCAATAACAGATCTATTCTTTACCTGTAATTGTGTAGAGGTCAATGATCAAAGTCCGAGTTTGGTTTCACTATTCTTCATTTTTTAATTATTTGGTCCATTAAACCTAATCTAAATTGTAAATTACATTCGAACCCTCTTTGTTTGCATAACTAGCAAAGGAGATCCATATTGTTTGGTCTAGAAGGTGCATAAATATTTTATAGTAATATTTTTCCCCAAGTTTTGAGTATAAGATAGCTTGTGGATGTTGGTCAACTCTACCAACACCACCTATAGAATTACTATCACTGACCCCTACTGGAATTTTTTGTTTGATTTATTCTTTCCAATTGTATCATTTTTGTGGTTTGAGTTGCTGACAAGAAGGAGACATCCTTCTTGATTTTTCATTGCATAATGCAGAACTTCCTTTCTTGTATGCTATTGTCTTCTCGCTTTTTCATTTTTTCTTTTGCAGATCTTCTGGCAATTTCTTCCTGGTCAGTCTCAGCATCCCAAACATGTCTGTCTACTTAGTATTGTTAAAGAATAGCACAGAGCTCTGGAGAAGTATAAAAACTAGAACTAATGTAGACATGATAAGAGCTTTTATGGACTGTAGCACAAAATTATAGGGTTTTTTCACAAGTAAAATGAACATGAATTAGTAAAAGAAAATAACCAGAACTTATTATATTTCACTAGAAACAAACATCTAAGGTGAATACAACATTCTAAATTAAAAAGTTTTCAGCAGTTAATTGTTATAAAACAAATAGCTATATGATTATACTTCAGGCAGACAAGAATTGACTATTTGAAGTGACATCTCCCAGGGACAGTAAGTGTGTAAATAAATGCACTGCAGGAGTGACCCTGTGACACTTGGAGCAAACTGCTAAGTGATTAAACCATTATAATACGCACAGAGGAGGGTTAACTTTAATCTTTTTTTTCAGTCTTATTCCTTTAAATGCCTGGTGCCCTAATAAACACACACACACACACACACACACACACACACGTGTGTGTGCACACAAGTGAACACATGCCCATGATATTAGCAGATTATTGATAGATTAATTATACCTGATATTGTACCTCAGAAGCCAGGAAATGTACTTCAATCAGTAATGGTCTGGCCTATTTCCTCCAAAAGTATCATGTGTCACAGTCTGTACACTTCGTAGTTGTGTCGAAGTCTAACTTTCCCAAGTTTGAAGTCCATTATGGACAGAAGTCAATATTTTATTGCTAGGTTATTATTAGATGTAAAACTTTCCGCAAAAACTAAATTCTATGTAACTAAATTTCATGACCATAGTTAGGTTTCTTGGAGCATTAAGTCAGGTAGAAGTAAGGAATAAAATTTGGCATAACAAAGGACTTATATTGATGTAAGGCAGCTCATGTTCATTAATATTGGATTGAACATAAATTGACCTGACTATCACTAAGGCATACAGGGCATTAAAGGAAAGCATAACACTGCCATCTTCAATGACACTGTGGATTTAGTCATTTTCAATTTCATTAAATCATATTGAATTTTTTCTTAATTATTAAAAAATTATTCAGAAGGGATTCCTGCTATTTGCCTTAGTATCAAAAGTTAATTGGACCTATGATAATTTTATATTCAGTTTATCTTTATAATCTTATTTTATTAGTTATTGTTATAAATATTAAACTTCTTACGATAAGATTAAGTCCATATTCATTGTATATTCCTTGTACTTTTATTTATATTTTTTGTAAAAGAAGTTTTTCAAAAGAAATAAAAGGAGTATAGAAAAGAAATAAAAAAGAAAAATGTGCTACATCCAAGATGTAACTGAATGCACAAAGATGATTTCTCTATAGGGACAGTAGCAATGTTTTACAAAGAAATTTAATTTTTGGTGGGAGCACAGTTGTTTGCTTGCTTTTGGCTCTGTTTTTAAATTCCAGCTACATTATTACAGAACTGAAAATGTGTGATCCATGTAAAACATATAACCAAACAGAATGATAAAAAATGTTGACCATATCATTTCAAGAAATAGTAATTAATGGGGGAGAAAGAAAATTTACTTTTTATAGCACTTTAGGGAGAATGCTTTTCTAAATATTCCAACCAAAAGTAAGAATGTTTTTATAGTCAGGATTTCAAAACAAAAAAGGATCAAAGGATTTCATACATATAAATCTGATTAGATACTGGCACATGAAACCAATGAAGGAAAAATTGAGTGTAATCCTATTTTTTAAAGAGAATAAAAAATAAGAAAAAACACATTAAAAATGATACAAAATTTCAAAACAAGGTGATAGGAAACTAAAAATGGTTGTTTTATTGCATATTGTACATATTGTTATGTTCAAAGTAGTTTTTCAGATTAATGCTAATACATTTAGTTTCTGTATTTGGTACAGGGTCTCACTATGCAGCTCGGACTCCTAGTAATCATCTGTTTTCAGCCTCCCCAGTGCTGGGATTACAGGCATGTACATGCCAGGTCTCAGTCTCAGTGGCTGGCTCAGACTGCCCTGGGGGGAGTCTGACATGGCATGTGGTCATGTGGTGCTGGTGATCGAACCCTGGTCTCTGTGCATGCCACTTAGTCTGCATCCCACTTAGTCTGCTGAGCTATCTTTCTGGCCCTCAGATTACCAGATATACATCGTATTCTCTCCCTAGAGTAAGAAATTGAATGAGTAAATACAATTTGAAAGGTCCAATAGATATTGTGAAAGGGAAAGAAACTGCTCAAAAGGAAAAAAACAACCGGGATGAAGGAATGAAAAAAAGATATGTGTATATACACAAGATAGATAAGGTAATTTTATTAATTTCAATTGGTTTATTGAAAGAAATGATAAATACTTAGTTGTTTGATCAATTTTACATGTTTTTGTTGTTGTTGTTGTTGTTGTTGTTGTTGTTGTTGTTGTTTTTGTACCAGGGATAGAGCTGAGGACCTTATGCTTGCTGGTCATGTTCCTATGTCACTGAGTTATCTCCAAAGACCCTGTATTCTTGTCTTAAAATCACCAGAATATCAGCTCTAGCAATTCAAATTTAATAAGACAATGTAGAAAAAAATAGGTGGAGGAAAAGATGCATAATTTGAGACGAATATAGGAGAGGCACAGATGTCTTTGAATAGTTTCTAGAAATAGAAATCCTAGAATAAATTGAAGTTTGTAAAATGAAAAGGTAAAGCCAAGAAAATGACATTCTTTCCCTTTTGTTTGGAGAAATAAGAAGAGAAACGGATGTAGCCCTTGATTGGCACAGGGAGTGTGGGCCTGGTGGACAGAAGGCATCTCAGATTTTGAGCTTTTCATGTTCTCCATTTTGATAGCATGGTCATCAAATCAAGAAGTTTGGAGGGAACTTTGGAGCAAAGGAAGGTTGTCTAAGAATGAGCAGTTGGTAGCAGGAGATCCTGCATTGCTGTAACTTGTGGTGAGTCCTGAGAAGCCTTAGACTGCATCTTGCCATGCATGTTATGCTTCGTATCTAAAATATTCTCCTAACACTGTAATGATGATTTTATCAAGCAAAGCAAAAATCTTTGTTTTATGGCTACATTTAGGTGCTCAGTCGCACACATTTTTCTTTCTACACTTGTTTGGTAATTTGGCAGATTAGTGATATTTTCTGACCTACAACAGTTTATATATATGGGTACAGTAATTTATTTTCCTGTCTGAAAAGTCTCTTGCCATTCTCCTTTTCCCTGGAAATGGTAATTACCTAGTCAATTCACTTTGGGCTTCAAATAGATCAGCTTTACAGGCCAGTATAATCCTCAAATACCTTGTCTTAAATATGAGTGTAAATGAAACATCACATTTGAGTTTTCATATATAACTGTCCTTCAGCAGGCTCAGTTGAATTCATTTTTATTACTCTATTTGTTCTTGTGCATAAACTGAGATTTGGATAACATGCATCCAAATATATTTTATATATTCAGTTCTTTGCAACACAGATAAATTATAAACCACAAGACCCACACTGATTCTTCTTTGAAATAGCCTTTATTTGGTAGTGTGGAGTGCAAAATTAAAGACAGGAAAGAAGTAGAGAAATGTTAGGTTCTGGTGGGTTGGGTAAGGAAGATGGAGACCTGAAGTGAGAAGTAAGAGTCTATTCCCAAGTTAATGTAAAAACTGAACGCACCCAGAGAGTCCAATCTCAAGTTAGGCAAAATCTGAAGCTTAAATCCAAACCTCTTGTCAAAACTGAAAGGGTAGTGAGTGAAGAACATGAGGGAGTACAGGGTGAGATTCAGCAAGCGGCCAGGCTGCCCAGCACTTGGGAGAGACTGTGAAGGACGCCCGAGTGGCATATGGGCTGGGGCTAGCTCGGACATTTTCCACAGAAAGGGGAATGACGTGGTAACATAGAAATAAGCAAAATTTCTTATGCATGAGGGTGAGGGACACAAGGAAGGCTTTCCTTGACGTCACCTTCTGTTACCTGTCCCTGTCCACTGTGGCCTTCTGGAGGCCTTGACCTGTATCTCTTTGGATATGACACAAAGTATCTCTTTGGAAGTATTCCAGGGTAAAGGGATTAGATCTCTACAGGGGAAGAAAATTTAAGAAACAAGACATACCCAAAGAAGAAAATTATTCATGTAGAGAAAAGCTTAGCTAAATTTCCTGTGCAAGTCTTACCTTTTTTTCCTGCACATTTCTTATACAATTTAAAATGATTTTTACAGACTGGAGATTAAAGAAACCTGTAATTACTTCTTCACCAAATGTATTATAACCATTTATTGGCCATTTCATCTTTTATACAACACAAACAACACAATGCCTTCACACAGTTTCATAAATTAATAATAATGATGATGATAATAATGGAAGTGGCAGTGTTCAAAGTGATATTTACAGCAGTAGTAGGGACAGAAGCAATTACAGCAATGGTAGCAACAAATCCAAATAGATCTTGTAATTTTCTTTGTGAAAGGTACACTCTTAATTACTTTATATAATCTTATTTAGTCCTTTCATGTTACTTTATGATCAGTTCTAGTTTTCCTCTGACATCCATGGGGATTGGCTGCAGAATGTAACACGATGGTCAAGTCTTTTCTATAAAATGATATAATATTTCCATATAGCCCATGTACATTCACCTTCATATTTTACATCATCTCTTGATTACCTATAATACCTAGTATAATATAAATATTGTGTATAACTGCTGTATTCTTCAGGCAATAGGTTTTGTTTAGTCTTAGGTAGGACAGAAGCACCTTAAGGACCTGACTGAGGAGGGCAGCCGAACAGTGGAATGATCTATACAGTTTCATGCAGAGCCTGCAGAGAGAAGTGCCTGGGTTAGGGCCACA
The DNA here is from genome assembly GCF_000260255.1 of Octodon degus. Lineage (NCBI taxonomy): Eukaryota > Metazoa > Chordata > Mammalia > Rodentia > Octodontidae > Octodon > Octodon degus. The sequence continues at coordinate 58,360 of NW_004524734.1, forward strand.
TCTGCAGCTTTGCATAGTCACAGTGAATGTCTCCCAGACAGTCCTCTCCTGTGGGTGCCCAGTGTAACTGGACTGCCCACACATTCATGGAAAGGAGGAAAAATAGTGAGTACCTCTTTAGGAGGATCAGGCTCTTCTTTCCTGTCTCAAAAAGAGTTGAAAGAAGTGAGGGTGGACACTTAGAGAGTCCTCCACCTCATTTATTAAATTGCATAAATAAAAAAAACTTTTGAGAACTATTTCATGAGAGAGATTTCAGCTGCTTAACCCTCAGCAACATGGTCTTCCCATACCCCTGTGTAGTTTAGTCCCACAACCTTCCCTACTCAGCTTCTTAGTTCTCTTCCTCCCTTATCCTAGACACACTCTAAATATTTTTACTTTTTTCTGAGGAACTCATTAATGGCTTCCTTATCTAATTTGTAAAGTAACCAGAGTACATTTTAAATTTTTGATAGCTTGCATAAGTTTTTCTAAAGTGTATAATTTTTTATTCATCTGAAATAAAATTTCCTACAATGGTTTTAGAATATTATTTTTAGGGTCTCAAGAAAGAAAATCAAATACATTTAATTTTCTTAGATTCAGTCTTGATAAATTGTTGACATTCGGTTCTTGACCTAAATGGTTTAGAAAAGTCAACTATGAGAATGAGCTGAGATCTATACTTCCAAGGTTTTATGTATTATCAGACACTTAAATTATATCTCAGCTAAAATTGGCCTGAATGCTTAAACTGCATTGCTCTAATAGTTTTTAAAGAACTGGTTAATGTAAGTAAAAAAAGTAAATGTAATAATTGCATAGCATATATATTTTATGACCTTGAGAATAATTTCCTTCATTTTGTTCATTAATAGGATCACATTAAGATTTATATTAGTCAAGAAAAATTACCATTTCCAATTTTAGTCTCAAGAAATAAATGTGAAGCTGAGTGTCTTCTCCAGGGACCAACATTTTTAGGATCTGTCTGGTATGAGAGATTAGTATCATAACACTGACCTTATCAGACCCAAAAGTTACAACTCTTGTTGCATAGGTCCTGCTTTACCTTGGTCTTAACCATCCAGCAGAAAAGTATAAAAAAGAAATATAAGAAGTAAAGTCATGCTGTTATGTTGAGCTGTAGGGGACTCAGGTCAACAATTTCTGACATTGCCAGTCAAGCGGAAGACCCAATACTATTATGGGATACTGGACTCTTTTAGAATATTTTGCTGAGTTTACACACCTACAATATTCAAATAATGGAACTTAATGAAAAAAAGGGGATACAGATGAATGTCCATTTTGTATCTGTGTATTCAAAGTGGTTAGGATAGATATATAGCTACATATTCTTAATGAATAATGGGATTTGTTCTAATGGTGTTTGTAAATAGGACATCATGTCCGCATCTTGTACAGCAATTAACCACTAGGAAGAATGTAAGCAATGTGTTAATTATTGAAACTGTCCTACCAATTTGATTTGAAACTGTCTCATTGCTTTTTGTTTCTCAATAAAATTATTTTTTTAAAAAAGAAATAAACTGAAACCAATTCAAAAAAAAATTGAAAGAGGACTGGCTGAACTGCATTGGAGAGTTTTTTCTGCTCTTATTAAATATGTTTGAAAAGAGATCTTGAGTAGAAATCTATGGGAATGCAAAAACATTTTTTTGAAGTTAACAGCACCTTCTTGGTATGTTTGTGCTAACACCAGAGGGCAGGCAAACAATAAACCAGATTTATATTATGATATCAATTATCCTATTTGGAAAGAAATATCTATAACATTCTTATTTTCCAGTGGAGTCAAAGATAATCAGGGGGATTTGAAGACAATACAGATAAACTTATATCTTTCTTCTCCTCACTATTACCTGTGTGACTCTGAATAAGTTGTGTTGACCTTTCTGAGTCAAAATTTTCCTTCCATAAATTGGTCTAATAATAACTATCTTCAATGTTCCTATGAATAGGAGGATTAATGTACACAGCTAGCACAATTCAGTGATCATCAAATGGTAACAACTTTATTTTACCAAGGAGAAAATTACCGTCTTTTTTTTTTTTTTTTTTTTTTTGGCGGAACCAGGGATTGAACTCAGGTCTTTGCACTTGCCAGGGAAGCACTTATTCAACTAAGGCATCTCCCCCGGCCTCTCAAAAATTACCTTCGTGCAGAATAGTTAGAAAACAGTTATTCTGCATTCTAAAAAATATTTCCCTTGGTTAAAAGTTCTATTTTTCAGCAATGAAATTAACATGATAATAAAATAATCTTATTTTAATAATAAAATTATTTATTAAAATAATTTTAATAATGCATAAAATTTTAAATAATGAATGCAAAATGTTTATACCCATGTCTGATAAAGAGTATATAATCAATAGGTGATTATTGTCACTAATATTATCATTAATTATATTAGTATACAGGCTTCCTTTTCAACAATAAAGGAGGTGGTGATTATAGAAGATTCAAGAAGAATAAACATTAAAGAAGATCAATGAGTGAGAATATGAATGATTTAAATTCAGTTTCCAAGGGTGCATTTATAAAACCAGAACTAAATATCATTGGAAAACAAATGGCCAATATTGAGAAAAGGTTTGAGATCAGAGGTAAAGCCAAACAGTCAGATTTATTCTGTAAAGATGAAAAGAGAATAGAAAGAAAAGAAATGGAAGTAACGCTTTTGTGAATAAGGAGTCCCAGGCAAACATCAGCCTTGGGTAGACAGGAGCAAGCTGTTCCCGTGGCAGGAAGGAGGACTGTGTGCTGTCAGAGCCTGCCTGCTTCCAGCAGCTGGGTGAATCTGCGCTGGGCTCAAGTCTTTGGGTATCACTGGCAGCATCATTTTAAAGACACCTACCATGAGGGAACCAGTTCACAGAGGTGATAGCTAAGGGAAATCATCCATCCCTGCTCTCATGTTTTGAGTCTCTTCAAATAGAAGGGGTCATCTTAAGGTCTCTGTGATGACAGTTTCATTGCCTCACCATGTGTAAACTGCCTTCCTAAATACTGCAGAGGAAATAAAGCGCCCATCTGCCAAGCGTGACCCTGACCTTTCTGCTCAGGAGCTTTCTTCAGAAGGTACCAAGCTGAACAGTTGTTTTGAATTTGACATAAACAGAGGCCAGAGTGGTTGTCAAAGCACAAAGGATTTTACATATTAGGATATGTGTATTTTTCTCCTTTCCCTCTTTGTGTGTTCCAGTACTCTGATAGTTATTTCTTTCTTTTATTTTAGCAAACAAAATTCATATATTTCTGTTGTTTATTTTCATATCAGCTACTATAGAATTTGTGCTATGCCAAAATCAACCCTTCTTCATTTACTTTTCATTTTGGTGTAGAATTGTGATAATCATTTGATACAGTGACCACAGATAATGTATTGCTTTGTTCTATAGTCTTTCTAGAAGTCTGGAAAGGATATCAATCTCTAAAATTTAGTCATTTTCAGTTTTATTAGTAGCTTACTAAGACTGGCTCTCAAAAGTCTCTACTTTCTTCCTTACAAAGAGGATTGACAGGTACTTCTTTTAAGCACATGAACAAAGATTGCTAACAATTATTACTTAATGAAATGTAATATATAAGGTAATTGACTCAAAATATATATCAACAACTGCTTATACTGTATCTTCTTGAGAAATCTATAGTGAATCATAGATAGATATTTATCAATTGATGGATAGATAGGCATGGTACATATTTATTAGATATGAGTTAATATGTATTATATTCATAGAATTAATATTCATAAAGTTTAATATGCTAATGTACTTGAGTAATAAATTTTAGTTTACACATGTTTCATGAAAACATCTATTTCACAAAGTAAGAAAATGTGCAATAAGTATGTTTTCTCCTATAACAATCTTCTGTCCTCAGCAGGAAGCATTTCTACCAAAACCCAACACTTTATTTCAGCAAAGTCTTTTAGGAATATTAACAAGTTAGGACATGGCATCCCAACAAAGATAATTAACACCTACACTCAACTCTAAAATTATTTTTAGATGTTGGACAATAACATGATATTGTGTGAGCTGACTGAATTTAATTTCAAGATGATGTGAGTCTGTTCAGGAAGATAGGACTTTATTAAAATTATTTTAATTGGTTTTAACAATACTCCAAGAATTCTAGATTAATTAAAATACCATAATACTCAGACAGATCTAATCATTTTATAATCATTTTCCCTTTCCTGAGTGCTGAATATAGCAGATAATCCTAAACATTTTTCCTCTGGGAGTATAAGGATTTTTGCATTTTTCCCCATCTTCACATTACATAAGAAGACCTCTGGCCATATTCGCTTACTTCAAACACATTTATTTCTTGTCTTATGTTTTTGCTGATTGCTTTTTAATGGCAATGAAAGGGCTGAGTGCTTTGTAAATATGCTTCTCTAACAATGCCTTAAGGACTTCCCACCCATTTCCCCAATTCATCATCAATTTGCGATGAATTAGTACTGAAAGATTTAGTGCTGAGTGTCCTTTTTTTATTTCTGACATTATAATCTTATGAGGAGACTACAGATTACATTGTCATTGATGTAAAAGGAAGGTCAGAAAGAAAGAATGACATTGGGAGACAAAAAGATCAAGAAAAAGTCTCACTTAACCTCACATTTTTCTGATTGCAATGGTGTAAGATTAACAATGCAATATATGAGATACCATTAGCCAATAAAGAAGCAAGATGACAATTCTTTTATAGTAGGATAAAAAGATGAATTCTAAAGCAGCAAGAAAATGGTAAAATATGTATTGTTAAGACAGTTCAATTCCCAAACTTACAAGATTGGTGTCTCTTTTGCACATTTATTTCTTCATTTGTTCATCTTTCTCTCCACTGAGCTTTAAGAATTTGCTATGTATAAACCCTAATCTTAGAAAATAAAAGAAATAGTAGTAGAGGAGAACATTTCTGTCTTCATCAATCTTTTCATTCCAAAACTGAGAATTTGGTGCACTGGTGAGGAATACCTCAGCTACTCTGAGAGTGTATGCATGAGGAAAAAGAAATTTTAAAGAAATAGATTTCAGAGACAGACTGAAACTGTAGTATGAAGTGAAATAAGTGAGATGTACAAGCTGAAGTATCACTTGGTTTCTCTCATATGCAAAACTTAAAAATCTATACATAAAGAGCAAAATACAAGACAAAAACAGGACATAGGGAAATCTCTTTTCAAATGGATGAGGAAACAAGGGGTGGAATGAGGGGAGGAGAGGAGTCGGAGACAGTGGGAAAAAAGAATTGAATGAAAATAATGATAAAAATGGAGCATTTGCAAATAGGAGGTGAAGGAAGAATTGGAAGAAACGGAGAGAGCGGAGACGTAGGGGATGGAAAAAACAGACTTACAATGTGTTATGTACATGGACCAACTTCCCGTGATAATTGTAATAATCATGCACTGCAAACTTGTAGTAATAAAAAGTCAATTAGACTGACCCTTGCTGATATGGAAAGATAAATATTTTCGTGCAGTCTGGTAAGATATTATATACTATTGAAGGACCTTAAGAGAGAACTTTGGTGGATATGTTAGCTGTTAAGTTATATCACTGAGTAATACCATACCGTATTTGTTTTTTGGTTGGTTTTTGTATTTTAGGGCAGGGTGTACAGGGGTACAGGGTCTCACTGCATAGATCAGACTCATAGTGATCCTTCTGTTTACAACCCCTCAAGTGCTGAGATTACAGGCACACACCACCATGCCCAGTCTCAATCATCATCACAATGTGCCCCTGTGGCGGGGCCCACGCGGCAAGCCAGGTGATTTGAACACCCGGCCCCTGTGTCTGCCTAAACAGGCGCTTTAATCCGCTGAGCTATTTGGCCAGCCCTACCATACTGTATTTGTGAGCAGGGTACATACCATTCTGTTCAGGTAAAACTTACTGTGAGGTTTCCATCTTTCCTAACCACATAACAAGTGATCCTAAGGAGAGGATGCTGGTTTGCAACATGACAGAAGAATAAGAGCTTTGTATGAAATCTGAATGATGTTGGAGTAGTGAGACTTTTGGAAACAGGCATATCCTGGGTCCTTAGCATCTCTAAGGAAGGATAAGGCCTGTTTCCTCCTACTGATCTTGGTGAAATGGAATCCAGCTGTTCACCAGCATGCCCTGGACACTCCTTGCCAGGGGCACGGGCCTTGCCTCTATGATCTCTGGAAGTTCTTTCAACTCTGATCAGATGCCAGGAACTGACACTGGGTAGCCTAAAGCATGCCAAAGAATTAAATATTTACACTTATTTTTTTTCACCTAAAGATCTTGTTTCCTTTTATATTTCATTCCAATAGTCAGTTTGAAAAAACCTGAGAGTCTATTCAAACTTTTATAGATCCCCAGGCTCAACAGATTTTTAACTGGATGGTAAAATTATTATAAAGAAAGTGAGAAACATCTGACATAATTGTATAATGTTTGTTTTCTGAGCTCTCTGGGGATTTTCAGGGCTTTCAGTAGCAGATGGTTACTGAAAGCTGGCATGCTAGAACTTGAAATTGTGAACATTATCTTTCTTAATTATTGAACAAGTAGCCTGCAGAGGTCAGGTCTAAAGCACAAATATTACATTCAGAACATCTTGGACAATAAATTTCCTTATCTAGAATTAGATTTTTATTTTACCAATTAAGTAATTTGTCTGCATTACTTCCTCACTGCTGGGATGAAATACCTGGCACCTAGAAACTAAGGAGGAAACGTTTATTGTAGCTGGCAGTTTGTAGCTACGTAGGCCCATAGTCAGCTGGCTCCACCCGGGACTACATAACAGAGGAGAAGCAGTCCATAGAAGACAGGCAGGGGGCACTGACTCTGCATCCGTTCTTTCCTCTCCTATTCCATCTAGGCTGTACGCATTTTGGTCGTTGCCCTGCACACCTAGGCCAAGGCCTCCCATCCCCCATCCCGAGCTGTGCTGAGCCAATCAGTGAGCAAATCCAGTATCACAGCCACCCACCATCCAGCCAACACCTCCACAAAGCGGCACCTATGTGTGCTTGATGATTTCAACTAGATATAAACAATAATAGAATGTTAGGAATATGCAACGCTAATTTATTAAAGACCTTTAGTGTTATTTATAAGTGAGTTGCCATTAGATTTATAAGCTGGATATGTTTTTAAAGTCATCTAAGTGCTATTTATATACTTAATAAATAAAAAGGGGGATATGAATGAAGGACCATTTTGTAGTAAATATATATATGTTTTTATATATATACATATATCTATGTACAAAATAGGATAGATATACAGCTTCTTTCTTTTACTTCAGTGAGAAAGATTTGTACTAAAGTGTTTAGACAAGATATCATGTCTACATCTTGTACTCTGAATAACTACTATGAAGACAGCACTATGCAATGTATTAATTATTGTAACTGTCCTACTAAACTGTTTTGAAACTGTCTCATTGCTATTTCCTTCGCAATAAAATTAATTAAAAATAAAAATAAATATATTAAATACGTAAATTGGGAGATTTTTCTAAAATGACATTTCATAACATATCATAACCTCTAAGGTTATGATAACTAAATGAAATAATAAGAAGCAACAAGTAAAGTAAATCATAATAAGCTTTTGGTGATATCCCAAACAATGATATTCATCAAAATTTATCAGTTTACTAGGTATCCAGTAAAATCGAGACCATACGCCTTTGTCCACTTTCTCAGTCTTCCTCTTCATAAATAAATAAGGACATAATAATTATGTAATTGATTTTAAAACTTGGTGATAGTTTTATGAGTTCATTACTCCACATTTTTGTTTTTTTAATTTCTAAATTTCTTGTAATAAGTAATAAAAATATTTAAAACGTGTAATACTTTTTCCTGATTATGTTAAATGGAAACTGAGTGTGCTAAGGCTTGGCATAAGCGCTGATCTAATAGCAGATTCGGGTGTCAGGTCACTTTAAGCAAATTGATGCTGCTGTGTCCCTGGAGCTTCACTGCACTGATGCCAAAGTCAAGGCAGATGTGTTTCGACAATGTCATGCAATATTGCAGCCCCAGACTTGAGAGCTCAAGGGATCCTGCTTTCTCAGCCACTGCAGCCAGTTTTATTAGATTCATCTGATTCTCTCAATTGTCTTGCTCATGACAAAGGAGCCTGTGAATAGACAACACATCAAGACACTGGTTCTCTCCACCCCTTTCTCATTCTTCCCACTTCCCTAGGTCCTCTTTGACATTAACTCCCTACCAAAAGTAACACACATTTATTTTTCAAAAATACAGCCATAGCATCTTTGAAAATCCAATACAAATGGACATATGAAAAATGTGTTAAAATCTCACAATTGTTTTTATTCAGCTTTATTATGTCAGTGACAGATAATGTAGAGGTAAAGATTTTGAAGGTATACAGCTCAGTCTTGCTATATATATCAAGAATATCCAAAGAAATTTTAAACCTACAGTAAAAGCAAACAAGTAAATCCTGTCACAGGTGCCAAAGTGGTGGAATCTAAAGGATATTATGTTGAGTAAAATAAACTGGAATCAGAAGTAAATTTGAATCTGCTGAATCTAAAGAGTCAAATTCTTAGTTACAAAGCTTAGAAAAATGGTTGTCAGTGGCTGTGGGGTGGGGCAAATGGGAATTCTTCAGTCAAAGGGCACAAACTTTCAATTATAAGATGAGTACATTTTGGACATTTAATGTACGGTGTGGTAACTATAGCTAATGATGTATTGCAACTTGAAATTTGTTCTGTAAGAAGATCTTAATATTTATAAACAGTTCCAGAAATAGTAACTATGTGAGGTGAATGACAGCCTCACAATGTGAAGATAATCAATTCACAATATGTGCATATTTTGGAACATCACATTGTAGATTTTAAATATATAAATGTATGTCAAGTTTACCTCAGTAAATTTTTCTATGAGATTTCTTAAAAGTATGTTAAGTATGTGAGCAATACTCCTCAATAAGGACATCACTAAAAGATACATAAATAAGGACATGAAAATATCCTACACATTTTGTGTCATGGCATTATAAATTAAAACAACAATAAGATACATTCATTGGTCTGTTGCAATAATAAGCTACAGAATGCTGACAGTAGCTGATGCTGATTGAGGATGTGAAGCAACACAAACTTATTCCGTGCTGGTGAGAATGTAAATTGGCACAGTCACCTTGAAAGACAATTCATCAGCTTCTTACAAAACTAAACATAATCTTACTATGTTCCTTGGTACTTACCCAAATGAACTGAAAACATCCTCACACAGTAATTGGCACATGAATGTTAATAATGCCTTCATTCATAACAGAAAATCTTGAAGACAATCAGGGTGTCCTTCAGTAGAGAGATGATTTGTGATACATTCAGACAATGGAGTGTTTTTTTTAGCATGAAAACAGCTATTAAGTCATGAAATGACAAGAAAGTAATTTAAATGCATTTTTCTAAGTGAAAGAAGCCAAAACAAATGATTACATACTGTACCATTCAAATTATATGGCATTCTAGGAACTTCAAAACAATGAATATGTGTAAGGGATAAGTGAATATGTACAACAGAAAGCTACCACTGGTTTCCAGGGTTCAGCAGAGGAGGGATAAATAGGTGAAGTCTAGAGGATGTACAGAACAGAGAATCCATTTTGTATGGTGCTGTCTGTAAGTGTGGACTGATGTCCCTGCACACTAGTAAAAAAAAACTCTACAGAGCAGTCAACTTCAAAAGCAATCCCAGATGTGAACTGGGCCTTGAGTAACAATGACGAGCCAGTGGCAGGCCACCAATTTTAACCAATGAGCTGTTCTCATCCACATTGTACATGGTATTTTCAGAAATAATTTTCACTTTAAAATTGCATTAATGACATCCCACCACACCTGATGTTCGGCCTGTGTTTTTGAATGAAATCAGAAAATAAGTTGAATGCCAAGTTTATGCTTATAACTTTTCAAAGTATGAAAAACCAAGGATGCAGATCAGTCACTAAATTATTCTTTTTGAAAAAGGAAAAAGGAGAAGTAGTTACATATCTCTGTGCCATCCTAGCTTGCCCTTACCCAGAAAGATAAGCAAATAATCTAAATGTCTTCTCCAGCCTGGTTATAGTATTTAGGTATGGATATTGGACTCAGTGAATTAACATTGCATATATTTGGGAACTATTTCTAAAATTACAGGTGTGCTGCATAAGAAAAAGAATTCATGCTTGTGAGAGGGAATTCTCTCTGCAATATAACTGAAAATTTCAATATGTTAGACTATTCTCCTTATGCCAACTGTGTTTATCATTCATTGGAGAATATCTCATAAAATCACAACAAACTTTCAATAATCCAGGATAAATTAAATTTATTTTTTATTTTCTCAGATTTCATTTTTGCATTACAGTTTAATTTGCTGTAAGCATGTTCTCATTACATTAGAAAATAATGATATGATTATTTAATTTTCTCATAAAATCTGCAAAAATATGATTTTTGGGATAAATTCAATTAATTTTGTATTATTAATTCCTTTTACAAGATTCATGTAGAATTGCAATTTTAAACTTGAATTAATTACTTTCTCTAATGTTTAAATACAAACAAGTACTGCTGGAGGAAAAGCTTATCTTACTATATCAAAAAAATCTCCATCGTTCAGTTTCATAGAACATAGTAAATAGATTTATACATTACATATTTAGAAAAAAATTTAGATTAACAAATTCTGACTAGGCCATGAGAAACTTAGCAAGAGTATGCTTCTGACAAATATTATAACACAGAGGGACTAGGGCAAAAAAATATGACATTAAATCAAGCTGTCCTTAGGGAGCGTCTAAGTACATCTGTCCTGCCTAAGGAAATGTTCACATAAAAGAGATACAGTCTCAAGGTGAATATGTCCAAAGAAGACTCATGGCACTTGTTCTAATATAAAATCAGCCGTGGGAAATATTTGACAGATCATGCCCTGAGAATTATTCACAAGCACACAGTGAATGATAGAATGAAAGCTAACTATGCTATCTTTTTTTAAAAAATGTGTTTTTAGTCCAGGGTCTACAGGGTCTCACTACACAGACCGGACTCCTAGTGATCCTCTTGTTTTCAGCCTTCCAAGTGCTGGGATTATAGGTGCACACTACCAGGCCCAGTCTCAGTCATGTCTCAGCACACTCCGGGGTAGGGCCAGTACTGCAGGCTGGGTATCAAACCCAGGTCTGTGCACTTCCCTAGCAGGTGCTTTAATTCCCTGAGCTCTCTGACTGGCCCTTAACTATGCAATCTTAATAAAGTCTTACAAAATAACAGATAACACTGTGTAGATACAATAAATTAGGCCAAGTTGAAAAATTATATTACTAAAATTGTGTGTGTAATAAATATGAATGCACACATGTAGATAACAGGTAAATATATACTTATGTGTCTTTTTATGGATCTACTGTTTATTGTATACATTATATATAGTAGACTTAAGGGTATATAATCTTATCTGATGTTATTTGCTAAGAATTTGTAATGCTTAAGGATTTTTGATCCATATTTCTAAATCTCAAAAATATGACCCTGCAATAAAAGATGGTTAGAGGATAGAATAGCTCAGAAAGGAGGGGGAAAAAAAACAATGAAAACTGATAAAAAGGAATCTGCTTTTCCCCATTAACAATCAAAATGCTAATAAAAATAAAATTATTTGTGACTCTTAATCTTAACATGCAAACCAAAGCAGATTGAGAAACACTTACTGCTATGAAGTTCTGATTGTGACTTTGAATGAGGCCAGAGAAATGAAAGGAGGAGAACCCACCCTGATGTGGTGACACCAACTAATGGGATCATATAGAACTAAAAGAGAGAAAAGAATGTATTCCCACTTCAGAAGTGCTCAGCTTTGTGCCTAGGTCTCTAGTTTCTCCAGTCTTCCAGCGTAGACTTGAGTGTTCAGCCTGCTGGTGCTGCACACTCAGTCCACCTTGTTCTGTGGCTTCCACCTTCTTGGACCTTGTAACCTTAAACTCTCTAGCATGCAGACAGCCATTATGGATTCGTACACTTCTGATTCTACAGGCAGCCGTGTGTACTCTCCCACTTCTGATCAAGTAAGCTTATCTAATAAATCTCCTTCAAAATTATACATATATGTTTACTGCTTCAATTCCTATAGAGAACCATGATATGCAAATTTTGATACCATAGTAAAGATATGGCTTAGGCTATTAACTGACTGTATGATTTAGAAGACCGGAAGTGGTTCAGGGAAGAGGTTCTAACAACTGAAGATGTGTGTTAGAGAAGAATGAGCATGGCCTGACTGGTAATTCTATCATCGCTCAGAAGGCCAGTATGTTAAAGGGAATGCAGACAGCAAAGGTCAGGCTCTGGGGGTTTATGTTGAGAATAAGGACTCCACTGGCAATTGGACTAGAAGCCATATGTGTTACACTCTGGTAGGAAACTCATCTATATTTTATTCATGTCCCAAAATATGGTAGATTAATTAATCTAGTCAGAGAAAAATCTCAGACAATTCAAACTCTAGGCTGGTACATATGTGCTGCTGGTTGCTTCTAGTCAGATCTGAGGTGAAAAGCTAGAGCAAATATTCAAATAGAATAATTTGAAAAATTGTCAGCTTGACCAGAAAAGATGAGCCTGTAAAGTTGGGGCCACAGACTCTGTGGCTGGGGGAAAGGATAGCATGTTTTTAAAAGCCGAGTAATTTGCATCAGATAATAGAAAGAATAGCTTGAGGGAATCAGCAAGACTATACCTTTCACAGACTTACCCATGCAAAACTATATTTATCACTTGAAAAGGCAGCACCCAGTCACCTTGAATGAGAAGGGTTATCTAGGATTGGTTTCCCGATACTCTTTTCACAGCACTCAGCCCCCAGACATTCAGAAGTCTCTGCACCCATAATCCAGGAGGGCCTTACTATTGCTTGACCAGAGTGCTTGACAAAATTAGCAAGAAAAAACAATGAACACCTAACAATGGTGAAACCTCAAGGAAACTCGATAAATTGGATGAACAACTATAGAATGTACTTGGGAATAATTAGCAAAATGTAAGCATCTATACTCTCAACCCAGGAATACCTTGAAACATCTTATCTATAACTACTGACACTATTTTACTATCTGGTTATTTTGAAGATTAAAGTTATAAATTATCTACAACATTCAGAATGTAGATATTTTCATTTCTTGCAATTCCAAACCAGATCTAATGTCTATGATGATAAATTTTGAAAACGTAATTTCAAATGTACAAGGCAAGCTGTAGAATGTCTATTATAACACAATTTATATATATTATAAACTCATATAAAGGAATATTTCATTTTTATATGTATTTTGCATAAAAATAAGATAGAAAAACTACACAAAATTTGTGGTAGCAGATGATTCTTAGAATAAAGGAAGTCTTGGCCTTTAACTTTGGCCTTTAATTTTCTGTACTTTTAAGTGCCTTTTTAGTAAAACAACAATATCTTGCTTTTGTGAAAATATTACAAGCATCCAAGTTGATAGAACAGTCTTATTGGGGCTGGGGAGATGGTTCAGTAGAATAAGTGCTGCCCTGACAAGCACAAGGGCCTGAGTTCAATCCCCAGTTCCACAAAAATAAAAGAAAGGAGGAAAATGGTCTCATCATTGAGTCTATTGTTTCATATTTTTTTTTTTATTTTTGCAGAACCGGGGATTGAACTCAGGTCCTTGTGCTTGCCAGGGAAGTGCTTATTCCACTGAGCCATCTCCCCGACCCCACTTCATAATGTTTTGATTGGAAGAAAGTCTCAAAAATAAATTGCAAATTTGTTTGTGAAATGGTGCAATGGATAATTTTAATTAATTTCCTTGAATGACATCTTATAAGTTAGCAAATATACATTACTCAAACATAATGTTAATACCAGACTACAGATATAATTAATGATTGTATTTCAAGCCCTGAACAATGTTGCATTACATGAAATACCCTAATTAAGGAGAATCTATAAGCTCATAGTTGCCTCCTAGTTTCAATTTATGGAATTATCCACTCAGATTTTAGTAATATCTCCACTCTTGTGTTGAGTGCAAAGTAACATCCCAAAGATTTGGGCTTACACATGCTGAAGTGACATAGAACCTTCCTCTGAATCAAGTTCTCTTTTAATTATATCCCACTCTGCCTGATCCCCCACTACCAAGTGGCCAGAAGGGCATTCTGCAGAGTGACTTTACCTGCCTGAAGTTCAGACCTACAAAGAAGCAGCAATTATCTCTGGTTCCTTTCCTCATGAAGAAAGAGGCTGAAGTTTGCTGGCGTACCTACAAAGACTTTTTACACACATCTTTCTCCATTTCATTTGCAAAGAGAGCCATCTGCAGCCATCATCTGTAATCTGGGGCAGACAGACTTTCTCCAGGCCACTGTATATTCATCAAGTCATTGAGTTCTGCTAAAAATAGTGTACAGTCTTTCCCTAAAAATTGACTACAATCTTTCTTATGGCTCTATATAAAAATTGATATACAAATTCCCACTTTTTGATTGGTGAGTAGCATACTTCTGTGATTTTCTGCCAATACTTTCTCTTTTTTTTTCATTTTCACATTAATACACTTATATGCTTTTCTCCTATTTAATATATTGGTTAAATTTTTTCAGAGAACCTTCAGGGGAGGGAGCAAAATTACTCCTTGTCAGTACTTATAATCTTTTGTGTTTTCCTCCTTAATTTTCTTAATAAAATAATAGTGGGCCAGGGAGATGGTTCAGTTGAATAAGCGCTTACCGGGCAAGGGCAAGGGCCTGAGTTCAGTCCCTGGTTCCACCAAAAAAAAATTATTAATAAAGTGAGAGTTTAATCTACATAACTGCTTTTATTCATTGTTTGTCTCATGTTAAATTCATAGTTTGGATGTTCATGGAAATCTCACTTCAGCAGCCTAACTTCTATATAACCTCTTGAAAGTTTGAGGGATTTCGGTTTGTTTAGTACTGAACTTGAAGTACATGTTATAGCAACTAGTTGATCCATAAAAAATGTATGGAAACATCATATGAAACTAAGGTTATGTGTTTACATGGAACAAAATATAGTTAAATATTTAAATGCATAGATTTACAGTAACATGTTTCATGCTTTGACCATCATAACTTATAGGATTTTTTTCCGAAAATTTCTTTCAGGTGAAGCTAAAAACATAGGAAAAGCAGAATGATAATTAGTGGAATGAAAAATTTATCTGGCTCTTCCAAAATATTAGCTTATTCAATGAGCTAATATTAAGGGATTCTATTGGGATAAGTTGATTCTCATAAATTTTCAAACACTAAATTTCTGAATCCAAGCAAATCTTTTAAGACTTTTGATGATACTTGGATGTCCTAACAGACTTCAGAATTTTTTTGGTGAACATTTATATGCTGCATACTGTACCAAAGACAACTTACACAATGAAAAGCATGTTCAGTGGTATTGGGTGTTCGCATAGACATTTCTTCAAAATACATAGTAATAATACAACTTTTTTTTCAATGCATTATGCTGAGACAAAAGTATATTTTTTAGTGTGGATGAACTACATTGCACTGAATTCAGTTTTCTCTAAGGAGAGAGAATGAATAGAATTAAAAAATACTGGAATAGATTGATTTGGTCTCACCTAAATGTCAGGAGAGGGAACCCAAGGATAAGTTTATGCTTTTAAGTAGCACTCAACTTTATATTTTTTTCAATTCTTTTGTCATTATTAAGTCAATACTTTCTAAGCGGCCCTGTTTCACCACTCAAAGTGAAAACAGCATGTATATTTGAGGCACAGTAGGGAGGGGGAGGGTTGAGAAGGCAGGTGCCACAGATGTATTACCTTTCGAGAATGCTTGACTCTGAAGGGAAGATCATTTGGTAGAAAATAAGAACCAAGTAAAATGCCAGGAAAGCTAAGAACCTCATCTCAAGGTGTGAAATTCCTATATTTCATCCTACTCAGTCCTTTTATTTATGTATTTATTTCACACAGGAAATCAAAGGAAAGTCAAATTCAGAACTTTAATATTATAGGTTCTATGCCTACTCCCTCAGCAAAAGCTTCCCCTCCCACTGGGCAGAATCACTGTATTCAATAACAGTGTTTACGCTGGAATCTGTCTCACCTCCTACAGTTCAGCACAGTCTGCAGTGACACATAAGAACAGCAAATGAATAAACATGCCATTTCCTCAGCCCACCTTCCCCTGAGGGAACTCTAAGCATGGCAACACAAGGGATAGTAAGTAGATTTATGAACTCTTGCTTGAATCTCATCAAGGTGAGAATATTTTTTTTCCCTCTGCACTCTATCCACAAAAACCCAGGAATGAACCTTTATTCCCAATGAATTCTAAAGATTATTGTGTCAAAATCATAATTTTTTGTATTCAAGACATCTTTATATTTTCAAGGTCAGTTTGAAAACCTTGATTCTATTGTTGATTTTACTTGTAATTCTAGTGTGTATCACAGCTCTAGGCACTTGACTAGAAGGATGTACTAGTGGTTTTATTTCTTCATTAAAAAAGAAAAATCAATCCCTATTATAAACAAATGCTTAAAATTTTTGATATATTTGTGTATCAAGAGCCTTCCACAACCAGAAAGTTCTGTGAGAGACAAAATTGTTTTCTGTTCACCACTGACCTTGACATCTTGAACAGGGTTAATACATAATAGTGTTCAGTACAACCAGGTTAAAAGAAGAAATACTAGTATAACTGGGTTAAAGAATGAAAGCCATAGATTCCCTATCTTGTTATAATCAGTATTTAGTTTGAGTCAGGTGAATAAATTCTGGTGAATTCATAAAAACTCATGTACAAAACCCAATTCTCTTCTGCCTTTTTTCTACTATAAGGTAGAACATGGGCATTATGTATGAGCTGGCTCTGATCAGATGGTGGGCAAAGACACAACAGAGGAACTTGCCCATAAACAATATTAAGAAGGGATTCATTTACTGAGGACTACCAGACCTCCTTGTATTACAGGTCTCTCACCAAAAGTTATCCAGTAACTCTCAGCAATACAGAGCCTACATTCCATTAACTTAACTTGGCATGAAGAAAATAAGAACCTTTTAGGGTTTCAGAAGGAATTCAAATAAGACAAGGTAACTGATGAGCTCTGTCAGAAATGGGAGATGAGGCCATAGAAATGATCTTGAGGATTTTAACTTAGGAAATGGGGACAAGAGAAATGGCATTAATCAAGTCAGAGATTTTATAGCAGGCAGGAGGAGTGGAATGATGAGTCATATTTTGAATAAATTAGAATAGTTTCTGACTATGACATCAAGGTTGATATTTCCAATAAATTTTCCATTCCCTGCTTTAACTAGAATAGCTACAAGTGGATCTGTGATTTATATATTTGTATTTAAAGTAGGAGTTCATAATTCTGTGCCTAAAAATAAGTGTGTAATTCAAGGAAGAGCCAACAGCTCTCTCCTGTAGCCAGATTTACCAAATTGAAGGGAGGGGGAGAAACATAGCTATTCAACATCATTTACACAAACAGCAATTAATAGATCTACATTCTTTGCAAACAAGATATGTATCTTGCATTATACTTGGAAAAGATATTCAGATTAGTTTATAACAGTATGTGAATATAGAATGTGCCATTCAGAAGTTGCAGACATGTTTGAATGTTACTTAATGTCCATCATTCTAATTGTAGTGAAACTATAGCTCTCAGAAATATTTTTGAGACCTCAATATCTTCTTAAAATTTGCTATGTAAAAAAACTTCAGCACATTTTATAGTATTAGGCTACAAATACAAAGCTTTAAATGTTATTTTTCCTTATATTACTCTTTCAAAAATATTGAAGTATTTTTGCTTCAGAGGTTTTATACACGAATGCATATACTTGCACATATATATGTGTATGCACCCCATATATACACACAAGTACTTACACACCAGGGATTACACACACACTCATATAAGTGATTACACACAAGTAATCTATCTGAAATTAAGATTGGAGGTTATCAGGAACATCATACTAAAAGCTAAATACTTTAGGGCATCTTTAACAGGAAAAAAGAGAGCTTTGCAAAATGAAATGCTCTTATAGTTCTCAGAATGGCTATGATTCAACATTCTGTACATAAGAAGTACTGCCAAGCCAGCACATGAGACACATGACAGGGTATGTGCACCTTAGTCATCTTCTACTTTCCTATTAATGGGAAGAGGAGCAAGGTGTTAAAAAGAGAAAGGATCAACATGGAGAAGGCAATTTTAGACCAGAATAGACTTTACCAGGCCACCAAGCATGCAACAGCTGCAAAAGGGAATCTCTGCTGCAGCTAGGGACTTTAGTTCATCCACAGCTAAGTCATGTTTTGTGTTCTGTGCATGAGGGTAGCTTCATTCCTCTGATAAAGCCCAGGTGTGAGCTAGGTGCCATTTGGAAATGGAATTCAAGTTCATGTGGCCCAGAGTGGACAGTTGTAAAAGAGAAATAGCCTTCCTCGTTTGCTGCTCATGCTGCTTTCTAATTAAAAATAAATTAGTTTATAAGTGAAAATCAATCACTGCCCTCAGATTATTTTCCAAAGAAATTCAAGAGGGTGATATTCAAATGTGAGTCACTTTCCCTAAGACGTAGAGTATGTTTGGGACAATTAGCATGATAAAGAAAAAATGAGTTTGAGGACACCTGTCGTTTCACAAGCACAGCTCCTATAAGTGTTTTTTGTTATTATTTTATTCTGTAAGTAAATCATTTTGTTCACTCGAATGTGGAAATATTTTTAGTCAGCATTATTTACCCATATCCTATTTAAGCTGGGCAAGTAGAATTGAGATCAAGAGACATAGTTGTGATGTGTTCTTTTTAAAGTTAGAAATCTGCAAAAGGTTTTACTATGATAATTTCATTAATAACATAGAAGAACAAATGTTTTTTAAAGACACCAGGGGACAGGTCCTCCTTCCTGCTCTAGCCACCCCAACCCTTCTCTCTGCATTAAATAAATGCTCAGAAAAATGTCCTCAACCAAACCTCCTGCTCTAGCTCATTTGAGCCCATCCGATATCTCTTTCATAATTTCTCCAGGGTATTCTGAGTGGGGTGGACTCCGGGGACAGCATGAGAAAGGAAATGGGAGAGAGGCCTCCATTGCCCAACAGCATCAGCAGAAAGCAGTGTGCGCACCAGCTCGTCAGGCCTGCTGTCCTCCATGTGCCCCTCTTCTGCCCAGTCAAACCCCCACTCCATTCCTGCCTCCTTTCCTGAGGGAGCCATTTGTGATTTAGGGTTCAGAGATGCTTTTGCTCCCTGCCTTGATCTGCAAGGACAGGACTTAAGACACACTGAGGAACGCCAAGGTCACACCAGTGTCAAGATCAGAGCTGGGCCTAGAACCAAATCTTGAGTTCAGTTCCATGACCCAAAGCTGCCAGTTAAGAACATTCTATGATTCTCGTGATCTGAATCTTTGATGTGTGCTTTTTTTTTCTTTTTTCTTTTATTTTATTTATTTATTGTTGTGGTACTGGGGAATATATATATATACATAATATATATATATTATTCATTCATGTATATATTCATTCATATATATATATTCATTCTATACGTACATAGTGTACAATCTTTTTAATTTTTTTTCACTTTAAAAAAAAAAAATTCTCCTTATTCCCTAACTTTTTGAGGCTAAATTTTGTCACTTCCTGATGGTCTAGTACAATTACTTTTTCCTTTTTTTATGTATTTAGTACAGGGTCTACAGGGTCTACAGGGTCTCACTACGTAGATCGGACTCGTAGGGATCCGTCTGTTTTTTAGCCTCCCGAGCACTGGGATTACAGGTGTGCGCCACCGCCCCCAGTCTCAATCGTCATCTCAGCACTTCCCGGGGCCCCGGGCCGGCACGGCATGCTGGGAGCAAACCCCAGCCGTTGCGTCTGCCGAAGCAGGCACTTTAGTCCACTGAGCTATCTGGCTGGCCCTCTAGTAGCATTTCTTAAGTAAAATAATTTAGTTTAGGTGGTAAATTTGGCCAGTGAAATAAGGCATATGTGTTAAAAAGCCAGTTCCATTTTGTCCACTTCCTTACTCCATTAACGTCCAGTCAACAAGTTCACCCTGAAAACACCTAATATTTGACTGTGATGAGAAGGGGATTATTCTAATAAAGATTTTACCATTAGTGAACAAAATTATTTAGCAAATTACCATACACCAGGTACTGGTCTGAATGTGATGTATAGAGAATCTATCATTTAATCGTTGCAAAGTTTAAGAAGTGGAATTTTTATTATTTATTTACTTGGTACAGGGTCTCCCTACTCAGCTCAGACTCAGAGTGATCTTCCTGTCTCAGTTTCCCCAACGCTGGGATTACAGGCGTGCACCACCATACCTGGTCTCAGTGGCTGGCTCAATGTGCCCAGGCTTGGGGCAGGTACAGTACACGGTGCAGAAGATCGAACCCAGGTCCTTGCACTTGCCTGTTAAGCTATCTTGCCTGACCTTGTAATTACCCCTTATACCTGCAGCTCTGCTCTAACAAATAGAATGATAATCCCAAACTGCTGTTGATAATCAGTCATCTTTGTGTAGAACTTAAGACACACTGCATTTTATAGCCACCCACTCCCCTGGCCACATATAGCAGTGCTGCGTATGCATACAATTTGATGAGGATTTAGGACTTTGGATTCTAAAGTAAGCCATGTTAGGTCTCAGTAGAGGTTCTATAATTTAACAGATCAGTAGCTATCTAAGACTCTGCATCCTGTAAAATGTGACATCCAAAATATCCATTTCATAGAATTTTATAGTTTTCAGTAAAATAATATCTTTACTTTATCCATGGCAAGCACTTCTAGTAAAAGCTTCTTTAAATGTATGGGGGGGGGTTAGCACTGGGAATTAAACACAGGAGCTCACAGATGCAAAGCAAGTGCTCTATCTACAAGTGCTACATCTAGAGCCTTTTTCACTTCTTCTATTTTGAAGAAATAGAAGTTTCCCAGGTTGGCCTTGGACTTGAGATCCTCCTCCCAATTCAACCTCTTCAGTAGGTTTGATTAGAAGCATATGTTGACACACCCAGCTAACTGTAGAATTTTCACGAATTCATTTCTACTGGGAAAACCTACATTTTGACTTTAAAGAAAGTATGGACAATATGTGTGACTCTTTCTGTCCTTCACATACCACACACTGAGTACCAGTGTCCTTAGGACGTGGATCCAGGACCAAAGCAGACACAGTAACCCTCTGGGGATTTAAGTCTAGAGATGAAACTTACAGTAACAGATGTTTCCTGGTATATTGGAAGTGGCATTAACAAGCCATAACTATTTTTTTCTAGTTAGTTCTTAAGAATCTTCATTTTCCTTAATGATTCTATACTTCAAAAGGCAGATCTTAATTACACACTTTCATACTAGAGTCCTAATTCTTCATGGGCTCTCATACATTTTAGATGTCTTGTGATGGCCTCAAAAGCTCCCAAATCAATTAATAGGTACACAATGCATCAATATATGTCTATAATCAATAGATATATTGTCTATTGTTCTTGCTGTAATTATCTTGTATTTTGCTTCTGGGATTTCACTTCTCACTTTGAAACATATATTATTACATCCATATTATTTACTCCTTTTTAAATCTATTTTTGTATGTGCAGATAAAATATTTATTCTCTCTTTATGCCAGACCCTGGGCCATTCAATAAACTATGTTATGGTTCATCTGGAGAATGTCCCCCAGTGGCCTGCTGGCCCATTAGCACAGGAGGTAATTGAATCAGAGGGACCATATAGCTACTATGAGATGAGGGTCTGGGTGGAAGAGGCTGGTCTCTGGAGGTTTGACTTCGAAGGGTGAATTTCCTTCCCCATTTCCTCCCTTTTCTTTTTCCCTCCAGGCCACCACCACAAGAGCAGCTTTCATCTGCCCAGTCCCTTCCACCAGGCTCTTCTGTATTGGGTTTGATCAACCAAGGACGGTAACATGAGCCAACCTGAAGCTCTGTCCTCCTGTAAGGGGTGGAAGTTAGGTACAGTGTCCCAATGACTAAGGCAATATATCATGCAACAGGCTCATTGACATTAAGATATTTGTGTTCTACTCAGGCAGACAATGAGATTAATGCTAAATAAATAAGTGAAATATTGAAATGAAACTAAATAAACTAACATAGCTATGTAACAATTTTTTAAGAACTTGGAAGAAAGCAAGACTTCTGTAATAGAAAACAAAATGAAACGGCCCTGTAACTAGATAATATAGATGGGAGAACCTTTTCTTCAGAGAAGGTGTTTTTCACCAGAGACACAGAAATGAGAAAGAGGCCCTGGTGTGAAGCCCAGGTGAGCGGATCAGCATGAGTTTCCGTACACCCCAGGTGGTCAGCTTGTTTTTCGCTAGACACCAGGAGTGACACTCTGCTCTCTGCACCTAAGCTGAGGGACAGCTGTGGAAGATGCATTGGGAGGTAGGTGAATGACAGGTCAGGAAGCTCTAGTGAAGCTGAGGAGAGAAGCGTGCACAGCTCATCCCCCAGGGGTTAGGCAGCCACTAAGTAGTTCTATCTGGCAAACTCATAACATAACTTTTACAACTGCATGAATCATAATTATTACTTATAGAGTATTTGCCAGGCACCAAAAATCCTTGCAAGCCTCTTCCCTATACTTCTCACTCTTTGAATCCTCATAGCAATCTTTGAAATAGATACCATTATCCTTTCATTTTATTGATGAAGAAATGTAGTGGTTGGTAGATTAAGAGACTTGTCTAAACTTACATTGATACTAGGTAGCAGGACTTAAATTCAAATCCAGGCCATCTTAGCTCCAGAGACTGTGTTCTGTACCTTCCTTCTGTTACTTTGCATTCAGGATTGTTATACAGATTTGAATACAGTAAGTTGAACCAGCATCTTCTGTCCAGGCACAGTGGGAACAGCCTTACTGTTCTCTGTAGTAACTATTTTAGTGTAGGGTTTTAGGTCATACAGTGATACAATTTAAAGAGAGATTAAGTGTGATGTCCATAATAAAATCTCAAGAAGGCCAGCAAGTGTTCTCAGGGTACATGATAGTTACATAACTATTACAAAAACTATAGGAGCTTTTGTTAAAGCAGATATACTAAATAATTGCAGTAATGAGTACATGATTGTATTTCAGTATTCTAGTGGAAATCAGTTTTGTCTTTATGAAGTAATCAGAATCCTGTAAAGTCCTGATAATAAGAGACATTATACTAAATCATGATTTTGAAGGAGAGATAGTAAAATCAAAATTCTCCTAAGGGTTCAGTTATGTAAATCCAAAACTAAATAACAATCCTGAAACTGAATTAAACAGAATGAATAAAAGTAAGATGAGAAAGAAACAAAAATCAGTTGTAATCAATTGTTTTCTAAGGTCTCCACAATTATAATAAGGAAAATGGTTGCTATAGTAACAAAAATACTATGACATGGAGGGATACAGGAAGTCTAATAAAGTTAACTGTCAAGATATTGAGAGGCACTTTAATATATAAAAGAAGAAAACTCCTAACATAAAAATATGTTAATAGGACTGGCCAGATAGCTCAGCAGATTAAAGTGCCTGCTTAAGCAGAGGGAGGGACTAGGATTCAATCCCAGGTGTGCCACGCCTGACCCACCCCAGGTGCCCGCTGAGATGGTGGGTGAGACTGGGTGTGATGGCCTGTGTCTGTAATCCCAGTGCTCGGGAGGATCACTACAATTCCGATCTGTCTAGTGAGACCCTGTAGACCTGTACTAAATGCATTAAAATAATATGTTAATGGATAAAACATTCCTTAGACAAATTATGACTTGGATCACAAATATTAATCAAGCAATTACTTTTTGCCAGGTGGCATCTAGATATATAAAACTGCTATATTTTTTCAGTTTGCATTCTAGGTAAGAAGGCCAGTGAAATGAACAACAAAAATAAAAGTCAAATAGAATGTTATTAACAGACTACCAAGATAAATAAAAGTTATGTGTTTGTAAATAAAAAAAATCTGCAAAAATTTTTCCAGTAAAGAACTTAGTCCTACTCAGATATTTGAGGAATAAATTACTGTCTACTTATTTGTTAGCAGCTAAACTTGGGGTCAGTGCAAACAATTTGTCCTCAGCTGACTTCCACAAGCAGGTGGCATGTGAAAGAAGCGTTCATCCGCTGCGATTTCAAACCCAACTTCATAATCATCCCGTGACTAGCAGACACCTCTCTCAAGATGAGGATAGATTGTATCTATGTCGGAGTAGAACAACGTGGTTGTAGTCTGACGAGAGCTACGTGAAAGGAATGAAATTAGGGACCATCAACCACTGTCTAAAGTTATATAGCTGGTACAGAATAGAGACTTAACTGGGGGGTATGTTTTGGTCTGAGTCTGTTGTAGTCCGGAGCTTTAGTGTCCCCAAAGTCTGTGGGCTAATGCCTTGACCACCAGCCTTGTGGCAGGAGTGGGAGGTACTGAAATTTTAGGAGGTGGAGCCCAGGATGAGGAGGTAGGGTCTCAGGTGGTGTGTGTTCTCCATGTGAAGGACAGGTTTGCTCCACATGTCCCTACCACAGGCCCAAAGGAAGAAGGCTAATCAACCACAGACTAAAACTACTGCAACTGTGAGAAAAACTAAACATTTCTTCTTTTTGTGTTTATTTTGTCAGATATTTTGCATAGACATGGAAATTTGAGTGAAACACTCACAAAATAGATTCAAGACTATGAGGCGCTCTGAAGAGAATGGAAAAATGTAAGTCTTCTTATTACCCAAAAATATTTTTTCCAGTTTTCAGGTCCAATTTCTATGTTTCTCATGCTGCTCTGTGTCACAGCACAACTGACCCCCTGAGGCTGTGTTCTCTTGATTCTATTTTAGGAGACTTTCACTGGGTTTAGCTATTAGAAGGAAATAGCAGAAGGTTAGATTGGTTGTGGAAGGAAAGATACCAGAGTATATTTTCTCTGCTCTCTCTGTGGTGTCTTTCCAGCTGCTGGGATGGTTTCCTGGTCTTTCTCCTACTGAATAGCTCTGGTACAGTCCACATTTTCTGGGGGATGCTAGTCCTCAGACTCCACTCATACTGCCTCCTTATGTGGCACTCCAGTTTGTAAATAGCAGCCCCTCCCAGATGTGTCTCTGTTGCCTCAACACCCTCTTCTGCTTCCAAGCACTTCCATAGCTTGTACTCCATATTCTGTCTTGAATTCCATCTGTTTTAAAGATGCACATGAGTTGTTTTCCTGGTTGAACACTAATTGACATAAAAAGAATGCAGAAGAAGTGTGAGCTATTTCAAGGGCTCAGTTGGAATCTTGATTCTGTCAATTGGCCATGCAAGCTTGAGATAGAGATTTAACATTTGCATTCTTCAGTTTCCCATTAATTTAACCATCATGCTATTTACTAAATTAGAATGTGGAAATCATAATATCTATATTAGAGGATTATTATGTGGATAAGGTAAAATGCACAAACTGTTCCTAGCATGGTACCTGTCTCACAGTAAGTGATACTTGAGTGGCACTATGACTTCTTTCCTCCAGCACCAAAACTACACTTAAAATTTCTTGTGTAGAGTGCATCCTACCATGTACAGGTTCTGGGGGAAGATTCTTGTAGGGGCTTTTTTTTAAGCTTAATGATTGCAACAGTCCTAGAAACCAGTCTTCATCCATATACCATCTTTTCAGAAAAGGCGACTGAGGGTTAAGATGCTAACAGAAATGTTTGAAGTCATGCAATTAGCAAGTGGTAAAATCAGAATTCAAAGTTATGTCTACCTGACTCAAAATGTGTACTCTTCACTCTGTGAATCAGTCTCCTAACACTACTAAGGGAAATCATACCTGGTCCCTCAATTCTCTTAAACTAGATCACATATGTTCCAATCACATTTTGAGTCAGGTAGACATAACTTTGAATTCTGATTTTACCACTTGCTAATTGCATGACTTCAAACATTTCTGTTAGCATTTTAACCCTCAGTCACCTTTTCTGAAAAGATGGTATATGGATAAAGACTGGTTTCTACATAAAAATTGGAAAATAATACATAAAAAATGTATGAAATGAAAATGAAAAATCATACATAAAAATTGAGAAAACAACAAATGATAGAAGTATATCATGTTGTAATAGCCTATGAAGAGGCAACACAAAGATACATAAAGTACAAGAGATATAGGTAAGGCATCGATTTGTACATGAGATGTTAAAAATTATAAGCATTCTTTTGCATATCTGTGAAGCATATTAGTAATACTTTGATTACACATGTAAAAATTAAATACATAGCTCAGTGGTTTAAGTGCTTGCTTGGCAAGTGCAAGGACCCAGATTCAATCTCTGGTACCAAATATCATGCTGGTCCTTCACCAAGCCAGCCACTAAAACCAGGCATGGTAGAGCACACCTGTAATCCCAGTGCTGGGGAGGCTGAGACAGGATGATCACCATGAGTACAAGCTGCATAGTGAGACCCTGTATCAAATAAATAAATAATAAATAAATAAAGATTTGACCCAGGCATGGCATGTGAGTGGGAATGTCTGGGGCCACCCAGATCCTTATTCAATACAGAGCCTAGGCCAGGCATGTGAGTGGGACCTCCTGGCGCCCACTGGATCCTGATTTGACCCAGACCGGGCCAGTGAGTAGGACCACCTGGGGCCTGCCAGGTCCTCATTTGACCCAGAGCCCAGACCCAGCTACAGGCCCAGTGTGGAACCCTGCAGCAGAACTCCCTGCAAAGAAACTAGAGCCAAGACTCACCCAGCTGATCCAGAAGCATAACATCTTGCCAGAGTGGCACAGAGGATTCACCTCCAAGGGCTGCAGCAGGAAGAAATGGAGCATAGCAAAGAGACCCAAGCCACACCCACCTGGAGGAGTTTGAACTTGAGAGATTCAGACCAGACCTCATGCTAAGGTAATGACTCTATCTAAGCACTCTCTATCTGGCTGGTTTGGTGGAGAGCCAAAAGTCACAAGACAGTGCTAGGGGCTGGGGAGATAGCTCAGTAGGATAAGCACTCGCCTGGCAAGTGCAAGAGCCTGAGTTCAATCCCCAGTGCCTAAAAAAACAAACAAACAAACAAAAACAGACAGCGCTATACAAAATGGCTAAGAGAAGGAGCAAAATGCGTTCTCAGGCCCTGAGTCCACGCAGAACAAATTCAGGAGATACTAGCATAGAAGATACTGAAAATCACACACCTGAAATCTGAAATAGCATTGGAAGTAAAGAAACAACTGTATAAAGTTATAGAGGAAATCAGATCAGAAATAATTTCTGAAGAAAAAAAAAGAAATGATAACTATAATGAAAGAAGTACTAAGTGCTTCTAAAAAAGACATTGATTTAATATATTTAAGTTTCTTGATTTTGGCACAGAGTAAACTATTATATGACTAATTGTAAGTTTTTTCTTATTCATTTTTATTTTGGACAATTTTTATGGTTATATTCATTTAAGTTTGTAAATTATTTACAATGTGCAATCTATTATCAATCTCATGCTATGTATTCATTTCAGAAATATTTCTCTAAAAGTCATTTTGTCGGACTGGGGAGATGGCTCAGTGGAATAAGCGCTTCCCTGGCAAGCGCAAGGGCCTGAGTTCAATCCCCAGTTCTGACCAAAAAAAAAAAAATTGTAAAAGTCATTTTGTCAATATCTTACATTGTTCACATTTAAATATTTATCTACAATCTTAATATGCTACATAGTTATTGGTTTTTAATAAAGTTAATAAAAATAAAACAAAACAAACAAATAAATAAATATAGCTGAGTGGCACAAGTGCCTGCCTGGCAAGCACAAGGTCATGAGTTCAGTTTCCAGTACAAAAAGGGAAGAAAAAAATCTAGAAAAAATATTATAACATAATTCTGAGAATTAAAATGTTTTCTTTGTGTATGAAAACAACAAACAAATTTTACTGCAGTTATGGTATTCAGGCTGTATCATAACAAAAAAGGCATTTATTTCAAAACATATCTTGCATCAGTGTTTAGAATATGAAAAAGAAAAATCATGTACCATACTAGCACTCATCATGGCCAAATTGGCCTCCTTGATTATATTTTCAGAATTGTTTGTGAGTAGAACAAAATATAAGAACCATGAGTGTTGCTCACTGGCATTCAAAGTAAGTACAAAGCTATTTCTTTTATAGTTGACTTCATTATGTTTTTTTTAAAAATTACTATAGAATCTCCTTAACAATTTGATCATAAAAGACTAAGATAATTTATTAGGTAGTATTGCTCTGAAACTAAATATATTATGTTGCAGAAGGGAAATTAACTAGGAAAAGTTAATTGAAACAGTATGGAAATCACTGAACCAGGGTGAAGAGAAAGTGTTGTAAAGAGGAAGATGGAGAGAATTGACCAAATAGTTCAGCAGTTTAAGTGCCTGCTTAGGCAGATGCAGGGGCCTGGAGTTCAATGCTCTGGTCTTCCATGCTGGCCCCATCCCCAGAGTGTGCTGAGATGGCAATTGAGACTGGGTGTGGTGGTGCATGCCTGTAATCCCAGCACTTAGGAGGCTATAAATAGGAGGATCACTATGAGCCCAGTCTACACAGTGAGAACCTGTACGCTCTATATACCATTTAAAGG
Organism: Octodon degus; assembly: GCF_000260255.1. NCBI lineage: Eukaryota > Metazoa > Chordata > Mammalia > Rodentia > Octodontidae > Octodon > Octodon degus. The sequence continues at coordinate 87,042 of NW_004524734.1, forward strand.
AAAACTTGTCAGAATAACAGCAGATTTCTCCTTACAAATCATCAAGTCAAGAAGAGCACGGAGAAAAGTAGCACAACTCTTGCAAGAAAAGAAATTTCAACACAGACTGATATACCCTGCAAAATTCTCTTTCAAGTATAATGGAGAAGTGAAATACTTCCATGATAAAGAAAAACTAAAGAATTTCATGATGACAAAACCAAGCCTACACAGACTACTAAAAGATGTTCTAGAGAGGGAGCAAAATGAGCACAACTCCATGAATGAGAATGGAAAGAACCCACCAAATAGGGCAAACAATTTTTTCCTCTTTTTTTTTAAAAAGAGGAAAATGATAGAATAATTTCAGACATAAAAGTGAAGTTCTCCAAGTTGGTACAGCCTCTCTTTAGTATGCACAAAGGCTGAAGAAAACATCACTCTCAACCTTTAAACAAGGGGGAAAAAACTGCTCAAAAATTCAGTTTGTCTTTTGAACCCATAAGAGAGACAAGGTTATAATCCACTGAAATCTGAAGCACTTTGCTGTCAGTGGGGAGGGAGGGATTGATCAAGTCCCTAGGTATAGATAACAGACAACAGATAGGCAGGCAAGAAGAGAATCAGTTAAGTTTTGAAATGAAGTGCTAAAAGCCAGTTCTTACTTAGCATAAAAAATGTAGAATGCCTACAAACCAGTCACAAGGGAAATTTCTAATCATCACAGGATGTCACCATGGATCTCACTGTTTGCAAAAGATAGAGGCAGTTCAAGAATCAAGATAAAGCCTGACTTCAATGCCAGGGAAAGGCATCAAGAGCAGGCTGTGAAAAAGTCATTTGTCCCATTTGAATCTGTTTCCCTATCTCTTCTCAGGGACCACACCAGCTCTGTGTGGAGAAAAGTGAACTATTAAGCCTTCTTGTATTCTTTTTTTTTTTTTTTTTTTTTTTTGCAGAACCGGGGATTGAACTCAGATCCTTGCGTTTGCCAGTCAAGCACTTATCCTACTGAGCCATCTCCCCAGCATAGGCAAAGAGGGTTATAGCAAGAAGACAGGAAGATACAAGAGCACTGCTCCTGCAAAGAGGCAAGGAATGCCTGGAGTTGAATCAGGGATGACAAAACTTTACAGACTACATATCCAAACTTCAACCCAAGTCCATTTATTTATCACAAAGTGTCAACAATACAAGCAAACCTGAATACTGAGGTTTTAGTTTAAAAAGACAACTGCTGGGAGCTAGGGAGATAGCTCAGTGGTCTCAGCACCTACATGGCAAGCACAAGGAGCCAGGTTTGTCCTCCAGTGCCACATGCCATGCCAGCCCCAGAAACCAGGAATGCTTAGCTAGCCACTAAAACTAGGCATGGTGGCACATGCCTATAATCCCAGCACTGGGGAGGGTGAGACAGGAGATTCACTATGAGTCTGAGCTGTGTAGCAAGACCCTGTACCAAATAAAAACAAGTAAATAAATAAAATATTTTTTTAAAAAAGACAATTGCTATGTGATACTTGATTGCTGGAATAACTTGGCTCTTGTGCCAACAGAGAGGTGTCTGAGTACCCACTGGAGAGGAAAAGTCACTGAGAAGCTCCAACCCTGAGACCCACAGGCTCATGACCTGTGCTAGTTCAAGGGTGACCCAGAACTACAGGTAATGTTCTTCTCCATTACAGCCACCAGATGAGAAAGCTTCAGGAACTAAGAAGGCCCCACTATTAAAGAATATAAGGAGAAAATGTCAGTGGAGCACAGGTTCCAGAAGAAAGCCTAAGATCTGGGATGGGACAAAAGCATTACAAAACTCCACTACAACACAGCATCAACTCGTACTTGACAGTGAGGATAGAAGAATGTGAAGTCTGTGGTACCCTGAGGGTAACATAAACACAGGTAATTCCTGAGAGGACTGATTAGTCACCCACACTAGGACTCACACAGAAGAAAAATTATGCCCATTTCAAGGAGTAGACATTGTTTACCTCAGCCTCTGTAGTTCTGATAGATTCCTGTCGTTCAACCAAAACATTACTAGACTTACAGGGCAGCAAGGAGGGAAAATGATAAAATTATGGGCAGTTATAAACCTGATGTTGGAAAACTAACATGGAAAATTTACAAATTGTATTAAATATTCATACAAAAAGGGGACAACATGAAGGAATGCATAGGAAATATATGAAGAGAGAAAGCTATATAAAATAATTCTGTAGGAAATGCCTTCCATAGGCTCATTAATATAGTCAATATTTCTCAGAAAAAATTAATACAATTGAAGATAAATAATTAAAAATTATTCATACTGAGAGGCAAAGACAGAAAAAAAGAGGGGAACTAAAGTAATCCAAGAGCTGTGGGGGAAATATCAAAATATCTACCTAATGCTGCATTCAAACCCAGAACAGAAGAGAAAGAAAATAGGGTAGAAAAATATTTGCAAAAGCAATAGACAAAAACTATCCAAACATGGAGAATCAGCCTATCTCACATCTCCTTACTGAGAAATAATATCTGATAACAACAACTTAATGAGAGGTTTATTTTGGCTCACAGTTTGTAGAGCTTTCAGTCTATAGTAGGCTGACTCCAAGTCAGGGAGGTGTGACACAGGGACACCGCAGAGGAAGGTCACTCAAAATGTGTCCACCAAAAAGAAAAAGAGGAAGAAGAGGTTCATTATCCCTTTCTCTGCTCCCAGTGACCCACCTCCTCTACCAAGGATTCACCTCCCCAAATCATACCTTTAAACTCACCATGGACAAATACAGCAATGTATATTACCTTCGCAGGATACAGTGCCATATGATACAATCATGCCCCATGATACAAGAACCCTCATATGAGGGCATGAAGATTTAGGAAAAACATTATCTATAAACCATTACAGAGGTCAAACAATAGATCCAAGAACTTCCAAGAGCATTTATCATGCTAATAAATTAGATAGTTGACAAAGATACTAATAAATTAGATGTTTGACTAAGATGAGTTTTCAGTAAATATTTTCACATACTTTGTTTTAGATTTCTTTGAAAATGGTTATAAAATTACACAGTTACAATGAAAATATGATATTTCTAAATGAAATAAGTAGTAATTAGGCATGACATATACTTTTTCAAATTTATTGCATTATACTACACTAACAGAAAAATTTATTGGAAATGTAATTCATATACAGTATCATAAAATTCAAATTTTGAAGTGTACAACTCTGATTTTTGATGTATTCATAAAATGATGGGCACAATTCCATTATATAATTTTTAAATATTTTTTATCATCTTTTCCCAAAACATTATTGCTCTCCTATCCTAGCCTCTGCCAAATACTAATCTACTTTCTATTACTACACATTTGATTATTTGGTACAATTTCAGATCATATCAATAGAACCATACATTTTTTTTTTGCTTCTTTGGATGGCATAATTATTTCAAGGCTCTTACCTCATATAATTTATCATTGCTTTCTTTCTTTTCTATAGTAAGATAATATTTTGCTGTATGGATTTACTACCATTGTTGATCCATTCATCAAGTGTGGGATATTTGAATTGTCTTCACTTTGGGAAAATTATTAAAGTGCTACTATAAGTATTTCTGTGTATACAGTCAGGCATAGAAAATTCTTGGTTATATGGAAAAATTATGTTATATGTTTTTAGGAGTAACCAAACTGTTGTGCAATGACGTTGCATCATTTTACATCTTTAGCAACATGTTAATGCATCAATACTCTACATTCCTACCAATGTTTGCTGTTGCTTATCTTTTAAAGTATAGCCATTAATGTGGACATAAGGTACCATTTCACTACGATTTTGATTTGTATGTCCCTAATGAATCACTATATGTGTTTATTACCTCTGTGCATCATTTTTTGTTAAGTAACTATTCAAATATTTTTGTGTATTTTAACCAGATGTTGGTTATATAACCCCTGACTCTCCCAGGAGCCTTGCTGACATGCACCCTGCCCCTGCACCAACTCTCCTGAACCAGGATGAATATCAGGAACTTTATAACTGTCAAGTGAAGCAGCTAAAGGCAATCGCATATGTTGAGCCCACACACAAGTCCAGGAGACAAAGACATAGAAGAAATTTGACACCACACATCTAAAATTTTGGAAAGGATAGAAACTGAAGTAAAGAAACAACTCCAATAGGCTATCAAAGAAATCAGATCAGGTTAAAAAAGAAGAAATGACAACAATCATGAAAGAATTGCTCAGCATAGACAAACATTGACAAACAATAGAGGAGAAAAGAATAGAAAAATGATGGAAACCTTGAATGAATAATACTGGAAATAATTACAATGCCTGAAAGAGAATCAAATAGTTACCCCAGAAGTTAAGAATTTTATTGAAAGCTGGCAAAACCTGAATGAATCTGAAGGCTTTCAGACCTTGAAAAGCACATTGCAGCTAGTGAATACAAAAGGAAAGATGTCTTTAAAATAACAAGAAACCAGGAAATAACAATTCAATAGTTGCAAAATGATGGCAAGAAAAACAATATGAGTGATACATGTCAATGAAACAGCAGGAATCAACACAAATGACACAAAAAGATTATTTGCAAAAGTAGTAGCAGAAGATTTCCCAAGCATAGGAAATGAACCTGACATACAGTGACTGAGATGTATAGACCTCCAATTATCTATAATCAAAATAAATCTATACCCAGACACATAATAATCAAGATTCCAGAATTTCAGCAAAAGAAAAGAATACTAAAGATCAGTTAGAGAAAAGAAGCATCACTTATAATGGAAAGCCCATCAGAATCACTATAGGTTTATCAACACAAACCATCAAATCAGAAGATCTTCAAATGAAGCATTTCATGTCCTGAAAGAAAACAACTTCTCACTCAGATGGATACACCCTGAAAAACTATCAGTTTAATGGAGAGATAAGATACTTCCATGACAAAGAACAACTAAAGAAATTCATGACCACCAAACCAACCCTACAAAGAGTACTAACAGTTATTCTAGAGACAGGAATAACCACAACTGAGTAGAACCAAAACTGTAGTAGAAAGGAATGACAAAGCAGAATAAACACTTAAATGGGGTGGGGGGGAAGTAGGGAAACTACAGGGAAAAAATATGACAATGATAAGCTAACACATATCAGTTACAACCATCAAAGTAAATGGCCTCAATTCACTAACCAAAATATTTTAACAGATATAAATTATCAAATGAGCAATAACACAGCTGTACTGGGAGACTTTAACACTCTACTGTGACAATGAGATAAATCAACTAGGTAAAAAATCAGCAAAGAAATAACAGAAATAAACCCAACTTGTGAAGAAATGATACTAGTAAACCCTTCCAGAATGTTCTACCCAACAGTTTCAGAATATTTATTCTTCTCAACTGCACACAGGACAGTCTCCAAAACAGACCATATATTAGCAAAGAGTATGTTTAAGTAGATGCACAGAAATTGAAATTATCTAATGGATACTATCTGACCATAGTGCAATGAAAGTAGAACTTATTGACAAAAGAAACAGCAAAAACTCCATACATGAAAATTAAGTAACATGCTCCTGAACAATCAATGTGTTGAAGATGATATTAAAGAAGAAATTAAACAATATTGATAATCATACAAAAATGTCATTCTGAGCAACAAAGAAAAGGAAAAAGACATTATAATCCCTGACATAAAATTTTACTGCAAAACTACTGTGATAAAATCAGCATGGTACTTGCAAAAGATCAGACCTGAGAATCAATGGAATGTATTACAAGACACAATCATAGCTAAAAACACACTTAGTCACTTTATCTTTCACAAGGAGGAAAAACATTTTCACTGTAAGAAAGAGACTAATAAATTGTGCTGAAAATCTATCTTTCCACATGCCAAAGACTAAAATTAGACCCATGTCTATTACCATGCACTAAACTCAAGTCATAATGGATCAAAGATTTAAATACTAAAACAAAATATTAGTTCTACTGGAGGAGAAAGGTAAAATTCTTGAAGACATAAGAATAGTAGAGAGTTTATGAAGAAAAAATAAAGTGCACTGGAAATATGCCAAAAAATCAACAACTGGGATCTCATCTTTTGAGATGTTTCTGCACATAAAAAGAAAGTACCAACAGAGTAAAAAAAAAAAATCCACAGACTGGGAAAAACATATAGCTCACTGTCCCTCTGACAATGGACTTCTACCTAGAATGTATAAAGAATTGAATAAATCAGACCCTGAAAATTCAAAGACCCATTCAAAAACTGGGCATCTGAGATGCTTATACACTTATCAGATGAAGAAATACAAGTGGCAAATAAATGTATTAAAAATGTTAGCACAATTAGCCATTAGAGAAATATAAATTAAAACAACATTGAGATTTAGTCTCAACTCAGAAAGAATGGCTATCATCAAGCAGTTAATCAATAGCAAGTGCCAGAGCGGATGTGGGGAAAGAGAAACATTTCTCCACTGTTGGTGCAAGGGCAGACTGGTACAACTACTACAGAAATCAGTGTGGGGATTCCTCAAAAAGCTAGGATTGGAGGTCCGATTCAAGCTAGCTATTCCCGTCCTGAATATTTTTCCAGAACAACTGAAAATCTCATACCACAGTCATTTATGTGTACTCATGTGTATAGTAAAGCAATTTTTCATAACTAAATCTTGCAAGCAACCCAAACACTCAACTGAGGAATGGATAAAAAGATGTGGTACTTTGCCACAATGGAGTATTACTCAGTTACAAAAATGTTAAGCTCGTGGCTTTTATAGGTAAATGCATGCAATCAGAAACCATACTCATAAGTGAAATAAATCAGACCTGCATGTGCAAACATTATCTCGCTAGTGTTGAAAGAAAGAAAGAAAGAAAGAAAGAAAGAAAGAAAGAAAGAAAGAAAAAAAGAAAGAAAGAAAGTTATATATTTTGTATATATACAGGATAACTTGGATAATTGTACTCCTGATACCTGGTGATCTACTGAAAGGAGCAGTTAATGCTTAAATTTTTTTCTTCTCCTTTTTAATTTCTTATAATTTGTTTTTAAAACAATTTTACATGACATTGCCAGTCCTATGGGTAACCCACTACAATTATGAATTACTGGACTATATTGGATTATTTTGCTGAATTCATACACCTACAATATTTAAATGACAATGGAATACCCATCTCTGACAAAACTAAACAAAAAAAATTGGATACAAAGGAAGGACCATTTTGTATCTGTATACACAAAATAGTTAGGATAGATATACAGCTACTTTCTCTTAATTCAATGAACAGAAAGATTTGTTCTAATAGTGTTTGGACAAGATATCATGTGTGCATCTTGTACTATGAATAACCACTACAAAGACAACAATGTATTAGTTATTGAAACTGTAATACTAATTGATTTTGAAACTGTCTCATTGCTATTAGTTTCTCCATAAAATTAATTTTAAAAAGTTTTATATGTTTATATCTGGTAGTATACATAACTAATTTGAAGAGAACATCATTCAAACGTGACAACCATTGTTGAATTTCTACTATTTTATTTAGAGAATTCTGTATTGTTTTTGATTTTTTACTATTTTTAAAAATAATAAAAAATGAAAAAAGATTTAATTAGCACATATTATTCCTATTCTTGGAGTCATGCTTACACTTCTAGGTGGGATCCAAGTTCTTAATTTTGACAAGCCCACACAAAAGAGTTTACTTTTCTCTCTATTCTCTGCTATATGAGAGTATAGCAAGATGGGGTCTAAAAACCAGAAAAAAGGTTCTCCTGAGAACTCAACATTTTTAGCCCCTTAATATTAAACTTCTAACCTCTACAACAGAGTGATAAATGTTTCTTAGGTCAATCAGTCTATATTAGTTTTGATATAGCACCCTAAAACAGTATTTTTTTTAAAAGAGATTTATACTTTTAGCTTTTATTTTGACTTATTTTTTGCATTTGTGTGTCTTAGTCACTTCTCCTGCTGCTGTGACAAAGTACCCAGCACCCAGAAGCTAAAGGAGGAAAAAGTTTACATAGCTCCAGTTTGTAGCGATTTCAGTCTATAATCACCTGGTTCCAAGGTAAATTGGCTTCACAGAGGAAAACAGTTCATAGTGGGAAAAGAGTAGTGAAACAAGCAAGGAATTTTAACAGCATCTTTCTGCCCCTTCTATCTTACCCAGACTACTTAGCATAAGTAGCATTCAGCCCTTTAATCCTAGTTTCCTTGAGCCTGGCATTGCACCATGAATCAGTCCCAGCATTATGCTTCAGCTACCTTTGAAAAAATTACACCTATGACTGCGTGAGGCTTTGCGGGACATCTAAACCCAAACTATAACATCATGTAAGACAGAAATTCACTTTCCTTCTTTTTCTTACAAATATTGAATATCCTTGGGAAAAGGCTATTGTGGAACAGATTATTCTTTTCCCATTGACTTTCCTTGGCAACTTTATAAAACTCAATTGACAAGCTGGGAACGTTGGCACGTGCCTGTAATTGCACCACTCTGGGAGGCTGAGGCTGGAGAATTACAAATTCAAGCCCAGTTCAGGTAACTAAGGGAACTAGAAAGACCCTGTCTCAGAATAAAAAAAGAAATGGGCTGGAGACACAGCTCAGTGTGAATGCTCTGGGTTCAAACTCCAACACTGCCAAAAGGGGAAAAAATGACCATTATTATTAAATGAGTATTTAAATTGTTAAATTATCACTACTCTTTATATGCCCCTTATATTCATCTCACTGATTATTTTGAAAGCCAATATAGATAATATACCATGAAATTATTCACCCATATTATGTAAGCTCTTCTTTAAGACTTTTTCTTTTTTAATGTATTTAGTACAGGGCCTATAGGGTCTCACTACACATATTGGACTTGTAGTGATCCTCCTGTTTTCAGCCTCCCAAGCACTGGGATTACAGGTATGCACCACCACACCCAGTCTCAGTTGCCACCTCAGTGTGCCCCAAGGGTGGGCATGGCACTGCACACTGGGGATTGAATCCTGGACCCTCTGCCTACCTACGCAGGTGCTTTAGTCCACTGAGCTATCTGGCTGGCCCTGTAGCCTCTTCTTTCCTTTGCCTTCAATGATTCAGGTTGGAAAGACATCAGCTATGAAATAGAGAGTATTTATGGAACTACTTTCACTATGAGTTCATCAGTGCTTACTAGAATCAGATGTAAAAAAGAGCAAAAATCTCTGCATACTGGAGACCCAAAGAATCCAGTAGCAGCTTAGAGCCAGCAGCAACTTTGTGTGCAAGTTCTTAGAAGGATGACGAAGGATTCTGGGTGGGAGATCGAAGGATCTATACTGGAAAGGCCCAGTGACCAATGCTGGAAGGTGAAGTGTCTGTGCCAGGAGGCTGAGGGATCTGTGCTGGAAGCCAGGAGGTTTCATCCAAGATGAAAGTGAGGCTGATGTGCTCCCAAAGTAAAAGAGCAGTCAAAGCTGTTTTAGAAGAACAACCCCTAAAGTCCTGCAAAGAAAAGCAGTTGCAACAAAGCTCCTTCAAGGAATGAATGATCAGCTGAAATTATTTCCTCTCATTCTCCTTTTGCACCATTCTGGCAAAAATCCTCCTAGAAGTGAATCTTCCATGCCCAGAAGCATGCTGGTTCAATTAAGCTGGGCGTTCCACACTCAAGTTGACAATTAGTCAATTAACCAGCACACAGTGTAAGTCTCAGTGTTAACATTCCACGTTACATGCTGCCATAAAAGCTGGTAAAATCTGAAGAGCCTCAAAAGGAAAAATGCTTCTCCCCTTTTACTAGCTAAGAACTTTCCTGTCAAGCAGATTACTAATATTCTTGATTATCCCTAAATAGTAGTATGGTATGGAGCTTGCTGCCAGCCTGTGGAATCATTCTAAGAAGCTAATTGGTGGCCCTGAAAGAACCAGAGATCATTTTCCATCTTAGAAGCACAAGGTCTGTCTCTCACATATTATAAGCCTATAGTTGTCCATTTCCTTTCTGAGTGTAGCCTATCTGTGACGTTATGACGGCGTCACGCATGGCATGTCTTCTTCCCTTGCATTGCAAGTATATATGACTAGCTAACTGTCATTTATATTACCTTTCTAGTATCATGTCTCTTGGGTACATACATTTCAATAATGTTTAACATGGCTCCTATGGTTTGGACCTCAATACTCCAAAGGTCATGTGCTAAATGTCTGGTCACCAACCCATGGTGCTACCAGCAGGTTGTGGAGCCTTTAGAAGGTGAGGCCTTGTGGAAGGAAATTAAATTTTTGGGATAAGACCTTGAAGGAATTATTGAGACCATAATGTCTGTCTGTATATTTCTGTCTCTGTCTCTCTCTGTCTCTGTCTCTCTCTGTCTCTGTCTCTCTCTCTGTCTCTCTCTCTCTCTCTCTCTCTCTCTCTCTCTCTCTCTCCTTTTCTCTCTGACAAGACAGGCAAATATTGAGACCATAATATCAGTCTATATATTTCTTTCTCTGTCTCTGTCTCTCGTCTTTGTCTCTGTCTCTCTCTGTCTCTGTCTCTCTCTGTCTCTGTCTCTGTCTCTCTCTGTCTCTGTCTCTCTCTGTCTCTGTCTCTCTCTGTCTCTGTCTCTGTCTCTGTCTCTGTGTCTCTGTCTCTCTCAGTCTCTCTATCTTTCTCCTCTTTCCTGTCTGCCAAGACCAGCAAGACCCTCTACCATATGCTCCCTGACATGATTTCTGCCTTGCAATAGGCCCAAAGCAACCAAGCTTGCCCACCACGAAATGAAACCTCTAAAATCTGAGCCAAAAGATATTGCTCTTCCTTAGAAGTTGCTTCTCTCATATATTCTATCACAGTGATGGAAAGCTGACCAAGCTAGGTGGGATCGCACTCTCACCAACGGGATAAAGATGTACTTGTTAAAACATCACACTTCATGTTAGGTGCTGAGGGAGCTAGTGCAGTTGTATTATCTTCATGCGTCTATTAACCACTTACTCTGTCTCATGAGAAGTAAGAATGCTGCTTTGGTGACAGCTTGAGGCCTTTTTTCACTCTCCACCACATTTTCAATCTGAGATTTATTTCTACCTTTCAGCCTGCATTTTCAATTTTTCTTTCAATTTCTGCTAGAGTACTGCTAAATGGCAAGTGACAGAATTATGGCCCTGTGGAAAGCCAGCCCATTAGATTTCTGTGTAAGGAAACTGTGTATGTACAAAGTCGCTGCAGCGTGTTGTTAATATCTCTAATCAGTGCTGAAAGCCTGCAACACTCCAGTCCCAATGCCTGATTATAGAAACAAACACCCTTGGCTCTGCCCTTCAGCCCAACTTCGCTTTTTCCCACCCACCTAAACGCTTTGGTGATTCTTCCTCTTTACACCTGGAAGAATGATGCAGTTTCGATTCCCACCTTGTTTTTTGCGGGTTTTTTTTTTTTTTTCTTTTAAGATTTTTTCCAATGTCACTGGAAGAACCTCCTGAAGCAGCATGGGAAGAGGTGAATTTTTTCCTAGTTAAAAAAAAAGAAATCATTTTTAGGCTTTGTCCCAGTACAGTATAAAGTCAATGAAATAAGTTATAAATATGCTTTTCACCGCCCTGTGTGTGTACTTTGCCATTGAAAGAATATAAGAGTTAATAGAGAAACATACTTAGTAACACTTAGAGTTTATTCTGGTACCCTTGTGGGTTTTTGTGTTTTTTCTGAATGATCAAATTGATTCTATATCTTGATGATCTAGCACCGGCCCTATCAGAGCACACTCTGTTCCTCATTACTGCCTTCACTCTGTCACTTCTCCCTCTTTACTGCCTGTCCTGTCTCTATCACATGTTTCGGTTTCTTTTTGCCTGCTAATATGTACTTGTAATCCCAATTGTTACAGAAATCTTGGAGGCTGAAAAATTATTCAGAGATACAGAGAAACAGATCTATAATCAAATAAGTATTTGTTAAGTACATCATATTTTAGAAGCATCAAGTAAGTTTGAGAAAGGCAGAAATATTAGCTTCTCATCATAATAGCAGACTAATAGACAAATACAAATTTCTATCATAACTGCATACTGACAGAATATACTATATTTTATTTTCAATAAGATCCTAATTATTTAACCTGGTTTTCTTTTTCTTTTTCTTATTATTATTATTTTGTAATGTATTTGATTGTTACAAGGTCTCACTATGCAGCTCGGACTCATCGTGATCCTCCTGCTTTCAGCCTCCCCAGTGTTGGGATTACAGGTGTGCGCCACCACTCCTGGTCTCTGTGGCCAGCTCAGCAAGCCTGGGGGCATGGGGCTGGCATGGCATATGGTGGCAGGGAATAGAACTAGTCTGCTTAAGCTTGCCTAAACAGGCACTTTAATATGCTGAGCTATTATGCTGGCCCAAAACTGGTTCTTGCTTGCTTGCTTTCTTGCTTTTTTTTTTCTATGTATTTAGTACAGGGTCTTGCCATGATCCTCCCCTTTTCAGCCTCCCAAGTGCCACCATGCCCAGTCTCAATCTCTATCTCAGCGTGCAAGGCCAGCACAGCACACTGGCTATCAAACCCTGGTCCCCACACCTACATAAGCAGGCACTTTAGCCCGCTGAGATATCTGCCCAGCCCTCCAAAACTGGTTTTCTTAAGTAGGCTGATTACTGGGAGCAGGGAAGAAAAAAAGCACAGGAATCCTTTTGATGTTTGAAATCCAAGTATTTTCACAAACACCCTTACCAACAGATGGCCTTTTCACTTCTGGGATTTCCTATATTACACTGTAATAGTTTCTGCACCAATATGCTTGGCAGGATTAAGCAGCTCCAATGGTGACCAATATCTTCTGTGATTTCTTTTGAATATCACACAGTGCTTTAAACATCAACCATATATACTAAAATAAACAGATGCACATATATGTACATAATTATGTAGAGAACTTATTAGGAAAGCTTATAGGCTCAGAAGCAGGCTAGTTCACAGTGGCTGGGTTGCCCTGGAGAGGCTGAAGATAGAGTAGCTTCTCATTTCCTGGTGCCTAGGAAGTAGAACAGAGGAAAAAGCTCCAGCAGGGAACGGTCAGTGATCAGCTGCAGGACATGACCCACAACCAGGCCCTCATGACCCACATACCCACGCCAAAGTGTGCTCTACTAATCCCCTGGGCTGTGCTCAAGCCCATCAAGTTGACAGCCCAGCTGCACTGTCACAGTTTCTTTTTCTTTTCCAGCATTCACCTTCCCTTGCTCAGGTTTTAGCTTTTCAGATAGTGTATCCAATTCACTGTTTTTGATTCCTTCTGTTTGAAATTGTGCATTCCTGCCTCGGACCTGCTGAGTTATGTATTTTCAGCTCAGAGACACATAAGAAAAGGAGGAAGAGCAAAAGCAGAGATGCAGAGTGGGAGGAGGGGAGAAGAGATTTACAACTGATATATTTTACCTGACAGAGGCGTTCTAATTGCAGTAATGCAAAGTCAAATTTGAAGTGGAAAAGGAAGTGTTGATTTAGTGGTGTATTTACTAGACTGTTGAGCTTCTCTTTGATCCATCATCAGTAAAGTGGAATTCATTAGGTTGCGCTTAATGGAATGGACATTGCCCTGTATATCAGAAGGGTAGTATGCTCTCATTATATCTGCAAACTTGCACATTAACTTTAGTCTCTTCCTTTCCCCCTCATTCCTCACTGGTTCATAAGTTCATCATCTGGGAAGCCTTTGGTCAACAAGCCCCATCCCTTGTGTACTTGCACCACGAGCTTTATTTGTCTAGAATATTTATTGCTGCAGCTCAACTCACTGTCTTCTCATAGTAAAAGTTCCACGAAGACATGGAAATTTGATTGTTCTGCAATCCCACAGTCATATTCAGTGTTGCTGGAGAATATTGCTCATAAAAAATGTTCCAAATATGTGTTGCATGATGGAATTGTTCCAAAGATTCCTAAAGCCACCTGCCTCCTATCTTCAGCAGAACAGGAAACACAGAAAGCATAAAAAAATAAGTTTCTAAGTCTTAAGAACTAACAACTGCTTGAGAAATTTATGAAGGGAACGGTGAGGAGGGAGATGTGCCTCGAATCATGGCCCTTCACTGGCTGCAGACCCTCCCACTGTGCAGAATCCCTCACACAGAGACACAGGAGTGGGGTGCCAGGTATGTTACAGAGGAATTTATCTCTAAGTTTTTTGTTTTGGGTTTTTTTTTTGTTTTGTTTTGTTTAAACACATGGTATTTCCAGGGGAAGTTTGTACCAATATTTCAGACATGTTTTTGTCACCATTGGTGTTTGGATGACAGGCACCAAAGTGATATGCTTTCTCACATACACAGAGAATAATTACATGTTTTCCTTCACTACCAATTTGTCTTTCCCAAACTGATTCCTGTCATCAATTATATTTTGGACTGTCTGTGACCCATAAAGTTATTCCTACAGCAGCTTTTTTCCCCTAAATGTAAAATAATGATCACAAAGCTTTCAAGTCACAAAAAACAAGGATGCAGAAAGTCTTTTTATTTTTATATTTAGTGACAAGAACATTTGCCACAGCTTTTCTCAAAAGCCAGCTCCCTCAAGATGTAGTAAAAATATAAATATAGACTGATTTTATTTAGAAATTGACTCGTGATTTTTACATAATTGCAACTAGATGAAATTGAGGCTTCAGAGATTTGAAATTCCAAACAATCTGATCTGAAATAAATGTAAATCCTGCAATAAGCGAATAAATTGTACATTAGTAAAAGTTATAAATGGCAGTTATTGAATTCAGCTAGGCAATATTAGCCATTAAATTTTGAACACCTTGGGAAGTAGGAAAATTACACTTGATTACTTATCAGCAAATCTTAGGGGAAAATGTTTTTTAAAAGGTTATGGAAATTAGCTGGCATGCTAAGTCACTGTGGATGGCAATCTATTTCTTACTTGACTACTTGCTTAATGTAACTTCTTTTTCTTGTCAAACTAAATTTTAGCTCAAACTGATAATGTGCTAGATTCTACCTTCTCCAAAATTTATGTGACAAATTTGTCACTTCTGATAACAGTTGTCTTCCACAGAAAGATAAGGCTTGCTTTCAGCCTTTGACATGTGACCTGTAAAATTTACACTAAATTTAGTTCTTTACCTCTGTGAGATTTTTCAAAATAGGGTTTTATTCACTAGAGATGTTTGATACTATGACATATAATATCATGGCTGTTGATATAATAAAAAACAAACAATGGGAGATTATTTAAGGAGATCGCTATTCCTCAATGCAAATACCACATGTTGGATTTATCCACAGTAAATTTACTTTGTATTCTACTCCAGGTCTTTCTTTTATAATGTATAGTTTACAAACAAATTAATTTGGATTATAGGTCCCATAGAAAGTAAAGCATACAAATAACAGCCCAAATAACTCAAATTTGAAGCCCACTGAGCAACAATTCTTCATTTTCCTTTACTGTTTCACCTGTAGCCCAGTCTACAACCATTGTATTTTTCTGTTTTTATGAGTAAGACATTGTTACTCACATCAGCAAAATCATACAGCTTTTTCCTTCTGTGGTAGAATTAGTTCACTAAATATAATACCCTCAAGGTTCACCCGTATTATGGCCCATGGTGCTATTCTCATTTCCTCTTTACTGTACCAAGCAGTGAACTTTGGGTGCACTAGTCCCCCTTAATTAATGAAGGAAGCAGCTTGATTTACAATGCATGACTTTCTTTGGCATAAATACTCCAACTGTTGCTAATTTCAAGCTACCAAATGATTTAAAAGTGAGACTGTACAGCTTATGATATTTAGTAGTGGATTCTCCTAGCCCATCAATTTTCATACACTTTTGGATGTTGGAGCAGGTATCCTCATTTTAACAGAGAAATGTAGGAGGCAAAAAAGGTTAAGTTTTAAAGATTTACACAGGATGGAAGTTCAGATCCTTTAATATTACACAATGTTCACTTTCCATCAAATAATTGTAACTACTGCTTCATTCATAGCAGCATGAGTTTTCCTTAATTACATCATTATCGATTCTTTGCTTATGAATAAAAATCTTTAGTTGTAGTCAGATTTAAATACCCATCTTAAAAATAAAAAGCATTGGTGGATTAAAATAAATGATCATTTTAAGTGTGACAAGACAGGCAAGAGCAAAACGTATATATATTTCTATGTTTGGAATTTGAAATATAGCATTTGATTGTTGCTCAGAGGATATTGAATGGGAGAGAAGAGTCATCCTTTAAATTTTTTATAAAAAATAGAAGCTAAATGCTTTCCACATGGATATTCAAAGGCAGTTCATTTTATATTTACTCATATTGTGATATATTTAGAATGAATTTAATTCAAAGTTAATTAATAATCTAATCCCTAAATAGCCATTATTCCATATTGCTCAATAGTGATAAGAATAAGTTTGAGACTTAAAAATACAAGAGTTACCTTATACTTGAAAAGTTGAACAAAAGAATGCATAGTTGTTTAAAAGATCAGAACACTTTAGCCTAGAAATTATTAACAAAATTTCTCATGAGCTAAAACTGTTATTTTCTATACATGCTTAGAAGTTTTCCTGTTCTTACTCAATCCCCTAACACAAAACATAATTCCATTGTGCATTTGTTTGTTCAGCAATAATCCGGTATTGCTATAGTCCAGGTACCATGTTTCATGTGGATGATAGAGTGAGATTATAGTCAATGATATCCTTGAAAGAAGGAAAGTATTTTACAATTGAGAGATTAATGATATGAAAACTTTCATTGGGACACTTCTCTGATTTAATTATAATTTAA
>NW_004524734.1:104263-105225 GCF_000260255.1 Octodon degus
AAAGAAAAGAAAAAAGAAAAGAAAAATGAAAGAAATTGTTGGTTCAAACCAATAACTTCTAAACCAACCCGTTGTCACGTGGCACCACTTGCCTGCATTTCCTCTGTTCTCTTTCTTTCATCTTTGAAAACTGTGCCTCTAATTGCAAAACTTACTGATTTGTTCAGTGCCCCAATTTTAGGACATTTCATTTGGACCATAAGAGGAAAATAGACCTACTCCGAGCTCAGGCTTTCCTTGCTCTTTTTGTCCTGACCATAACCCAGCACTATTCAAAGCGTTTGTAAAACATTACTTGGATTTATTTTTTTCTCTTTCCTTACTGTGATTATACTATTCATTTAAAAAACAGGTGTTTTAATTTTTGCATTATGGACCTGCTCTACCCTTACAGTTTGAATTTAATTTTAATATTTACAGTATATTAAAATACGTGTATAAAATATGTATATTAACATGCTTTCAAAAGTAAAAAATACAAAAGAACTCTATTTAGAAATATGTCAACCTTCTATCACCTATTCTGATTCCCTGTAGCTTGTCAAATTCATTGCTTTCTTGCTCTTTTTTGCTTAATTTGTTTTTTTTTTTTACAGCATTGTAGCAAGACAATCCTATGACAGTTTTTTCTTATCCCTTCTTTTCTTTTATTACTTTTTTTTTACAAACATTTACTTTAAAGAGAGTATAGCAATAATTGATATGATATTAGAAGTACACATTTATTTATTTTTATAGTATCTATTTTTATTTCATTTATTTATTTATTTATTTCTGCCATAATTTTATTGATTAAAAAATAGCAATGTGACAGTTTCAAATCAAATTGGTAGGACAGTTTCAATAATTAACACACTGCATACATTCTTCCTAGTGGTTAATTGCTGTACAAGATGCGGACTTGATATCTTACTTACAAACACCACTAGAACAAATCATTCTATTCATTAAGAGAATGTAAC
>NW_004524734.1:105325-107783 GCF_000260255.1 Octodon degus
TCAGGAATCTCAGCCTCTTCTTTTGGCTGTCCTATCCTAATGTCAAGATGTTCAACTGCTACCTAGGAGTCAGAATACCTTGTTACTAGGCTAAAATATGACTACCCATTATTGATGAGTGTGCTCCAATTTATAACAAAATTGAGTCCTTTATAGTATTACTGAATTCCTTGCTCTCAGAGGGTACCAAATGAACAATTTTGATTAACAACACATTCAAATTGTACTAAAACCTGCTGTGATTGAGATTACTTTATTAAGTGCATTGATGTTTAAGCTGAGAAAAAATGTGTCAACTAATTCCATAGTACCTAAAAAAATTAATGCATCACAGGACCCATGCTTGATTTAATATTTCATTCTTGCTGTCTCAAACTTCTTAATAGCAATTGAACAACTATTTCATGGTTTGTATTTTGATTTGTGATCCCCTGAAATATGTAGGTAACTCTGGTCACTTGAATTCAGCAAAAATAACCCTATATAGTCCTAGGGACCTGATCATTGGTAAGGTGATTTTGTTTCCTAGTACCATTTTTTTCCCTGTATCTTTCTTTCCCTTTTGACAATCCAAGAAAGGACTTCTTAAGGAATGCTTGCAAATTTCAGAATGATATACTCATGACACTAACATCACTGACTTCAAACATTTGGTTATCTTTTTAAATTTCTTAATTTTAATGAGAAAGAAATAACAATGAGAGAGTTTCAAAACAGGTTAGTAGGACAGTTACCATAATTAAAACGTTGTCTTCATAGTAGTTATTCAGAGGACAAGACACAGACATGATATCTTGTCTAAACAATATTAGTACAAATCTTTCTTCTCATTGAACTAAGAGAAAGTAGCTATACATCTGTCCTAAGTATTTTTTATGTACATACATATATATTTTTCACTACAAAATGGTCCTTCATTTATATCACCCTTTTTTGTTTTGTTTTGTCAGAGATGGGTGTTCCATTGCTGTTAGAGAAGCTGTATTTGGAGAAGTCTTTAAAGGACCTTTCATACTTGAAGCCAGTCTAAAGATTGTAGGTACTTGAACTCAGCAAAATAACCCAAAATAGTCCAATAAGCCATAGTAGTAGTGGGCTATCAGCAAAACTGGCAGTGATCAGAAGCTGTTGACTTGAGCCTTTACAGCTCAGCATATTATATAGTATTGCTTTTTAATAACTCATGGTTATACTTTTCTGCTGGATGGTTAAGACCAAGTTAAAGCAAACTTGTTTATTTATCTTGATTTGCAGTTAGACAAAACACAAAATATTCTGTCTGCCACACTCCTTTTCAAAATGTTGGACAATCACTTAAAGGAAAATAATTTTCACTGCCAAAGAACAATTTTAATATAAATTATTTGAAGATAAATTATATTTTTCACATTGAATTGGAGGTCCAAATATTTTCTATATATGGCTGTTATGGTTTCTATATGTGTGCCCCCAAAGCCTCATGCAGTCCTGGAGCTGCTTCTGGAATTTGTGCTTGATTTTTGTGGGTGGAGATGCTGTACCTGCCCTGGGGCAGGCAATTTGCCTTACAATGTAAGGACTGAAGAGAAGCTAGCTAGCTGCTGGAGCTGCTGCCACTCCCTTTGCTCCCTGCTCTTTTCTGCCAGCATGAAAGTTTGTTCTCTGCCATATGCTGCCTTGCCTTGGAGCTAGATGAGTATGAACTGAAACGTCCAGTAACTGTAAGCTAAATAAACCTTTCCTTCCTTCATTTTGGGTGTCAGGTATTTGTTCCCACAATGATAGAAGAATAACTGAGACAGAATCTGGTACCAGAGAAGTGGGGTCATTGTTGTGGCTAATCCTGACCATGTGGATTACAGGTTTTTGGGAATGGCTTATGGGAAGAGATAGGAAAGATTTGGAGATGTGGCCTAAAAGGGAAGCACTGGAACAGCTTTGCTGTTCTGTATGAGAGATCCTGGTCAGAGTTCAGAAGGCCAAAAGGGAGATAGAAATCATTCTTGTAAAGACTAGACTGGGGAGGTTTCTGCTGGGTAAAAGGACTGCACTGGATGTTGGACTCCAGATGATGTGCATTTTGGCTTGGTACGAAGTTTGTCTGCATTTTGCTTGTATCCAGAGACTTTGCCTGAGACTGAGATTAACCATGGCAGACTGATTAATCTTTCAAAAGAAATTTCAAAGCAGCCAAATATTGAAGCAGTGGCATGGCTGTTATTGGGGGCTTTTAGCTAGATTTATGTTGAGAATCAAGAGCAAAGAGTTCAGCAGGATGATTAAAAATCTCATGAGTTTTTCCAGAAAGAAAGCTTCAATAAAACTGTGGAATACAAAGACAGAGTTGAGAAGATCACTGCTGAGTAAGAACCAGAGAATGGAAAGGATGGCCTGAGAGCATAACAGGAGGTGGCAGATCTCTACCCTTTGCAGCCTCCAAATTGCAAAGGTCAGGGACTTTGCCTTGAGGAAAAATCTG
>NW_004524734.1:107883-109688 GCF_000260255.1 Octodon degus
AGGCGCTTGCACTTGCCAGGCAAGCACTTATTCTACTGAGCTATTTCCGTGGCCCCACTTGTACAGGTTATTAATGCTCCATTGTGGGAAAATATATTATCCAATGGATCTTGTGTCTAAAATTTGGGGTAGTCTTCAATATTTTGCCTTATGACAACATATATACAACATATATATATATAATTTTGTACATATGTTTTTCAGATAAAATCCCAGAAACAAGACTCCCAAGTAGAAAGATAAATACATATGCCTCCTTAGAAACAGACAAATTGTCCTGTGTGCACTTTGCATAAGTTTTTGATTCTTATCTAAATTTTTAGATGGGAAAGTACTTATTTCCTTAGTCTTCATATTACTGATCCTAAAATAGTGTCTTAATGAAATTTTCATTTATTTCTCTTATTATGACTTTTAGAATTTAAAACTATGTTTCAGAATCTTTAGCTTTTTGAATATAATTTTATCATTTTCTCTCTATTTTTAGTGTATTTTAATATGTATTTCAAATATTTTTCAAATTTAGTCTTTTTAAAAATTAATTTTATTGATACATTTGAGATACACATAATAGCATTTGTCATAAGGAATTGTATCTGCACATGACATATCTTGAGTCTCCTTTTTTCCCCACATTCCCCTCCCGTACCTCCAATCTTTCTTTTGTGTCTTATTTACAAAAACTTAAGTACTCATGTTTCCTTTCCATCCTTTCCCCAACCCCCTCCCTGGTTCCTCTTCTTACTCATTAGTTGATGGACATTTGGACTATTTCCAAGATTTAGCTATTAGCTAACTGTGCTGCTATAAGCAGGGGTGTGCAGGTGGTGCACACACCACAGGTATCTCCATGGTGTGTTGTTTTAAATTCTAGCAAGAAGATACAAAGAAGGGGAACATCTGGGTCAAGTGGAACCTCTATAAAACTAGAGGTTATTAGTTTTTTGAGGACTCTCCATACTGATTTCCACATTGCACTAAGACTAGAGAAGGATGTCTTTTCCCCACTGCCCCATCAGCATTTGTTATTAGTTGTTTTCTTGATAATAGCCATTCTTTCCATGGTGAAATAGTATCTCAGTACTCTTTTAATTTGTATCTCTTGAATGGCTAGTGATGCCAAAAATTTTTCTTTTTAAAAAAAATTTATTCATTTTAATGAGAAAGAGAGATAAAATAGCAATGAAACAGTTTCAAAACAGGTTAGTAAGACAATTGCAATAATTAATGCACTGCATATTGTTTTCTTCAGACCAAGCATTTTTCATATATTTTTCTGCCCTTGCTACATTTTTATCTGAGAAGTGTCTGCTAATTTCATATTCTCATTTTTGTAGTGGGCTTTTAAATTTGTGAGGTCTGATCTTCTCATTTTTTAATATATTCTAAATATTAGCTGTGCATCTGAGAAATCACCGGCCAAATTTTTTCCCCACTCTGTAGACTGTCTTTCTCACTCTGCTGGTGATTTCTTTTGTTGTACATGCAGTGCAGAAGCTTTGACAAAAGATGAGATCCTAGTCATTGATTCTTTGTAATATTTCTTTGTGTAATCAGTGTTTCGTCCATGAGGTCTTTGCTTATACCTATAACTTTGAGAGTTCTACCTACTCAATCTTCAGATTTAGGGTTTCTAGCTTAATATTTGTATATTCTGCTTCCAACTAAGTTTTCTTTCTTATTTTAAAAAGATAGTGCAGACTGTGCCCCATTCACACTGAGCTGGCTACAAAGTCCGGGTGTGGTAGTGCACGCCTGTAATCTCAGGTCTGGGAGGCTGAAAACAGTAGAATCACTGTGAGTCC
>NW_004524734.1:109788-119344 GCF_000260255.1 Octodon degus
AAGTCTTTAAAGGACCTTTCATACTTGAAGCCAGTCTAAAGATTGTAGGTACTTGAACTCAGCAAAATAACCCAAAATAGTCCAATAAGCCATAGTAGTAGTGGGCTATCAGCAAAACTGGCAGTGATCAGAAGCTGTTGACTTGAGCCTTTACAGCTCAGCATATTATATAGTATTGCTTTTTAATAACTCATGGTTATACTTTTCTGCTGGATGGTTAAGACCAAGTTAAAGCAAACTTGTTTATTTATCTTGATTTGCAGTTAGACAAAACACAAAATATTCTGTCTGCCACACTCCTTTTCAAAATGTTGGACAATCACTTAAAGGAAAATAATTTTCACTGCCAAAGAACAATTTTAATATAAATTATTTGAAGATAAATTATATTTTTCACATTGAATTGGAGGTCCAAATATTTTCTATATATGGCTGTTATGGTTTCTATATGTGTGCCCCCAAAGCCTCATGCAGTCCTGGAGCTGCTTCTGGAATTTGTGCTTGATTTTTGTGGGTGGAGATGCTGTACCTGCCCTGGGGCAGGCAATTTGCCTTACAATGTAAGGACTGAAGAGAAGCTAGCTAGCTGCTGGAGCTGCTGCCACTCCCTTTGCTCCCTGCTCTTTTCTGCCAGCATGAAAGTTTGTTCTCTGCCATATGCTGCCTTGCCTTGGAGCTAGATGAGTATGAACTGAAACGTCCAGTAACTGTAAGCTAAATAAACCTTTCCTTCCTTCATTTTGGGTGTCAGGTATTTGTTCCCACAATGATAGAAGAATAACTGAGACAGAATCTGGTACCAGAGAAGTGGGGTCATTGTTGTGGCTAATCCTGACCATGTGGATTACAGGTTTTTGGGAATGGCTTATGGGAAGAGATAGGAAAGATTTGGAGATGTGGCCTAAAAGGGAAGCACTGGAACAGCTTTGCTGTTCTGTATGAGAGATCCTGGTCAGAGTTCAGAAGGCCAAAAGGGAGATAGAAATCATTCTTGTAAAGACTAGACTGGGGAGGTTTCTGCTGGGTAAAAGGACTGCACTGGATGTTGGACTCCAGATGATGTGCATTTTGGCTTGGTACGAAGTTTGTCTGCATTTTGCTTGTATCCAGAGACTTTGCCTGAGACTGAGATTAACCATGGCAGACTGATTAATCTTTCAAAAGAAATTTCAAAGCAGCCAAATATTGAAGCAGTGGCATGGCTGTTATTGGGGGCTTTTAGCTAGATTTATGTTGAGAATCAAGAGCAAAGAGTTCAGCAGGATGATTAAAAATGTCATGAGTTTTTCCAGAAAGAAAGCTTCAATAAAACTGTGGAATACAAAGACAGAGTTGAGAAGATCACTGCTGAGTAAGAACCAGAGAATGGAAAGGATGGCCTGAGAGCATAACAGGAGGTGGCAGATCTCTACCCTTTGCAGCCTCCAAATTGCAAAGGTCAGGGACTTTGCCTTGAGGAAAAATCTGTAGAGCTGCATATTCTACAGTGGTGACAGTGGCCACACCAGGTTTCAGTATGGCACCAGCATGGAGAATTTAATCCTTGGAATCAGGGTTAAAGTGCTCAACAATCCAAGCACTCAACCCCTGAAGCCTGGCTACGGCTCCAGCTGTCAGCAGACTTTGGCATCATCCACATGGCACTGATTTTAGGCACTTGCAGAACACAAGAGTCCTGAGGTAAGAAGGCTTCCACCTCAATTTAAGAAGGCCTGGGAGGCCAGGTAGTGAGCTCCTGAGAGGGTAGTGTGTAAAGCAGAGAATGAGAAAGTTAATGTGCAGGGGAAACCCTGAAAGTTTGGAAAAGCCAGAAACATTGATCATCTCAGGGAAGCTGAAGGAGAAGGCAAAGTCAGCCTAAGAAAAATCCATGGGAAATATTACCAAAAATGTCATAGGGATGGAGCCTTGTAAAGCTTTTGGAGATCAGAGACTCCTTTTGGATGTTCCACGTGGAACTATGGGACTTGATGTTGGCCCTTCTGGATTTTGTACTTGCTTTGGTCCCAATGCTTGGTATCCTGCTGTGTGTATCGTTGGAATGGTAATGTTTATTGTGTGCCATTGAATGTTGGAATTGTTTAACTTTTCATTCATACAGAGGCTCACAGCAAAGAGTACTTTTGATCTTGGAGCAGACTTGGAACTTGGACTTTTCAGCAATGCTGAAACTATTAGGACTTTGGCAAGTCTTGGAGATGGGCTAAAATGCCTTTTGTATAAAGGGATGAGTATGAGTCTTTGGGGGGCCAAGAGTGGAATATTATGGTTTGTGTATAGGTGTCCCTCCACAGCCTCATATAGTCATGGGGCTGCTTCTGGATTTCTGACTGATTACTGTGGTTGGGGATGCTAGACCTGCCCTGGGACAGGCAATTTGCATTGCAATACAATTTGTAAGGAAGCATGAGAAGCTAACTAGCAGCCAGAGCTGCTGCCACTCCCTTTGCTTTCTGCTCTTTGCTGCTACCATGAAAGTTTGCTCTCCACCACGTGCTGCTTTGCCTTGAGCCAGCTGAGTACAGACTGAAACCTCCAGTAACTGTGAGCTAAATAATCTTTTCCTTCCTTCATTTTGGGCATTGGCTATTTGGCCCAGTGATGAGAGAAGAGTTAGTAAGACAATGGTTGTAGTTAGTATTCTGTATAGAACTCAGAAACATTATGGTGTTAAGTGACCATGTCCCTCTCAAGGTGTATTTTTTCTTTTCTTCTTTTTCTTTTTTAATTCATGGGGGCCAGAATAAATTATGCAAACTACATGTTTGAGGAAAGAGAAAGAAAGGAAAAGTGAACCACCAAATGAGAATTGATAAAAGGTCTTTTTAACTTGGGGTACTTTTTGGACACACATATTTACTATGGGTGTCCTCTGTGCAGAAATCTGAACTGATAATACTTTACAGGACTAGATGTTAAGGCTAATTCTCCACATGTATTCATCATGGGCATAAAGTATCATCAATCTATCTACTTTCACTAAAGTAATCATCAGTATAAAATAATAACAGATTTGTTCAAGTGCTTAAGATAGTAAATTGCAAAGTAAAAATGACTGTAAAAGAATGTCAAAGTCAAACACATCTCTTACTCTAATGAATGTTTTATTTTTATTAAAATATCCACTGAATTCTAAGATGCTTTCATAAGATTATTGGTAGTTCAATAAATATCTATTCTCAGAGAGGCCTCATGTTAAGCACTGTGCTATATTCAATGTAAAACATAAATACTGTATGAGAACCCACTACACAGGTACAAGTGCCAAACAAATTGCTAAACATACTTTATCAAGTTTAAGCGTAACTTGAACTTGTAGATCACTATAAGCATAAATTGCTATTAATATTTTACTTTGGAATTATTGTAGCTATTTTGACTACTATTTTTGAGGAGAATTAACTATATTCTGTGCATTTAGTTACAGAATGATTGGATAGAAAAATAGAAAGGCAAACAACTACTTTCCTAGGGATGCTATAGCAAAGTACTTCAGACACAGTAGTTTTCACAGTATAAACATCTTGCCCTGTAGTTATTAAAACTAAGGTCTATAGTCAAGATTTGGCAAATAGGCTATTTCTGAGGGTTGTTAGAGAAGGATAAATTCTAACTCTCTCTCTCTCTCTCTCTCTCTCTCTCTCTCTCTCTCTCTCTCTCTCTTCCCCCAAGGTTTGTAAATCACTGCCTTTTCCCTCTGGCTTTCCATTATATAACATCATAAGTATATGTGTCCAAATTTTCCATCTTCCTAAGGGCACCATTCATATGAGATAAAGGAACCACTCTTCTCCAGTATGACTTCAAGTGAACAATTACATCGGGTAAAAAATTTCTAAATAAGGACACATTTGGAGTTAATGGGAGTCAGGACTTTAGCACACTAACTTTGGCGGGGGGCAAATATACAAAGCTAATTAGAAGATAGATGATAGACAGATAGATAGATAGATAGATAGATAGATAGATAGATAGATAGACCTCAAACATAATTTAGTTTTTAAATTTCATTTTGTTTCATTTTGAAAAGAAAAACAAAAGCAAATAACACAAAGACAGTGCTATTTTGCTTTTGCAAATAGCAAAACCTACAATAATACGTATGTATTTTCAAAACAAAAGTAGCTAATTAACAGTGATTGCTATATTATCTATTTTTATCATCAAATCTGTTGCTCAGATTAACAGACATAGGTATGTGAGACTGGACAAATGTTTGAATATTACTGCTTGCTTTCAAGAAGCCTTAAGTTTTTCTTGTCCTTTTTTAGCTTTTTAAAAACATTTATTGTAAAAAGAGCATAATAATAATTGATAAGATATTAGAAATAGTACACATTTAGAAGACCAAGATGACAGATATATAAGCATGGTTTTGTATTACACATTGCTGTCCTTGTTGGAGTTGTGTAGATCATAGATATCAACATACGGTTAGTGAACGTAAAAATTCCAGGCATTAACTGCTACTTTCAAAAAACCTGAGGAAATTATTAGTACAATCCTCTCAGCCATCCTATATATATACCTGCATGTTTTTCTCTCTTTTTCCCTGTATTTTCTCCTTTCTCTCAACTTTATTGTTTAATGCTTAACTTTAGTTTGTTTCTGTTTTACTATATCTATTATATCTTTTAGGTTTTATTTCTTCTTTTATGTTCTTCCTCTAGGGAGACAATATGATATTTACACATGTGGGTCTGATTTATTTCACTTATGAGTATAGCCTCTAGTTGCATCCACTTACAAAGGCTTCAAGTTTGTCTTTCTTTATAGCTGAGTAATATTCCATTGTATGAAAATACCCCATCATTTTTTTATCCATTACTCAGGTGATGGGTGTGTTGGTTGTTTCCAAGGTTGGGCTATGACAAGTTGTGCTGCTATAAACATGAGTGCTCATATGTGACTATGATATGTTGTTTTCAGTTCTTTTGAGAAAATACCCAGAAGAGGAATAGCTGGATTGAACAGGATTTCCAGTCCTAGTTTTTTGAGGAATCTCCAAACTGATTTCCATAGTGCTTGTACCAGTCTATATACCCACCAGCAGTAGAGAAGTATTTCTTTTCCCCCATAGCCTTTCTAGCATTTGTTATTAGGTGACTTATTCATAGTTTTTATTTATTTATTCATTTTATTTATTTATTTATTTATTATGTATTTTGTACAGGGTGTCACTATGCAACTCGGATTCATAGTGATCCTCCTGTTTTCAGCCTTCCCAGCACTGGGATTATAGGCGTGTGCCACCATACCCAATTTTGGTGGCCAGCACAATGTACCCATAGTTCCAGAAACAGCACAGCATAAGGTGCCAAGGATCAAACACGGATCCTTGCATTTGCCAGGCAGATGCTTAGTTCACTGAGCTATCTCTAGCCCTGATATGTATATTTTTAAAGAAGAAAAAAAAAAACATACTGTACATTTGCCAGCAGGAAGGAAGTTCAGTGCTAGCTTAAGTCTATACCACCTTACTTTTTTACTGAAGCATTTACAGAGTATTCAATAACTTACTTTGTAATAAAATAATTTTAAATGCCTTTCTTTCATTAAAATAATTATAATCAATTGAAACTATAATAAGAAATAAAATGTAATTTTATTCTGTAAAAATCTTATTAACTTTCAGCAAGTAAAACAAAGATCCCTTTTATTACTGGATTTTATTATGGCAAGGATATAAAAAAATGACATCCAGAAATTTAATCTTATCCAGATGCTTAGGAACTTTCACTAAAGAAATGATATTAAAAAGCTACCTTTGAAGAACCCAGATTCTTTGATGACTGCTCATTATTTAACTCTATCCTTAGATAATAGTTATTAGTGCAATATTATATCATATTGAACAATTTTATTATACAGTTCTTGCCAAAGACAAAAATAAGGAATTTAATAAAGAATTGATTCTTCTGCTTCTTAAACTGTCATTTAGACTTTAATATATACAGAACATTTTGTATTAGATTACTGTCTGTGTGAGCTGATAAGTTCCTTAGAGTAGAGACTTAGTCTTATTTCTCCTCAGAATTTATTGTTTTTATATTCTCTTACAGGAAAACTTAGGTAAATTAGCAATTTTGTTCTATAAACTTTTACACTGTGAACTACGTTTTCGTGTTTGTGGACATGATACAAGTCTTGGGTCCATCTATTGTCAATATGTGATGATATTAGGGAGATGGCTCAGTAGGATAAGTGCTTCCCTGGCAAGTGCTAAGGACCTGAGTTCAATCCTCGGTTCTGGGGGAAAAAAAAGTCAGGAATATGTGATGATATGCATAAGCCCTGCACACAATCTAAATCTATTTTACTTTTTTAAAATTTAATTTAATTATCTTATTTTGAAGAATAAAAACAGAAGCAAAAACGAATATTAAAAAAGACAGAGAGTGTAACATACAACAATATATGTTACATATTTTCAAAGCAGGAATAGCTCATTAAAAAAGGTTGTTGTATTATCTATTTTTATCATCCAATCTGTTGCTCAGTTTAACAGCTATAGTTATGCAAGATTAGAGAAATAATTGAATATTTACCTTTGCTTTCAAGAAATCTTTATTTTTCTTTTTTTGTTTTAATTTATGTTAAAGAAAGTATAATAATTGACAAGACATTAGAAATGGTACACTTTAGAAGACCGTGATGAATAGCACTCAACCACGGGCTTTGTGTTACACTTTGCTGTCCTCTACGTAGTTGCTCAGATCACAGATATCAGCATACAGAGTTAGTCAGGGTGAAAATTCTAAACATTAACTGCTATTTTTTAAAAAACTGATGCAAATTATGAGTACGATCATCTCAGCCATCCTGTAAATGTACTTGCAGGCTCTTTCCTCTTTCCCTTTTCTTTTCTCCTTTCTCTCAGCTTTGTTCTTTAATCTTTAAGTTCAGTTTCTTTCCATTTTACTATATCTATTATACCCTTCAGATTTTACTTAAAGAGCAATGGTGTGCTGTGCTGTCCCACCCCGCAGGGTGTGCTGAGATGGCAACTGAGATTGGGTGTGGTGGCACGCACCTGTAAGCCCAGAGCTTGGGAGGCTGAAAACAGGAGGATCACTATGAGTCTGATCTGTGTAGTGAAACCCTGTAGATTCTTTACTAAATACATTTTAAAAAATAAATAAAATGAAATGAAGACCAACGAAAATCTTGAATTTTAACCTGAGAGGGCAAATGGAAGTATTTATCCTCAAAATTTCTGTTATTTCAGTGAAGTTATCCAAATGCTGACATCTTTAAGATACATTTGTGTGATTTTTTTCACATTCCATTTGTGTGACTAATTTATCAAAATGCTACATCCTCTGAGGTATTTAATACTAAAAATAAAATACTGTGTATTTAGGTTCCTTCAATCTTGTGACTTTATTATAGATAAGCAAAGGGTAAAACATTGGAGTGAAGACTGCAACAAATTTTTCATACCTTGAAAAATGTATTGAATTTCATAGAAAGTCAATTTAAAAATATCTGGCTCAGTTTTTTTTCATTTTTTGCTAAATATAACAGAATTTAAAAATTCATACAAACTATGGTTTATAGCCATTTATTTAATTATATGAGATTATAATCTTAGCATTACTTTTTTGTATGAGAAACCAAACTCACAGCCTGGTGTCTTTCAGGCAGTCACTGTGTCACTGAGCTCTATCCTCAGCAGTACTACTAATTTTTTACTTTTATTCTAGATGGTGCTTCAGTGATGAGATATGCTTAACATATTTTAAAAACTCACTTGTCAGAATTGATTTTTTAAAAAAGGAACTATCTTTACTATATAAAGTACACTTTGAAAATATATAAAATGTCTTTAGGTTAATAATTATAAGGCTAAGATTCATAATTCAATTCCATAAGCACTCATATTTTCACTAACAAAAACACTGATAGTCTTAAGATTAAGAAATAGATATTACAGTTCCACAAAAAGATTCTCATGTGCTGTCCCAGATCCTTGCAGTCTCCTGGCCCTGATAAGATATCAGATATCAAAAAAAAATTTTTTTGCTGAGTTAACATACCTATAATATTCAAATAACGGAACTAAACAAAAAAAGGGGATACAGATGAATGTCCATTTTGTATTTGTGTATTCAAAATGGTTAGAATAGATACATAGTTATATTCTCTTAATGAGTAGAGGGATTTGTTCTAATGGTGTTTGTAAATAGGATATCATGTCCGCATCTCGTACAGCAGTTAACCACTAGGAAGAATGTACGCAATGTGTTAATTATTGAAACTATCCTACCAGTTTGGTTTGAAACTGTCTAATTTCTATTTGCTTCTCAATAAAATTATGGGGGGGGGAAGATATCAGACCGCCAGCATTTTCTGACAATTGATTCTTTACCTTTAAATAATTTATTAATCATCTTTAAGTACAGTTTGTTTTGTAAATAAAAAGCATACCTTGCATGTTCCTAGTAGTTTTGATTTTTTCCTCTTAGCATTTGTGAAGTTATTTTTGTATTATAGTTATGCTTAGTATTTACCATGTTCATTGAAGTATAATCATACCCAAAATATTTGTGTACTTTATTGTGAATTGAAATTTGGATTGCTTCTAACTTCAGCTACTATCAGAGACAGGTGTCAATATTCTTTATTTAATTGTTAATGCACTATTTGTCTATTTTATTTTATTGTTTTTAATGTATTTGGTTGTTACAGAGTCTCACTATGCAGTTCGACTCATGGTGATACTCCTGCTTTCAGCCTCCACAGTGCTGAGATTACAGGCATACACCGCTACGCCCTTACTCTGGCTAGGTTAGACCACCCTAGGGGTGGGACTGGCATGGCATATGGTGCAGGAGCTCAAGCTGCGGTCCCTGCCTACCTAAGCTTGCCTAAGCAGGCACTTTAATCTGCTGAGCTGTCAAGCTGGCCCCCAGCTATCAATATTCTTATTCGTACCTATTGATGAACATTTCCAAAAGTTTCTTCCAAGCATATTTTCAGACTACTTACTGTTTGCATTAAAGATGTTCCTTCAATTTTAATATTCATAAACTGCTTTCTAGATTGATTGTTCCAACAAATGGTGCTGTGAATGCATTAGATCACATTATTATTAACACTTGAATTTGTCAGAATTTTTCTTTCTACCAATACGGTATAAGAAGGAAGTCATTTCTCGCACTTTTAATTAACACAACCACAAGTTTCTCTTAATATACAAAAACTAACTAAAATATAACATAAAAACACATATGTAGCAAGTGAAAAGTTCTTATGCACAATTTAGACTAAGTGCAGAAAATAAAAACTAAAACAAAAATAAGAACCTAACACACTAGGAAAAAAGGCAATTTATTGTGAAAGCAGCCACTGGGGCACCAAGGTTAAAATTCGCTGCAGAAACAATGAAAAACCTCTAGAAAATGGGACACAAAAAGAAGTGAGAGAAAATAACCACTTTTCAAGCAATCCCTCCTTAGCAAAAATCAGGTGAAAAGCATCAGGAGAAACAAGGCTATTGTCCAAAACACAAGCACAGAGAATTTACTGAACTTTAAAAAAAGAAAAACCATCT
>NW_004524734.1:124823-133468 GCF_000260255.1 Octodon degus
ATATGTAAATACATAATTTTTTTTTCCTTTCTTCCTTTCTCCCATCCTAGTTGCTATTTCCTTTTTAGCAGGTTTCCTCCCTTTCACAATATCTATTTTGCCTTTTTGATCATTGCTCATTTCAATTTTAGTTTAGTGCAAAGTAAGAGATATAGGGTTAGGTTTAATCCTAAGCATATGGAACCCCAGTTTTCCTCTAAAGAGGCCATCTTTCTTTCAGGTTTTTTGACATCTTTGTCAAAGAGAAAGGGTCTAAGTGTGTTGGGAGTCATTTCTGCATATTCTAATTTGTCACATTGATTCTTAGCTCTGTTTTTGGCTAATTCCTTAATTTTCTTATCACAGTGTCTTTGTAGTATTTCATGTTAGGTACTGTGATGGCCCTGCCTTGCCTTTGTCACCTAGAACTGTTTTTACTAGTCTAGGTCTCTTCCAGTTCCAAATGAATTTTAGGAATGTTTTATGTAATTCTTTGAAGCATACAATTTTTTTTTTTTTTTTGTATTTTTAGGGAAGAGTTTACAGGGTGTTCAGGGTCTCACGACTAGATCAGACTCATAGTGATCTGCCTGTTTACAGCCTCCTAAGAGCTGGGATTACAGGTGTGCACCACCACACCCAGTCTCAATGTTGCTAATTTGATCAGAATTGCATTAATCTGTAAAAAAAATTTTGGAAATATGGTCATTTTCCCTATCTTAGTTCTTTCTACCCAAAAAGTGGGCATCCTTCCATTTTCTTATATCTTTCTTTTGTATGGTATTATAGTCTTAAGTATAAAACTCTTTTACTTAATTTCAAGTGAGATTTCCTGCCAGGCTATAACACCCTCTATTTGGTGGAAGGCAACAGAGGTGTGGGACCATATACCCTAAGACTATCCTGTGTTACTTGATCTTGCCACACTATTGTAGTCCATCAGACTTTGGGGAAATTCCAAGAAGGGCAGTTCCTTCGCCTGTCACAGGTGGAGGTGCAAGAGGCAGCCCTGCAACTTGCTTCAATTTGTTATAAAGTCCTAGACCTATGGTTTGTCTGATCTACAAGTCTCTCATTTCAAATTGATTTTGGCATCAGGATGTACATGTCCCTTCCTCTCTTCCAACTATCTGTGTTTTCAGTTGATCTTCTCTGAATGACATGGCTTCTCTTCGATTCAACCATGTTGAATCTCCCTCATGTCTTTATTTTTCGACTCTTTTGAATAATTTTGTATGCAAAAGTTCTTAGTAATTTATATGTACATTTTCTATTGCCTCTGGATTTTGGTCAATAATAAAACATATTTCTATAACCATGTGTTCCTATAGCATTGGTAGTTCCATCTTTTACCTTTATATTTTTATATTTTACATTTACTTTTCTCTTGCATCTGGATATTATTTTTACTAATGGTGTAAGAAATACTTCTAATTTTTATACTTTTTCAAGATAGTGCTATAGTTTTCCCAACATCTTTTCTTGAAATCACTTTTCTCTAGTGATTTAATATCCATCACTTTGCTATTTATTTTCCAAATGCAGTGGCAGTTCTTTCTGTCATATTTCATTGTCAATATATATTTTACAAATGTGTACCATTTTCATTATAGATACATCATAGTTCGTTTATTATGTATAGAGTTTTCTCTACTCATTATAATTCTGTGTAGGATGATGTGTAAATTGTATAAAAAAAACCCTCTACACTTGGAAAAAAATTACAATTTTTCAATAGTATCAATAAGAAACTTTTAGTATTTGGTATTCACCAAATGTTTTTGTCTTCTCTTTATAATTGCCCACATTCTTTGATTGAATATGAAAAGATGCCACTTTCTGTTTAAGATTGTATTTGAAAAACACATTTCTAAAAGAAGGAAATAATGCAGTAAACAGGAAAGCAATCTTTACTTAAGTTGGCATTGTCTGTATCACAAATAATAATTCAAGGACAAGTGTTAATGGCTCAAAGGATCTTTATATAACACTAATTCCAGTTTAAAGCAACTCCCAGTGCCTCTAGAATGTAAATCAACAGAACCATGGGTAATAAAATCAGAAAGACAGGGTAGAGGCCTCAAATTCAATATATTTAGCTGTCATATTGTTGTATTTCATTTCATGATGTTCACTGTTTTTAATTCATGTGCTTATTTACAGTAGTTGGGGGAATCTCCAAGAAATCATCAATTAGGCGAGAATGATGAGAAGAGACTATCACTTTGACTTTGACCCCACAGATTTACCTTGAGCTTTAGCACTAAAACTGGAGATTTTCTTTGCACCTGGGGACCCTGAAATCAAGGAGAAAAGAGGCCTAGGCAATAGGTAATACTATATATCATTGCTGTACTTTAGTTTTAATCAGGAATGGAAGTCTTTACATAGTGCTTCTGGTCACTCCAAGCCAACTGCTTCTACAAATGTAATCTCCTTAGACTTTAAACTTTTAGAAGATTGTATTCCTTACAAAACTTCAGCTTGCCTGAGACAAAAAGTCAATTCAAACTAGCTTAAGCATAAAAGGAATTTATCATCAAATATTCCAGGAATGTGAAGGAGGAATAAATCCTCTAATATTAAAATTTGTTACTTTAATTCATTTTTCATGAAATCCACTTGGCAGACCAGATGGCTGTCAGCAAGTCCAGGCTCACAACAGTGTTTAACAACTTCAGTAGAAAAGACCTCATTATTATTTCTGTCCATGCAAATCACTGAAAAGGATTCTGTCAGGCCATTTTTTTGGTGCCAGACTACCCTTGTCTTGAGCCATCCTCATTTGACCACCCAGTAATGTGCAAGGTCATTCCCCCACAGTGACATGTCCAGACAGAAACAGGGCTACTGCTAAGGCTGAATCAAGTCTGAGTCATCTTTGTATCCTCTGGAGGCCTTTGACCCACCAGATCGCTAGTCATTGGTTGCTGGAGTACCAAAGAGACTCTATTACTGATGATTTTTTAATATGAGACAAGGTCAAGTACTCCCTAGGGGGAAAGCTATAAAATGTAGGAAGAAAAGATCAGCAAATAGAAAATATGATATGAAGAAAAGAGAAAATCACACAAAACACTGTAAAATAAGGAGACATTTTTCTGTGTTTGTTTTATACACTAGCATAGAAGGTGAATAAAAACTATAGTGATGTTTTTCATAATAAAAAGTAAAAGCATGTATAATTATTTTCATTAAAATTAGAGAACCTTCATAAAATGCCAAAGGTATAAATAAATAATTAGAAGCATTCTGATGGGCAACCTGTAGTGGTTTTTTAGCATCTGCTAAATATTATGAATGGTGTTTTCCATAAGAAGATACTAAAGATAACTAAATTGGAATGCCAAGGTTATTTAATTATGTATTTTGGACTAAAAGCAACAAGCAGACTTTTCATGATGAACCTCATTCTCTAGTGCCAGAAATCTACCTCTTATAGTAATGAAATCACAAATGAGCACAGAGGCAGTAACAAAGAGATAACAACCTTGTGTGCCTGTACAATCTATTCAGTGCCTCATAGCTTCCAGGAGCTAGAACACAGGGGATATACATTTTCACGTACACACAAAGGTGTGTGAAAATGAGCCATCGCTAAGTACTAGAAAGTTGATTACTTCTTTCACAATTCATTCAAGAAGATAGATCATGCAGTATAATAAACATTGCATTGTCTAGCCTCTTCCTCTTTTATTTGTCTGGTTTTCCCTTCTTTGATTCACATTGTTGCATATTTTTTGCAGAGTCCTATGCCTGTAAAGCAGCCTGATTATCTATTCAATATAGCCTGAGGTTTTGTTTCATTGCCCACTAGGTTTATCAAAAATATCTCATTAGAAAGAAGACTATCAATAATAATATGATGTTGACAATAATGCTATTATTGTTGTCTCTTAAATTCCTAAGCTCACACACATCAAAAGGCAGAGTTGTAACCTAGACCCTCTTTTTGTCTATATACAATGCCATGGCATTTTATTCAAAGTGGAGTACTTTTTAGAACATATCATCTACAAATTAATCTGAGAAAATGATTCATTTACAGAATGCTTTTCTGTGCATATGATGCATGTTAGGTTTCTGTCATATTTTGGATAAATTCAATAAACAATAGAAGAACTAACCTCATGTATTTTTAAATTATAAAAGAAAATATGGTCAAAGCAGTATTTACATTTACACATGTAATTTATTAGCATGGACCTGTGAGAAAGAATTTTTGTGGTGCATGTTACTGGAGATGAATAAATGAGAGTGTTTGTCTCAGTTACACTTCTCTCCTTGCTGGGACAAAATACTTCACACCCAAAATTAAGGAAGGAAACATTTACTTAGCTCACAGTTTGTAGAAGTTTTAGTCCATACCTAGCTGGCTCCAATGGGAGAGGGCAGCAGTTCATGGCAGCAGACAATAGCAAAACATCAAGAGCAAAAGGGAGGAGTAGCAGCAACAATGGCTACAGAGAGCAAGTCTGTCTCCCTTACATTGCATTCAGGCTTTCTGCCCTGGGCCAGGTGTAACATTCACACCTGTAATCCCAGCAGCACTTACATCCATAATCTCAGCACTGCATCTTGAATTAATCACAAAGTCTACAAGTCTGCCCCATGACTGCATGAGGCTTTGTGAGGACAACTAGAGAGAAACCGTAACAGTACTGAATCATCTGACTTCTGAATTCAAGCTTATCTAACTACCACAGGGCAAAGCTAGCTAATGGTCTCCACTGCAAGGTTGAGGGATGAGTGTAGAACCTCATTTGAATGTGGTAGTCACTGTTAAGATGTCAGAAGACATCCATTTGCCTCAGTAAGCCCAAAAGAAACTAGGAAATTTAGACTAGAGAAGGAGTCAACACAAAGATGCAGCTCTCAAGAGCCATGGGGCACAGGACAACAAATGTCTCTCCTTTTCTTGTGTTTAAAAGTCTCATTTCAAATCATTTTGGGGGAAGATAGAAAATCACTTAGATCAACCAACTGCTTTTCCTATGTTCTTTGCCCTTGTCTTTATTTTTCTTAAAGTTATCATTCTGAACTTCATATTTCAAAGGTGTCCATTTTATTTCTACAGTTCTTGAAATATTATTCCATTCAACTCCATGCCCCACACCCCAACAGAAGTAAAAAGGTTAGTGTCACTAATTATCATTCTAGAACTCTTATCACTAATTATAATCATTCTAGAACTCTTATATTTGCAACTTTATGATTTTTGATACCATTAGGAAACTTCTCAGCAAGTCTTTTCTAAGTAAGAAGGCCTCATTTGTCAGAGATATTTTAAAATGTAGGGCACATTTTATAGAGCTTTCTATAACAACACTTTCAAATCTGTAGCTCAAATCCTTCCTTCATTGCCTAGATTATTTCCAAACATAGATTTACAGTGTCTGCTGAACATGAACACTCAGTGAAGAATCAGTTAGTGTGGTGAATTGCCAACTGGTGGTCAACTTGTTACACCCAGCTGAACTGAACCAGCATGGTGCTGGGTGTGGGAGGCCCATCTGAGGATTGCTGCCAGCAGCATAAGAAGCAGAACTGGACAGGAAAAAGGGAGGCTGTTAGGGAAGTTGTTTGGAGAAGCTGTTGGAGCTGTTGGAAGCTGCTGTTTCTCTTGGGCTATTCAGCTGGAGGACCTTATCATGCTGCCTTTCCTGGTGTACTTGATGTTCTCATTACAGGAGGAGCTCAGGACATTGTCTTCACTGAGGATGGCTGTGATTCACTTTGGGGGAGCTCTAGTCCTCATCTTGAGCATCCTGGCTCCAGCATGGAAGATGGTGCACAGTCTCTTGAAGAAGCTTGTCTCATTGGCTTTCCTGATGGGAACTCAGGTTTCCTCACCACTGGAGGAGCTCAGGACTCACTGTCACTGAGGATGGCTGTGGTACTTTTTGGAGGAGCTATGATTCTTACATAGAGCATTGTTTCCTTGCTCCAGTGAAGATTCCTCAGCCTGCTAACACAGATCCTTCTCCCTACTGACATAGACTTTCTGGCTTCTTCCACTGACCTTGGGCCTTCCCAGCACAGATCAGCAAAACAGGCCTGCATGAGACATTGTTTTGGGCTCTAGGCCTCCAACAGGACATCTAGAAGGCACTGTTATGAGTCTAGGTTTTCAGCTGGACTCACTCAAGCCATTATTGTGGGATCTGGGCCTTCTGCTAAAGTCTTTGTCCCTTAGTGTGGGGACAGATTTCCTGCACTCTGTATATAATTCTTTGGGTGATTCATTATAAAATAATCTTATAAAATGTGTCTTGTATTGTGTTATTTTCCCTTGCAAAAATCCCAAACTAAGACAAAAGTATTTAGTTATATTGTTATTTGATGTAAGGGTCATGAAATATATGGGGAGGTATCAGGAAAAACATTTTTAAAAAGCAGGACAAATCACCATGAACAATGAAGTGTATATTATACCCAACCAATAAGAGTCTAAAAGCCTAATTTCAAATGTGCATTTAGGACTTTGTAGTTATCTGACTTGGTTGAAGTGCTAAATGTTTGTCATTGCCAGCCTTGCAATGTGTAAAATCTAAATAATATTAGCACCTATCTTCAAAGGGCTTAGAGGATTAAATAAATGAATGTGAGTGAGACATTTATGATAATTTTATTATAACATAATAATAGTATTCCCATATGTATACCAATGTAAGTACTTGTAGATGGTTGGATAAGAATACACTGCAAAGAAGTTTCCTATAAAGAAGGTATTTGGGAGTTTCTTGATCGAAGGGCATGACTATAAGGATGTTCTCACAAACTAGGTTATATATTTATTGCTGAAGTTTAGATGCCATGTGTATTTGGTTTAGTCTCATCATCACTGAATGCATTAGAACATCTCTTGGGGTCCATGTGAAGAATAAAGTGTGAGTCATTCTTTTACTCTTTCCCCAGGTGCAGAGAAATCTTGTAGAGAATTGGAGCATAAGGAAGTCAGGGAGTACATTTTCCCCAGTAACAAGAGAATAGTAAAGCGTCTGTTATGAAAAAGCTAAGACAAGAACAGCAGTTACAGTCTGAAAATTCTTTCTCTGGATTGTACAAGTTTAAGCTCATTTTGTGTTTAGATCAGAGAATAATTACATAAAAGTGCATAGAAGGAGGACTCTTTTTACAATTCTCTAGAGTTGAAGGGAATTGTTGATTCTATTTTTTCCACAAAGCTGGTTAGCAGAAAGGATGTGCTTGTATATTCTTTTCATTTCTTTTTTTATTTTCTTGGTGGAACCAGGGATTGAACTCAGGCCCTTGAGCTTGCCAGGGAAGCACTTATTCCACTGAGCCATCTCCTGGCCCACTGAGCCATCCTGCGGCCCACTGAGCCATCTCTCTGGCCCTATATTCTTGTATAAGATGAAACATAAGAAATTTATGGTTTGTCATACTTGTCTGCTCCACCACAATACTTCTACGATAATTTTGTATAACTTACATGATTACTAAGCTTATTTCTAATTCCCCAATTAATCAAGAATATCATAAATTTAGAGAATTGGTGTCTACATTATCATCTCACCTCCAATACTGCAGAGTGTTTAGCAGTTAATAGATACTATATAAATATTCATTGAATGAATTAATGAATTAATTTTTTTCTGTATTTTAGAGA
Source organism: Octodon degus (assembly GCF_000260255.1). NCBI lineage: Eukaryota > Metazoa > Chordata > Mammalia > Rodentia > Octodontidae > Octodon > Octodon degus. The sequence continues at coordinate 132,436 of NW_004524734.1, forward strand.
AGGGTCTACAGGGTGTTCAGGGTCCCACTACTAGATCCAACTTGTAGTGATACCCCTGTTTATAGCCTCCCAAGAACTGGGATTACAGGGGTGCCCCACCACATCCAGTCTCAATTGCTGTCTCAGCACTCCCCGGAGGTAGGGCTGGCACAGCAGGCCCAGGGATTGAATCCCCAGCCCCTGTGTCTGCTTGCAGACACTTTAATCCACTGAGCTATTTGGCCAGCCCTAATGAATTAATGAAAAAGACTGTGCAATCTTTTTCTCATCTATGGTCTCAAAAACAATTTTTAGAATCTGAAAATTATACATATTAAATAACATATATAACAGTTGACAGTTATTAAAATTTAGTTCTTTTAGTTAATTTCTTACTTGAAATAAAATAATGAGAAACTTTAAAAGCATGACATATGATTCAGAACCAGTACAGAAGATTTGCTTGCTAGTTATGATACGGCCAGTTCTGAGCTGCTCTAAAGTAAAACTGTTCATGATCTTCTATATATGGGAAAGGAGTTCTATTCTGACTAATTCTACTTTAACTACTTCTAAAAAATTATACACTTACGAACATTTATGTTTTTAAAAATGAACAGAAGCAAGGAAAAATATTGAATTTCTTCATTAGATAAAAACAAAAGGTATAGTAAAAGACACAAACTCCTTATGACTGTAGCACCCCAGACATACACAGTTGGCCCATGGATGTGAGCTCTTCTCCTGGGGACATGTGGTGAGTGGATACAAAAGTAATGATACTTGTACATTCTAGCAAGACTCAGAAAAAGGAGTTCAACAAATACTACTTCCATGAGCAAACACACACACACACACACACACACACAGAGTGAGTAGCTAATCTAGAGACACAAGTAGACTATAGATATACTATGTGAAAGATTTTTTTCATAGGGAAAATTATAAGAACTGCTGCCTAAAAATAAAAAGGAGCCCTAGATAAATTGTTTTTCCTCACATTCATGGGTTGAAAAACTTAATATTATTAAACTAAAAACTTAATAATATAATA
>NW_004524734.1:133568-134458 GCF_000260255.1 Octodon degus
GAAAAAAAAAATGAAGAAAAATTGAGAAAACATAAACTAATAATGATCAGGTTAAATAATGAAACACTAGATTTAATACCTATTTTTCTCGCACATGCTCTACTACAGATCAAATGTCATAAATAATTCAGCTTGATAGGACAGGATCTTTAATGTAGGATACATGTATGTTGGTGTTTTCAGTGAAAGGTTCATTTTCATAATATAATGCAGCTCTTGCAAGTAGTGTTTTTCTGTACCTCATTTAAAATTTTTTCTTTACAGATATACTGGTATAGAACTGATATTTGAAATTGTATCTCATACTTTGGTTAAATTTACATTGTTTAATTCATCTAATAATTTTAATAGTTTATAATACTTAAGGTGTGTTCTAAATAAACAATAATATGATATATAAAATGTCATTTTTAGTCACAAAGAAAGATAATCACAAGTTAGTTTTGAAGAAACAGTTTGGTTTCAAGAAACTGTCTGAAAAATTATTGTATTATTTTAACCAGGTCTAACTGATCTATTTCATTGTATTTTATTAAGATATTTGTATGTTAGGTCTCTTTTACTGAAATCAATACCAAGGTAATCAATGTATGAAGAGAAAAGTTTTGTTTTAGCTCACAGTTTTATGGGTTTCAGTTCATTGCATTCTATTTTGTCATTTAATTGTATTTTTTTATAAAGCTATAAACTGAATAGAATTCAAGTCCTGTTAATGGCAAGAATACTCAATAGGTGTTGAGATATAATTCCAAGGGCACATTTAGCAATGGGTTTTTGTGATTTTGAAGTGTTCTGGTGACATTTTTTCGGCAGGACCAGTATTCAATATGTAGATTCCTTATTTCAGTATCAGTTGCAAAATGACAATGTTCTCTCTTTCTAATACTTTC
>NW_004524734.1:135761-138336 GCF_000260255.1 Octodon degus
TAATATAATATTAACTATTATATTATTAAAAACAATACAAAGACCTATTGTCCTAACACTCATTACTACATTTTTAATGTATTAGATGCAATCAAAATAAAACCAAGCCATTTTCTCTTTTTAAAAAGTCATTAACTATTTGTAAAATATACACAGAAGTATGAAGACCTACAGTAGGCAAGACAGCTATAAAGAACATAGTGGAGAAAATACATGTATATGCATAAAATATTTGTATTTATTAATGTAAAAATAAATGAAGAATACAGAATACTGAGTAAAAGAATTATTTGAACTATTTTCATGCATAGCAAAAGGTACATGTATTCTAATCATGTATGTCACTGAAGGTCCACAAACTCAATGGAGAATCAACTAAAGTACATGCTTTCTGAATATATATTGCATATTGTTTAGTAAATGTGGAAGGAATTTTAATTCATTGCTTCTGGTGTCAAAGGATTTATCATCAAGATATACTTAGAAGTATTTATCACATAATACAATAACATAACAAGACAAAGTGTATACAATGTCTAGCTAATGAGTATCCTAGGAGATCAGAGAGATCAGAATTCTAAAGTGTGGAATAATATTTTAACAAAAAACAGCATATCTTCTGTTCAGACAAAAATCAAACACCAATCTCTTTCTTTTTACTGATATTAGCTCTAAATAATAATCATTTTATAAGCTTTTCCAGTAATTGTGATTTAGAAATAAAATACTACAGTCTGAAAACAGTGAAGACAAATTATACACAATCAAGGCTATGTATCTTATTTTTTAAAAATGAAAATATGAACTTTACTACTATATTTATATTATTCGTGTTCAAAGTAATTTTAATTTAATGAATTTTCCTTTTTCATTCAAGTCCTAGCTTAATATCCTTTGATTGGTGAATTATTTGGGTTCTTATTACTTTTTGAGGAAGAACAGAGTTATATGATTCAACCAGGAAAGAGTAACAGATGGTATAAGCAATTTTGAGAGCTACCTGCCAAAGTCAGAAATTTTATATTACCAAGATTTGGAAAGCAGATTAATGAGTCATTTTTCTGTTGTTTCAGAGTTCCCAGAGGCTGGTTTGAAATGCTTGTCTACGTAGTCCCAATGAAAATTAAACTTTACCAAGACATGTTTCTCATTTCTAAATTAAAATAAATTCAACCTACTTCTCTGAGCATCCACTGAGATCGATTCCTCTGTGATGAATGCTGAAGGGAATGATAATTACCCTTGAGGACCCAGGATTCAAAAAGAACCTCTTAGGAGCACATTTTCTCACTCATAAATGAAGCTAGTGTCTTCTAATTCTAACTTCATTTCCAATCTATACTTACATTTCTGTGGAAGAAAAAGAGAAACTAGCACAAGTCAAATCTTAATCAGATATATAGGCAATACAAGGTATTAAAACAATAAAATATCATTCTGCTAAAAATAAACATGAGATGAAGTTTAGATCAACAAGACCTGGAGATAGAAATGAGATTGGGTATAAAAAGAAGAAAGATTAATAAAAGATCAAGAAAGGACACATTTGTTAAATTAAGGGACTACAAATGGTTGCAATAGACATGTCCTGTAAGGCAAGATGAAAACTGATAGAATACAGAGATTAAGACTATATTTTAGAAGGCAGGTGGCAGTACATTCAGTTCTCCAGCCTGCACTATGCTGCGTATCTCTGAGAATTTTTCCTGTGGGTATAACTTTGGATTAGGATAAGAGCTGAAGATATTGGTGAAACACCAACATGGGAATGATAGAAGCGACCATGATAGGGAGCAGGTAGAAGGTGCTGATAGAGATTGAGGAAAGTCTGAGTCCAATAATGATAGTCAGTAAACAGAAAGTTTATGAAGAGTTGACACGTAAGACCAGTGAGAAGAAATTCTGGGGTATTTAGGTACCATATAGAGGAAAGAGGGAAGAACCTAGAAGGGAAAACTGAAGAACAAACATAGTAGGAACCCACAAAATGAATAAAGTATAACATGGGATCATTGTAATTGCAGAAAAGTAGACCATAAAAATGGAAGTTAAACATAGCAAATATTAAAAAAAAAAATGGGAGTGGAAATTCTTTTATGTTAAGGATATTATGCAATAGCATATGCTTAGTCCTTTGGAAGTGACAAGTTGTCCTAACATTTGGATGGGTGTCACAGTGATTTTTATTACTATATTCTAGGCTGGAGAAAGCATGTAGTATTTCAAAGTTTATGACAAAGTTTATAATTTATGACAAATGCTATGCAATACACTGTAAAATATTTATCCTAAAGAGGATAAAAAAGGGGCTAGGGACATATCTTGGTGGCATAAGTATCTGCCTAGCAAGTGCAAGGACCAGAGTTCCATACACAGTGCCACATGCATGCTGGTCCCATGCACCAACACACAGCTGTAATTCCAGCATTAGCGAGATAGCGAGGCTGAGATGGGAGGATCACTATGAGTCTGAATTGCATAGTGAGACCTTGCATCAAAGAAGAAGAAGAAGAAGAAGAAGAAGAAGAAGAAGAAGAAGAAGAAGAAGAAGAAGAAGAAGGAGAAGGAGAAGGAG
>NW_004524734.1:138980-144142 GCF_000260255.1 Octodon degus
GAGGAGGAGGAGGAGGAGGAGGAAGATAAATAAATAAGGAAAATTGGCAATTAGTTATTTACTGACACGTCTTGGGTATGTACACCATCCTGGGTATTTATTGTCCCACAGTTATAAATGTGGAATACTGAGCCAAAACATGTGGCTCTACATTCTGCTTTCATAATTATCTTTCAACAGTTCTGCTTTGAAGCAGAAATGTCAATTCAATGCTTGTGTGTTTTCATGCATAGGTTGGGAACAGCAACACTGTCCATCTTTGGGACACTTTGAACATAAATTGAGCTAACAGCAGAAATGCTGTGCACCTCAAGCTTTTAAAAGATTTTAGGTAATGTCACCAGATGGCTCATTTAATTTGGATTGTGGCTCTTAAAATATAAGTATCTTTATGGACTGTCAAAATGGCTGACTTCCATTTTTTATTCAATGTATTATAGAAAAAGAAACCTGTACTTGAATACAAGCATCTCAAACTTAAGATAAGTTAAAACAGCCAGGCATGGTGGCGCATACTGGTAATCCAAGCACTGGGGAGGCTGACGCAGGAGGACTGATGCAAACTTGGGGTTGGTGGGGCTGCAAAGTGAGTTCCAGGTCAGCCTGAACTGCATAGTGAAACCCTGCTTCAAACAGACAAAAAAATTTAGAAATCAAGGAAAATAATAGATTCAAATATACCAATAAACTCACTACATATAGCATACTTTGAATAGTATTAATCAGTCACCAATATAAGCTATCAATGATAGCAATTCATACATTAGGCTTAAAATAATAATCTAAAGTAAAGAAAAACGTGGGCAATACACATGTGATAACATATCATGTATTCATTTATTTCTATCGTTTTATAGAAACTTTTATTATATAAAAGTTACTTTGAAGGTGTTTGGGGCAGTTGGTTAAAAGACCCTTAATAAAGGCAAACACATTTTATGATTAAGCAAGAGCATGAACTGATTTGAGTTGGTCAGTTTTCTATTGCTATATTGAAATACCTGCAGCAATTATCTTATAAGGTGATAAAGTTTGTGTTGGCTCATGGTCCTGGAGCCTACTCCTGGTTCTCTGTGTTCATAGCTCCGTAACTAGAAACAATTAACTGAGAGTCCATAGAGCGCTAAGCAATTGGGAGGGTTCATAGAATGTGAACGGAAAGTAGCTTTATTCTTTCATGAACCTATAAACATGGATCTCCTCTCCTATGAATTTCAAGATTTCCATGGCTTTTCCAGACACTCTCAATAAAAAAAAAGGAATCTAGTTGTAGAGATCCAGCCTAATCTTACTACAGGCTTCTTGGCTATGTCATTTTCCCATTACATGAGCCCGAACCACATCCATTCTAAATTTTATAAAATGAACACAGCCTCTAAAAGGTCACCTGATCACTTCATGGCAGGCCCTAACATCCAGACTGCTTTTTACTGGTTCTTGATGTGGTAATAGATCTTGAGAAAGGCCAGGCACATCCTGGCGGATGAAGGCCACTGTGGTCTGTCTCAGGTATAAAGGAATCTTCCTGTATTCCTGCCATGCTTCTGTATGCAAATTCCTAATAAACTTTATTCTGTGGAATCTCTCACCTTTGTCTTTGATTGTGTCACCTCCCAACTTTTGTAGCTGGTTCTTGTTAACTGAGATTTTCTGATACACTAGCCCCATTAATATTAAATCTTCAGGGGCCAAGGAGATAGCTCAGTAGAATAAGCACTTGCCTGGCAAGTGCACAGCGTCCTGAGTTCAATCCTCAGTACCAAAAAAAATCTTCACACTCTAATCCAATTAAAATGTCTCCCTTCATGCAGTTTGGATCCACATTAGCCTAGAAACTTGTCCTGGAGAAGATATATTGGAATTCTCCCTTATTTCCTCATTCTGTGTCCTTCAATTAAAAGAGCAAAAGCATTCAGAAAAAATGTATCATAAAAGAAATCTTATTTGTCAATTTGTAACTTCACAGGAAGACCCCTTTGTTATCAGATTTTATATCCTATTTGCCACTCAAAGGGAAAGTTTTGAGGGCCTACAAGGATACCTATCATCATCTATGTTTGAAATGACACATCTGAGATCTCCAATGCTTTCCCTCCATGGATACTCGAGTAGTCCTTCAGGAAGGGTTTCACTTTCTGAAAACAAGCGAGGTCAGGCCAAATCTTTTTCAAGAAAACTTGTGGGAGGCTCACTTTCCTGGGGTCTTTGTATGACCCTTTCCCCCACTGCCCATGGCAACATAGCCTGTACAAGGAACTGCCTCATATTTTCACACTTCTGCAGGTATAAATCAGGTAACAATTTTATCTATCACAAACTACAACATTCTGTTCTTAAGACAGTTTGAAATAGCCATCTGGAAAAAGTTAATTTATTGAGGGTGTCTCTCCAGAGAGAAATCGAAGACAGTTTATGAAACGGACAAACGTTATTTTAGCTAGAGATTAGTTTCAGATAATCCCATATGAGTCTTTACAGCATGAATTACAGTAAAGACTTGGTCCTAGTATAATTCAGGGGATCTCTCATTTTTGATCAGTTAACACTGGCAGCAAGGAGCCTCTGGTAGTTGGGAAATGTAACCTCTTAAAGGGAGAACAAGGGGAGTAGCTGGGAGCTTAGAATACAAGGCCCATTCTAACAGCACCTCCTACACCTGCTAGGCATTCTCTAAGTTTCCCTCACCAGATTCAAGGAACTAAAGAAGCACTCTCACTTGCTCTCCATGGGGTGGGGCTAAGCATACAGGGCACACTACTACTCTCCAAAGAAATTCCCATTCTTGCTCTCTGGAATGTTCTACTAAACTCCATATCTTCTCTTGGCTTACTCTAGAGACCTAATACTCATGAAACTCATTATACATCCCATAGCATGGCCCACTTTGATATGCTGGCACCTTGCCACAGATTGAGGGATTCTTGGGCTTAATCCATTACTCTTGGCTTTAGCTCAAAGTCTAAAATAGAGATAAATTTACATTCATTCTGTTCTCACTGCACTAACCTATCAAAAATAAGGAATAGGAACAACTACTTCTCTTGATGTGAGGTGGTGAAAGGAGATAGAAATGCTTGTTCCTGGCCCTAGATATTTCAGCTCTTACTGCTAAAGATGGAATGAGCATTAAATGAGCAAATACAATTGGAAGAGGCTGTGTGCAGAGTGAACACTCCACAGGGGCCACTGTCAACACCAGTGAGCCCTTTGACTTTTTATGGTAATCCTCCACTAGTAGATTTCCTTTGTTACATAAGCCAGACAGCCTTGTATTCAATATTAGTGTCTCCATTTGTTTTTATTATTCTGTGTGTTGCATATTACAATTATTTTTTGTTAGGATTAGCCCAACTTATTAAGGATTTTCTAATGCTGTACCATTTCCTTATACTTTCTGTGACATCTGACTGCATTCCCTTCTTTTTCTTCTGTGGAAGAAAACCACAGTGTTATGCTCCTACCACAGGTACAAGAATAATCAATACTCAATTTTCAACAGCAAGAACTGCAGAATTTCTTATCATGCTCTCCCTGCCTCCTTTGGTTATCTTCTCAGTTCGTGAGAGTATAAGAAATTCTAGCCTAATATTTCTTTGCTGTTATTGATTAGAAATGGCAAAGGACACTTACATATAATGCAGTTAGAGAGCCTTGAGGAGTCTATGTCTTAAGGGATAACAGTGGCAAGAATTCAGCAATAATTCTGATTACATTTGTTCTAGAAGAGAGGTGGAGTGGCCTTTTGTGACAGAGAAAGACACTTGAGGCAAATTTGCTTTAAAGAGAAGTACTGGGCCAGGAGATGGCTCAGTAAAATAAGCACTTCCCTGGCAAGTGCAAGGGCCTCAGTTCAATCCCTCGTTCTTCCAAAAAAAAATATTAAAAAATAAAGAGAAGTACTGAAGAATACTTTGCTGATGTATTTTAATAGCACTAATCTATTTTCACTTCTTTGGAGTTTTCATAGTTGGCAGCATATAGGTATTGTATTGTATAGTATGTCCAATTTATGGAATATGTACATTGATTTTCCATGAAAATATGACAGGCAGAAAGACTGTGTGAATATTAGCAACCAGATCTTGCTAGAAGATGAGAAATCATTTGTTAAATATGCGGATAAGCAAAAAAAGAAGATTCATTGCCAAATTCTGGAGTTCCAAATCTATGCAAATTATTGTAGTCACTAATAAAATAAAATTTTCTTAAGAATTGATAACATCTATATTTTATTAATTTTTAAGTGAATTAAGGACATAAACAGTTCAGAATTAAAATCTCTGTGTAAGTCCTCAAAAAATAAAATCCAGTTTGGAGAAAAATTGCAATTCCTAAAGGCTTTCTAATCTTGAAATAGCAGTATTGTTTTCCTAAAGTTTTCTTCCTGATTCACAAGGCAAGCAAGGAGGCATTTAGATAGGAGCTCCTTTATAACAAAGTATGCAGGAAGTTTTTGGAAGCAAGATCTTAGCAAAGTAATATTATTTAATGAAGCAGAACTCCAGGGAAGCACTCAAGAGCAACAGAGCAATCTTTTTAGTGAGGACATTTCCTAAGGTTACATATTATCTTCAAGTTAGTAGTAATAAAGTGAGCATACCATTATTTATTCTCTTCTAGTTAAGAATACTGTTGACAGGAACACTGAAAGATATGAGAACTAAAGCAAGTTTCCAAATCAGATTTCATTGTGATAAATAAATTACAAAACATGAATTATAAACCACCATTACTAACATTTAGACCTAAGTTTTTAAACTGTTCGTAGAACTTCAGATGGACTTCTGGTACACATTTAAAATTTTGAATTGATTTTTAAAGTGGATTTAAGGACAACCACACAACAGAACATTGTACTGATTGAGGTAAAGGTATTCACAGAGTCTGTCTTTCATTGACTCTCCAGAAAACACAAAACCAAGTGTTTTACAATGCCAATCACAGTTAACAGGCAAAAGGGACAAGAAGCAAAAAGGGAGAAACAAATAATTTTTTTATAATTGTTTTTCCATAATTTTATTGAGAAACAAATAGCAATGAGAGAGTTTCAAACCAAATTGGTAGGACAGTTTCAATAATTAACACATTGCATACATTCTTCCTAGTGGGTAATTGCTGTACAAGATGTGTACATGATATTCTATTTACAAACACTATTAGAA
>NW_004524734.1:145385-148819 GCF_000260255.1 Octodon degus
AAAATACCTGTTCCATGTTATGCCTAAGATGTTTGATATTCAGACAGATAGTGAGGTAAAATTTAACAGTCTAGGTTGTATGGTAATAACAATATGCTTGTCTTCTGGAGGGTTAACAACCAAACTTTGCAGACCAAAATTAGAGAAAAAGGAGGGCTGCAAGGAAAGCCAACATTTTAGACCTAGCCTTCCAAGGTTAATTAAGACTCAGGACATATGAGAAATAAACAATTTGTAACACTTTCTATTCATTTTTTTTCTGTAGGAGAATAATCCCTGCCTGATAAGTGATAATGCCTAACAACTCACATGTTTGCCAGCAGTTATGAGGACATATAGGTGGGAAACAGCAATGCAGAAAACAAGTCTCTCCATAATCTACAAATAAGAATTTCTAAGAAATTCCTTTCACTCAGGTGTCTAGGGATTAACACCTAGAGAGCAAAGATAATCCACCTGCACAGACACAAAAGATACTGACATGATGAGCTACAAAGCCTAATGTATCAAGCACAGACCTGAGGCCCCTGAAGATACCCATCATCTTGTTGTTTGCTTCATGTGTCCTATGTAAGTCTTGGATGAGTGTTCTATCTTTTAAAAATTACAGATCTATTTGCTAGAGAAGGAAAAGAGCTTCTTGAAATTATTATTAGACTGTACATGGGCCTCAAAGAAGATTTAAAAGCAGTAGTATTAATAACAACAAAAATAATTGCTTGGGAGAAGAAATTGAGAACCACCAAGAGAACATACTTGACAAAGAGAAAAAAACTATTCTACTAGATACATGAATAATACAGAGAGTTCTCTCCTGACATTTTTTTTCTTTTTTTGGCGGAACCGGGGATTGAACACAGGCCCTTGCACTTGCCAGAGAAGCACTTACTCCACTGAGCCATCTCCCCAGCCCCAAGAACTGAGCTAAGGGGCAGGCCCCCTCTTCTGACTTTACAAAGCCATTCCTGACATTCTAGAAGAACACCCACAGAGGAAAAATATTCACACAAGGAATTATGTGTCCCAGTGCTAAAGTAATGTATGTTTGGTGATGGTCAATGCCCACACTTTGGGTACATATTTCATGCTCTAAGATAACAATAGATTACAACAGGAAATGTAGAGTCTCCCAAGAGCAGCAATGTCCAATAGAAGCTATATGAGAGCAACATAGATAATTATGAATTTTCTAATATCCACATTACAAGTTGGGTGAAATTAATTTTAGTACTATATTTTATTTAGCCCATTTTTCCAAATAATTTCATTTTGAGATATATTCAGTATAAAACATATTAAAGAAGTATGTTAAATTGTATTTTATATGCCTCAACCTGGTATGTCTTTTTACACTGACACTATATTTCAATTAGGATTGGATACTTCTTAAATTCGCAAAGGTCACATATAGCTAGAGGTTATCATGTCAAGCATTTTTCCTAGAGCATAACTTCAAGAAAAGAGTTGAAAATAAGTTTATCGATATTTGATAATGTCATCCTAATTCTAAGACTCTTAATTCTGAAGCCTAAACCTCTTGACTTAGAATTTTCATGTTCTCCTCTTTAGCACTTTTATTCAATGAAATATTTCCATACACTTCCTTTTCCTGTCTGCTCTCCCTTCTTGTTTGATGCAAAAAAAACCCACAAATTGCTCTCATGCTGACGTGCTAAAATGAAGTTTTCATTTTCTCATTTGCCTCTTTCCAGGCCAGTACAACAAAGTTTCATGACAGAAATGCATGGTCACTATTTCTCCATTTTCTCATACCTCACTTGTTTCTCCAGCCCGGTCTGGAACATCATGTATACCAAGATTCTTCATCTATGAAGTATAAAATAAAAGCACTTCTTGCCCATGATTTTTGCTGAAGCTACTGAAATTTACTTTCTGTCCCCAACTCCCCAGAACCTGTTGTCACCCCAATAACCATTAATTAGCCTCATATTGTAAAACAGATGGCACATTTCAGTTCTTTCCGTGATCACAGCAAAAGTTCACACTGTTCACACTGCCTCTGCTGGGTTTGTCTAACACTAGCTACGCCTTGTTTTCATTCTTAGTCTTCATTTGCTTCTTCTGCAGGCTCTTCTCAGGTTACATTTTGGGTCCATCCCTTCCAGGCTGGCTTTCTTGCCTATACATATCTCTCTCTCTTGTTTCCCACATTAAAACTTTCATGAATTCTTACTTACATATGCCATCAACTAGCATCTAATTTTCCAGATCTGTATCTGTTTTAATCCTAGATTTTAATTCCCACACTCAACTTGTATTTTGAGCTTCTCAAGATATACCTACATTTTATATTTTTTTGATGTCTTAAATGTAACATATCTAGACCATGAACTAACTCTCCCTTTTCAGAAATACTCCTGAGCTCCTTGTATAATCAAGAGGACATGTACTTTTTCAGTCACTGTAATCAGTAACCTGTCACCATTATTTGCTACAGCTCCCTAAAACTCACAGTTATTTCTTCTTTTGAGTTCTTATACTAGGGAAACTATACGATATTTACACATGTGTGTCTGGCTTATTTCACTTATGAGTATCTGTTCAAGTGGCATCCACGCCAATATAAAGACTTCAAGTCATTTATTCTTTATAGCTGAGTAATACTCCATTGTGTAAAAAGTATAATACAAGTAAAAGGAAAGCAGGATCTCGAGGACTAACTAATCAAAAGACGGAAAGGAGAAGAGCTAGGAAACATGACAATGTCAAGCCATACAGTTATATGTAGATGATGGGCAAAACAATGATGCTGAGAATCTCCAGAAGATTTTTGAATCTAGCAGTTCATTGGGAAGATTCTCACCCTGACTAACTATATATACTGATATCTGTGAAATAAGCAACTGCACTGAAGATGGTAATCTGTAATAGTAGTTTCATGCTTGGAGTGCCTGTTATTCTGGTCTTCTCAATACGGGCTGCTTGTCATGACATGCCAGTTGCTGCTGTGCTGTTTCTTGGGTAGATGATTGTTGAAAAAGAAGGGTGTGGTGAATGAAGGTAAGAGATAGCAAAAGGAATATAGTGGGACTGTCCTCATTCAAGGTTCTATATGGTTAGATTTTTGGACTTATATGTAAACATAAGGAGTATATAATTCTTTATGCCAATTTTTTAAAATATATTCTAATTTTTAAACATTTCTCATCATATTCTATAGGGACTTAAAGTTCAACATATCAATACTTGATGAAAAATACCTGTTCCATGTTATGTCTAAGATGTCTGATATTCAGAAAGATAGTGAGGTGATGACCTAACCTTAACAGCCTAGATTGTATGGTAATAACAATAAGCTTGTCTTCTTGAGGGTTAACAACCTAAGTTTGCAGACCAAAATTAGAGAAAAAGGAGGGCCACAAGGAAAGCCAACATTTTGACCCCAGCCTTCCAAGGTCAATTAAGACTCAGGA
>NW_004524734.1:149554-158549 GCF_000260255.1 Octodon degus
TAAAATTAATATATAATGTAAAAAATTCAGTTATTCAGACACTGTCTCCACCATTTCACTTACTTAATATTTCTCAAAATGGTAATGCTGTCTCTGTTATCATTGTTTTTTTTAATCAATTCACTAAGAAGCACAAAGAAGCATCTGCTTCTGAAATAAGTTTTTCAAGTTTTCTCAACCTTGCTTTCTTCATATTATTCATGAATGACATTATTCATGTAAACAGTATGAAAGACAACATAAAGTTGAAAACATTTGATTCACTAAATCCCTGATAGCTTTCTTATTTTAAATACACACACACACACACACACACACACACACACACACACACACACACACCAAAATACAAACAGAGTAAAACACAACCTGGACCCCAAAGATGGTCGTGATCGACTCTCTCAGTTTGCGCCTTATGCTTTAAAATCTACTCCATGGTACTATGGGCCAGTTACTGTGTCATTACTCATCTCTTTCTCTCAATATTGGGCATCTGTCACTGAAGTACTCCAGTTTTAATGATTAACTATAAGTTGTACCTATTCCAACATTTATCTGAAATAGGGTCTCCTTCACGATTCTTTCAACAACATTCACCCCTTCTATATGTACAGATTTAATTCTAGCCCTCAGTTAATCAGACTATAATTGTATATTCAATTATTCCTGAGAGAGGCTATACTTTAGTGGTTACCATGATCCTTGTATGTAATAGAAACATGGTCATAGAAAAAGAGAAATGAATTTATGCCTTTAGGTGAAAATTTTGTGTATGACACTGAAGAATTTGAATACATAAGAAAGTCTCATGACATTGAAAACAAAGAAGTTATGAGAAGAAAGCAGATACATTGATAGGACAGGATTTTGGTTTCTAAACAAAGGTGTATTACAATATGCTGGTGGACGTTCTTAGGAGCAATCTAAAAGGTCCTTCAGGTAATGGAAAGTACATACCTGACAGGTTTTATAACTGCAAATTTAAGCTCAAATTTTTTTTTGATACCAGGGATTGAACTCAAGACCCTACACTTGCCAGGCAAGTGCTTATTCTACTGAGCTTTTGCCCTAGCCCTTAAGTTAAAATTTAAGCTTGGGAGGCTCTAAATAGGTGGATCACTATGAGTCTGATCTATTAGTGAGACCCTGAAAACCCTGTAGACACTTCCCTAAAATAGAAAAAAAAAAAAAAAGAAAGAAAGAAAAAGGTGAGGGAAAGCTGAGCATGGTGGTACACACCTGTAGTTACAGCACTAAGGGACTGAGGCTAGAGGATCTCTGTGAGCTCAGGCCAGTTTGTGTTACAAAATGAGCAGAAGCCCAAACTTAACTACATAGTGAAGCCCTCTTCCAAAAACAAAAGAACAAAACAAAACAAAAAATACCAAAAAAACAGGGCTGGCCAAATATTTCTGTGGCACAGGGGCCAGGGGTTCGATCCCCAGACTTACCGTGCAGGACCTCCTACCCCCAAGGTGCACTGAGAAGTCAACTGAGACTGAGTGAGGTGGTGCATGACTGTAATCCCAGCTCTTGGGAGGCTGTAAACAGGCAGATTATTATGTCTGATCTAGTAGTGAGACCCTGAACACCCTGTAGACCCTTCCCTAAAATGCAAAAAAAGACAATAAGCAAAATAATAATAATAATAATGTTAAATTGAGACTATAAGAAAAACCCAGATGAGTTATCATTATTGGAAAAGATTCATAATAATGAACCAGATAAAATAACTTTAGAAGATGCTTCTTATCTCCTATGGCTCAGAAATAGATGTAATTAAGTTCCAAATTAATTCCTGGTATTTAGTTTTGAGGCTTTATTCTTTAATCATATTAGACTCAACTAAAATATTTCTGCTAAAACAAGGAAGATTTAGGATAACAGAAAAGATAACAATTGTCTAGATATAAGAGATACAAATTTGTATGTATCAATAAAATTCAAAGATATCACACATTACATAAAAAATTTAAAATTGAAGAAAGGACAAGAATGAAGAGTAGAAATGTTGAGTCTTCGAAGAAGTTTGGGGCACCCAAATATAAAAACTCTTTAACTTTCTCTTGAGGACAGAATTTTGGAAAGTGACAAGATTTCCAAGTTTCCTCATTGCCTACATGGATAAAGGGCAAGAAGATTACACACACACACACACACACACACACACACACACACACACACACATCATGAGACTTACTTTATGACAACACTGATGGAAAATTTTTCTTCCACCAGAATGGAGATGTCCCAGAGATCAGAGTACTTGAAGCAGGTCACCTTTCCACATACAAAGAAGATGCAGCTGTGTAAATCATGAACCAAATGCCACATAGAAATGAAAGTATCTCACTGGGCATTAATTGGGGGAGATGGCCACACAGAGGACAAGTTACTTCCACCTCCAAGAGCTGCCAGAGTACCTATACTTATCAGGAAAGCAAAAAAACTAGCACTAGTTTTTCTGATTGCTGAATTAGTTGAGATAAAATTCCTTCCACTTGGAAGGGAAAAAAAGTATATGCGTAATTCAACTCAATTAGGACCAAAGAAATTAAGTTGTTGTTTATAATTTATGCACAATATATATCAGATAAAGAAAGCAAAATAGTTTGCAAAAGAAAATAATAAAAGGGACCATTATGATCGCATTCAAAATTAAAAATACTTCCAAATGTAATTTAGTTTGGGTGCAGTTTCAGGAGATAGAAGTTCCATAAAATTATAAGGTGGGAGATCTTTCATTAAAATGTATATCCACAATCCTTACTGATCTAGAAGGGCTAGAGCCAAAATGTTGGCTATCCTTGTAGTCCTCGCTTTCTCTAATTTTTGGCCTGCGGACCTTAGTTGTTAAACATCCAGAAGAGAAACTTAATGATATTATTACCCTGTAACAGAGACAGTTGAGCTTAACATGACTATCTGCCTGAAGATCAAATGCCTTAGACATAAAATAGAACTGCTATTTTCCAAAAATGATGGATATTCTAAAATTTGAATCCTTATAGAATGTGGAAAAAATTACACATTTTTTATGCAGAAATTTAGAAATCAAACAACATACAACATTGTAGCAGGACAATCCTATGACACTTTCTTCTTGTCTCTCACTTTATTTTATTATCTCCCTTGTTCTAAAAACATTTACTTTATTTTTTATGAACATTTACTTTTTTATTTTTTAATGAACATTTACTTTAAAGAGAGTATAGCAGCGATTGATATGACATTAGAAGTAGTATGTATTTAGAATACCAAAATGACAGGTATTGCAAACATGGTTTTAGTATTACACATTGTTATCCCCCAGTTGAGTTGCTTAGTTCACAGATATCAGCACATATAGTTAGTCAGGGTGAGAATTCTATCCATTAACTGGTAGTTTCAAAAACCTGATGGAGATTATTAGGACCATTGCCTTAACCATCTTGTTTATATAAATGTATGAGTTTGCCCCTGCCATATTTCCTAACTTTTCTCCTCTCTCTCTTCATTGTTTAACCCTTAAGTTCTCGCTTTCCATCTAACTGCGTTATACCTTTCAATTTTTATTTCTTTTTTTGAGTTAATACACTAGGGAGAAAATATAATATTTATACATGTGTGCCTGGTTTATTTCACTTTCTGCTGATAACCCACTACTAGTATGGACTACTAGACTATATTGGGTAATTTTGCTGAATTCAAGTACATACAATCTTTAGACTGGCTTCAAACACGTAAAGGTTCTTTCAAAACTTCTCCAGATCCACCCAAGCCCAGGCCATGTATGTGTGGGAGAGCTTCTGAACAACCCTGTCCCCACTGGACCCATCTGGACCAAGCCCAGGACCATTACATGAGTGAGACCTTTCGCAGTGCTCTCAGGACACCTCCACCCCTCCAGAGCCAGCCCAAGGCCCCCTTGTGAAGGAGAACTTCCACTGCACTCTCAGGAGCCCTCCAGACCTGACTAAGCCCAGGTCCCATGAATGTGTGGGAGATCTTCTGCACTTTCCCATGCACCCTGGACTGCTCCAGACCCAGCCCAGGCCTGGAATACAGGCCTAGGGTGAAACTCTGCAGCAGAAGTCCCTACAGAGAGACTAGTGGCCAAAACAACCCAGCTAATCCAGGAGTAGAACATCTTACCAGAGGGACTCAACAGGTTCACCTCCAAGGGCTGGAGTAGTAAGGACCTGAGCACAGTAGCCAGACTCAAGCTAGGCACAACTAGATGAACTCAAACTTAGTAGATCTGCACCCAAATTTTAGTAGGTGCTAACGTTATAACTTCTCCAAAGCTCTACACAAAGGTCAGAGGACAGTGCTATACAAAATGACAAAGAGAAAGACCAAAATGCAATCTCAGATCCCAAGCCCATCCAGAACAAATGCAGAGGACACTAGCACAGATGAAATGCCTGAATTAGTAGGGTCTAAAGTAAAGAAACAACAGCAGAAATCAGATCAGAATTAATCTCTGAAATAAAAAAGAAATATTTGAATTCATAACACCTGAAGTAAAGAATCAAATGCAGAAACATATACAGGAAATCAGATCAGAAATAATCTCTGTAGTAAACGCTTAATAGCTGCTTCTCAAGAAGACACTGATAAAAAAAAAACCACAGAGGAAATTAGAAAAGTGACAGATTCCTTGAATGAGCAATACAGGAAAGAAATAGATCGCATGAAGCAGAGTCAAAGAGATATAGAGGAAATTAAAATCTCAACCACAAGCTTGCAAAACCATTTCAGTAAAAGTGAAGATAGCGTTTCAGGTCGTGAAGATTCCATCACAACTAGGGAAAAGGTAAGAAAAGATCTCTTAAAAACAACTAGGATGCAGGAAAAAATAATTCATCACCTGCAAGATGATGCAAATATGAACAACATGAGACTAATAGGAATCAATGAAAAAGAATCAATAGAAATGATATAAAAAGAATATGAGCAGAAATAAAAAATTTTAAAAATATAGGAATAAACACATACTTTTACATATAAATTTAGAAATCTAACCATATTGCAGCAGGACAGTCCTATGACATTTGGTTTTTCTTTTTCTTGTGTCTTTTTTTTTTCATTTATTACCCATTTAAAAAAAAACAAACTTTTACTTGTGAGACAGTATGGTAATAATTGGTATGTCATGACAAGAAGCATGTATTTAGAAGTCCAGAATGACAGACATTCCAAGTGTGACCTTTCTATTACACATTGCTATCTTAAATGCATTTGCTTGGTTCACAGATATCAGCATATATAGTTAGTCAGGGTGAGAATCCTACCAATTATCTGCTAGTTTCAAAAACCTGCTGATGTTTCTCAGGATCATGGCCTTGCCCATCTTGTATGTACAAATGTATGGCTTTGACCCTGTCCTGTTTCCCAGCCTTTCTCCTCACCTTCTCCTCATTGTCCAGTGCTCAAGTTCTCATTTTCCTTTTAGTTGTGTTATACCATTCTATTTGTTGCACAGATTTAATGCAATCCCTATCAAACTGCCACCAACATACCTCTCAGAACTATAGAAATCATTCCTAAAATTTATTTGGAACCAGAGAAGACCTAGAATAGCAAAGGCAATCCTGGGCAACAAAGACAAGGCAGGAGGCATTACAATTCCTGACTTGAAATTATACTACAAAGCTACTGTGATAAAATCAACAGGGTATTGGGAATGAAATAGACTTGAGGATCAATGGAAAAGATTAGAAGATGCAGAGGCCTCACGAACACACTCAGCTATCTGATCTTCGACAAAGGGGCCAAACACGCTTACTGGAAAAAAAGATAGCTTCTTTAACAAATGGTGCTGGAAAAACTGGCTCTTTACATGCCAAAAGCAAAAACTTGACCTAGGTCTATCACCATGCACTAAGGTAACATCAAAATGGATTAAACATATAAGCATTAAAACAGAAACACTAAATCTCCTGGAAGAGAAAGTAGGTGCAACTCTTGAAAACATAGGGGTAGGCAAAGAGTTCATGAACAAAAATCAAATCACACAGGTAACACTTGAAAGAATTAACAAGTGGGACCAAATCTTATTGAGAAGTTTTTGCACGTCAAAAGAAATTACCAGCAAAGTGAAAAAACAACCCACAAATTTCAAAAATGTCTTAATTAATAAGCACTCAGACAAAGGTCTGCTCTCTAGAACTTATAAAGAATTAAAATGTATTAAGGTCCCTAAATTTAAAGACCCAATCCAGAAATGGACATTTGAGATGAACACACACTTCTCAGAAGACGGAATTAAAGAAGCAAATATATACATGAAAAAATGTTCCACATCACTAGTCATCCATGAAATGCAAATTAAAACAACACTGAGATACCATCTCACCCCAGAAAGAATGGCTATCATAAACAAGTCAACCAACAACAAATGTTGGAAAGGCTGTGGGGAAAAAGGAATCCTTCTCTACTGCTGGTGGGAATATAGACTGGTACAACCATTATAGAAATCAGTGTGGAGACTCCTTAAAAATCTAGGACTGGAAATCCCATTCAAACCAGCTATCCACCTACTGGGAATTTTCCCGGAGGAACTGAAAACATCATATCATAGTGATATATGTATACCTATGTTTATAGCAGCACAATTTGTGATAACCAAATCTTGGAAACAACCAAGATGCCTGTCATATGAGGAATGGTTGAAAAGATGTGGCATTTTTATTCAGTAGAGTATTACTCAGCTATAAAGAATGATATACTTGAAGCGTTTATATTGAAGTGGAAGTCAGCTGAAGGTATACTTATAAATGAAATAAAGCAGACCAACATGTGTAAATATTACATAGTCTCCCTAGTATAAGAAATGAAAAAAGAAATACATATTGTAATTGTTTATTCATATTTTTTAATTTTTTTCCTTCACATTCTGTAGGAACTTAAAGTTTAACATATCAATACTTGATGGAAAATGCCTGTTCCATGTTATGCCTAAGATGTTTGATATTCAGACAGATATGTTAAACCCAACTGCATATGTTGTAGTTTAATAGTAAGCTTCTCTTATGGAGGGTTAACAACTTAATTTTGCAGACCAAAACTTAGAGAAAAAGAAGGGCTGCAAGGACAACCAACATTTTGGCCTTACTTTGAAGGTCAGTAAAGACTCAGGACATAGGAAGACCTATGCTGTAACATCATATAACTCAGTTGTTTCCCAAATTTTCTGATCAAGGAGACTATGGAGCCACAGAGGAAAGTGATCAATTATGCAGGGTGCCTTAGGAGAGTCACATGGAGAGAAAACATTCTCTCAGGCTTTCACAGAGAGCAAATTGGTCAAGCAATGGCTGTGACTCATTTACATGGCTGACACTCACAAAGGATCTACAAAGTGCAGTACAGGGTTTCAGGATAAATCCTGAGGGGACTTGACTGACCTTATGAAATACAAAAGTTTTATTTCTTGTTTATAGGTCTTGCTTTATCTTGGTCTTAACCATCTATCTAGCAGAAAGGTAAAAAAAAAAAAAATGAGGTATAATGGGTAAAGGCATGTTGGTATGGTGGGCTGTAAAGGGCTCAGGTCAACAACTTCTGCCATTGCCAGTGCAGTGGATGACCCACCACTATTATGGACTGGTGGGCTATATTGGAATATTTTGCTGAATTCACTCACCTCCAATATTTAAATGATAATGGAATACCCATCTCTGATAAAACTAGACAAAATAGGGAATACAAATGAAGGACTATTTTGTATCTGTACATACAAATTGTTAGGATAGATATACAGATTCTTTCTGTTAATTTAATGAGAAGAGAGGTTTGTACTAATAGTGTTTGGACAGGATATCATATCAGCATCTTGTATTATTAATAGCCACTATGGAGACAACAATATTCAACGTATTAATTATTGAAACTCTCCTATTAAATGGTTTTGAAACTGTCTTATTGCTGTTTTTTTCTCAATAAAATTATTAAGAAAAAAGACTTCTCCAAATAGCTTCTCTAACTACAGTGGAACACTAATCTCTGATAAAACAAGACAAAAAAGAGGGACATAAATAAAGGACAGTTTTGTAGTGAAAAAAATATATGTATATACAAGATAGTTAGGATAAACAGCTACTTTCTTCTAGTTCAATGAGATGAAATGTTTGCACTAATATTTTTTTGGAAAAGATATCATATCTACATCTTGTCCTCTGAATAACTACTATGTAGACAACAATATGCAATGTATTAATTATTGTAACTGTCATACTAGCCTATTTTGAAACTATTTCATTGCTATTTTATCTTTTTTCTCATTAAAATGAATAAAAGATAAAAAATAAAAATTATATACACAAGAATCTTTGTAAAACTTATATTATGTATGGACAAATATTCATAGTTTTATTTTCCTACAAAGTTGGAAATTATGCTAGGAGTCTGGATAAAAAGTTATAGAAACTGTTTTTCAGTTTGATAAGACAATAATCCACAAGCTTTCTATTGGGCCATCACCATGAAGTGACATATCAGGGTATGTCAAACTTTCAACACTTGATGTAGGGAGATCCACCTAGTTAAACAGTTGCATGAGAGAATGGCTTATACAACTGTACTGTGTGCTTCTGCTGCTCTATGGAAAGGAAAAGATAGTACTTAATTTGTTTTGTCTTTTTTTCCATTGTTTGTATTTTTTCTCTTCTTAACTTATCATAGATTTCGTCCTTTTTTCTTTCTTCCAATTTTACATGCATATACCTAGTAATATGAATAACTGATTGGAAGATAACACTATGTATTACAACAAATAATATGAAATTCATATCATTTTGTTAAGTGAAATTCTGTATCACTTGTCATTTTTTTCTTTTTAAATATTATTTTGTACTCTTCATAAAATAAAAAAATAAAAGTTTCAGTAGATTTAACCTGTGACTTAATAAAATTGTTACCTATACAGAACTAGTAAAATTATTTAGAAATGAATAAAATTTTCACAAATTGTATCTGAATGGCTGTGCCTTCTATGCTTTGCTGAACCTTC
>NW_004524734.1:158875-164302 GCF_000260255.1 Octodon degus
CTCCAGTAATCAAATGGCATCTTTTAATGACCTTTATGCCTCTTTTGTCCCTTAACTTCAGTTGTACAGAATCTATGACAGCCAGTAGGAGGTGTACAAGTGTGAAGTACAGTCATCAAGTAGCCCACAACATGAAGAAGCAGATGCATGACATTGTGCCTCCAGAATATGACTATTTCTCACAATCTCTACCGCCACTGCCCTGATTTGGACCTCCATCAATTCTTTTAGATTATTGCATTAACTTGTTCTCTGCTTCCACTTTTGCCTGCTACAGTTTATTCTCAACACAATGACTCTTTTCAGCAGTAAGTCAGATAATGTACTTCTCTGCTCACATTTCTTTCATTTAAAATAAAAGATAAAAGCATACAATAGCATACTTGCCCCAGTAAGGACAAGAAGGTGTACTACTCAGGTTTCCTTCCAAGAAATAACTTGGCCTCCAGCTGGAGTGAGTACAGTCAGTTCACAACCTTTAGCTGCAGCATCACCAAGGTCTGGAGCCAGTCTTCAATGGCAGTCCTTGGTCAAAGACACAGGAAAGGCAGAGATACAAAGACAATGTTACCTTGCCCAGTGCAATACTTCTCCTGTGGTCAATCATTCTTCTGCACTATTGGTTTGGTGGAAACTATATGAGATATAAGTCACAATTAAGGGAGCTCCTGACAGATTCTGCCTCTTGTAGTCCTCATTCCTCTCACAGATGTGAGATTCCTCTTACTCTTTTCTTTCAAAGGCTGTTGTTTTACATAAAGGCAGCATTCCCAAGTGGAACTCAGCATTTGCTTGTCAGAGAAGCAAAACTGGCCAAAACGCAGTGTGCTCTGATCCTTTGTGCTTCTATGAGCTCTCTCCTGCCATCTCCACCTCACTCAGCTGCAGACTGTCACTGACTGCTCTCACTGCATGGATTATGAAGGCTTACTCACTGATCCTTCTGTCTTCAATGTTCTCACTTCCTGGCATCAGTATGGATAACTTCCTCTCATTGCCCTTGAATTTTGTGACATATCAGGATCCCCACAAGATCCACCAAGGCCACTGTATTAATTCTGCAACTCAGATTTTCCCCAGCACTTTGCATAGTATTTTCATTCTTGCATGCTCTGTACAGTTGTTTCCTTTTTCCACAATGGGGAAGTGCAATATAAGACCCCTGTAGTGAGGATCTTTGTTTACATCTCTGAAATGTGTCCTGCACATAACGAGTGCCCGCCATGTAACTGGTCTTTCATGTTAAGTTCTCTTCACTGTGCTTTATTTGTGTACTTTCTACACAAAGCATGCAAAAGCAAGAAAGGGAAAACTTTGAACTAAATAAAAATTGAGTCCAATCGCGTCCCCGGCTGCGGCTGCGGCAGCCGCGCCTTCTCCGCCCCTTCCTCGACCACGCGGGACGCGCGCCGCGCTGCAGTGTCCTTAGGCAGAGATGAATAATACTGCTGCAAGCCCAAAGTCTGCTGCCACTTCAGGTAGTGGAAGAAGTACAGGGAAGGCTGTCAGCTTTGTGGCAGAGCTGCAGAGTATGCTGTATTCTTTAGGTGATGCTAGGAGGCCTCTTCATGAAACAGCAGTTTTGGTAGAAGATGTAGTACATACTCAATTAATTAATCTGTTACAGCAAGCTGCTGAGGTTTCTCAGCTAAGGGGAGCAAGGGTAATCTCTGCTGAAGATCTTCTGTTTCTGATGCGAAAAGATAAGAAAAAGCTTAGAAGACTACTGAAATATATGTTCATGCGAGACTACAAATCAAAGATTATCAAAGGCATAGATGAGGATGAACTTCTAGAAGACAAGTTGAGTGGTGGTGGTACAAATAAAAGACAAAAAATTGATCAGCACTTTCTCAGCTCTATTGACCAAACAGGAGAACTTTTAGCAATGCTTGAAGATGACGAGATTGATGAAGTTAAACAAGAAAGAATGAAGGGATCTTGCATGAAGTCCTCCTGCCCAGACTCCCCTGAGAACACACCACCCCCAACACCCACAGCTCCCCCATCCGGATCACAGCACCCAGGGAAGACTACACCAGTGACCCTCGGGAATGGGAGTGCTGGGCCAGACACTGCTAAAACCAAGCAAAGGAAAAGAAAAAAGAGCACCGCGGCCTGTGGTGCGGAGGCTCACAGTGATGCCATCCAGCCCTGCCACATCAGAGAAGCCATCCGACGCCATGGCCACAAGATTGGCCCCCTTTCTCCATTCACAAGTGCCTACCGCAGGAATGGGATGGCTTTTCTAGCCTGCTGACGCAACTGTGCCTGCAACAAGAAAGGCAGTGTTACACTGCAGTGACTTCTTTTCCCTGCCTGTGCAAGACTAAAGTTCACCTTCACAGCCTCGCCAGTGCACTGGTTTGATGTGACGACTGCTCTTTTCCAGCCCCTCAGCACCGTAGTCTCCTTTACTAGATGGACTATTTAGCTGATTAATGGCAGGATGTTTGGGAGTGTGTGTAGGTGGACAAGCATGCAGATCTTAACTTGGCACGGATTTGCTTCCCTGGCTTCCCTGGCTTACGTATCTTAATCACCCCCTCAGCGTTTTTAGTCTTGTGTTTTTTATTTGATACATTTTATACTCCAGGTTGGAGACAAAGGAGACAAGATTAAAAGAACAGTCTTCTCCCACTGTACTATCCACCAGCTTTACTTCCCAACACTTGTTGACTAGCTGTCCCTAAAATAAATGTAGTCATGTTCACGTTATAATCAAAGGTCTGACTAACGTCAGAAGCCGCCAGGCCCCACCCCACTTCCCCGCCACCCACTTGCCTTTTCCCCCACTTCCTGTCCATCAGGTATTTCTGAAGTAAGACTCCTCCCTTCCAGCTCACAATAGTGGCAGTCACAATAATAGAAAGCGGGGAGAGGGACCGGCCCCCTCCCTTCAGCAGCCCCTCCAGGAAGCACTGAGTGGGAGCAGTTGCCCCCTTCCCCACCCCATCTCAGCTCTCCCAAGCAAATGAGGTTTTCAGCTCCCAAGAACAACCCAAAATGCAGCAGACGCAGTTCCACAGTTCCTAATTAAACATGAATTGCAAAGAAGGAAGTTACTTAATTCTGTGGGCGTTTTGTGTAACTTAACTTTTATCATGATTTTTATACCCAAAAAAAGCCTAAAGAATTCATAAAAACAAACAAAAAAAATTGAAACTTTAATGATAAATTGTGATGGATTTTTAACATCTGAAACTGAGACCTAATTTCCTTGAGTACAATCAGAAAGACTATGTCACCTTTAAAGCCTTGCCAGTGATGGATAAGAAACAATCAATAGGAGAGTCATTTTTTAAAAAGTTTGCTTCTCACTTCTACCCTGTCAAGTCTAGTTGATCCAATAAATCACTTCATACACAAAGAGACTACAATGTAATAAAAGCCCATGGTGCAAAAACCTGCAGAATGAGAAAATTTGGATTCCAGTTCTTTCAGGAATGACTATCTGGATGACATGAAGTGACTCTTTCTTCTCTCATGTTTCTCATTCTCAAAAGAGCATAGATACTCAATTTGAAGTGTAAGTCAAATCAGGTAAATATAAAAGAGATCTGGCTTAATATGGAGTTATAATTGGAGTGCAAAAAGCACACGATTGTTGTCTGACAAATGTCTTTGGCTCATTCAAATCAATCTGGAGCAACATAATGTATTAACAATTCCTGCAAGAAAATAGAAATAGATTTTTTACCTGAAGTTTTATTTTCCTTCCATATTACCTTCCTATTCTTTGTAAGTCACTCCTGCCTGCTTGACAATAAAAAAATGACAATAAAAAATGAAGCACACATAAAAGGAAGCACTTCTATTTTAGAAACACCAAAACTGATTCTATACAACATTCTGAATATTCATTTAAGTGAACACACAAACAAAATATAAATTAAAAGAAAATTTACTAATGATATGCTATTTGCAAGACATCAGTAAGAAATGTGGGCTTCCTAAAATACAAGATGCATCATTACTACTTGAAAGGCATTTTAATTAACTTGCAAACTCTAAATTAAGGCATGGTCTCAGTAGGCTAAGCCAGTGATAATCAGTGGAGGAGGAACAGACAGAGATGTTTGAAAGGTGGAGATAACTCTTTGTTCCTGTTCGCATTTTGAATATTGAATAGTACTGAGATAATAATAAAATAGAGTTAAATAGAGAAGGAAATGCCCACATTAGTTGGTAATAATTTATTTTTGGCTCTCCTTTTACCTTAGAGAAAAATGCTAGGTGTTTAAATTCTGTTTGTACCCACACACAATTTTACACTTTTTATAAAGCAGATGTGGTATTTCACACAGGAGTTAATTCTTCTGGTTGATATTTTACTAATATTCATATTCCTGAACTCAAGTCTAATTGATATTATGAAAAAATATATATACAAAAGCCAAAAGCCTTTGCTCATTGGTGTCTCTAATTCAAATGGTCAGAATCCATCCATTGAACAAATTCTTCCCCTGAGTTAAGCAGTTATTAATGGACACATCTAATACAAGTCCACATAAATAATTGACTATGATTAATTATCTTACTTAAATGACTCCGGGTCATTTTTAAACAAATAGACTATGTGCTGTCTGTGCTAACATAATGATAGATGAGTCTCAGTGTACATTTGTCAGTGCAGCAAAGCAATGAATTTCCAATCTAAAATTGTTAAGTAGTGGTAGAAATGCCAAAATGTCCTCCACATATCAAATTCCTTGAGCACATTATATTTATAAAACTTATTGGAACCAGGAAAGTTATGTGTAAGTTCCACAAATACTGACCTTAAGAAGTACAAATAAAAAATCATATTCAATAACTTAGAGGCAGTTTTTATGTGTCTGTGTTGAAGGATACCATCAAAGTTTTCCTGTGGGAAAACAGAATGAAACATTATTTATATCCTTCAACAGTTCTGTTTGAATGATCTTATGCATTTAGTTTTGACTCATTCTCACAATACTAACAGCAAGAGAAGATGATTAATCATTGCATGCAGTAAAGCTCTCCTTATTTCATTCTTTGATGTTTAATTTAAGTCTCAAGAGACAAAAGTCATTCATATTCACTCCAGCCAATTGGGGAGCTCCTAAGTATTTAATCAACACTTCCTTACTGTGGGGACAAGTGACGTAGGAGATAAATTACCTACTTCCAGAGAACTTTTACAAACTGGGCTGCAACTATCTTGTGGACAGTGAGAGATCAAATTCAGAAAGTATATCTCACTGGCAGTGGAGAGGGAGTGTGGGGGAAGCAGGCTGCAGGAAATGGAGGTAGGAAGCCCTAATGAGGAAGAAGAGCAAGGTGGAGAGCAGCAGGTGGGGAACAGAGGAGAAGGAAATGAAGGGATTTTCATTTGTGTTCCGCTTCTGTTCTCCCTAGCGCTCTCTCTCTCTCTCTCTCTCTCTCTCTCTCTCTCTCTCTCTC
>NW_004524734.1:164581-175427 GCF_000260255.1 Octodon degus
ACTCAGACGGAGGCAAACATCTATAAATTCATGTTACTATAAAACTTCCCTACACTTTCTACAATGATGGAAAGTTCTCCATAAGTCCAGTTTAAAACAAAAATGGAAATTCCATAATAGAAATTTTATAAAAGATCTTATGAAATCACACTCCAATGATCACAGAAGATACATTTATTCTACCTCCTTACACAGATTTAGCTAAGTGGTTACCTGACCCAATACATTTATATTTTCACCACAATGCAACAGTATTACAAGAAGCAACTCTATAATGCCAATTACTTCAAGTTTAAAGGAAGTGGGGACTCCTGTTCCTCCTCAAACAAGAAAGAGCCAAGCAGCTAAGGAAAGGGATTGACCATCCTCTCCCTCAATAATCTGTTATCCATGGTAAATGTGGTCCACCTTATGGAAAGTTATATGTGGAAGTTTTTAAGAGAAAAGTAGCTGCTAGCATTAATCTTTCATGTCTCCTATTTTCTGGCATAAATGTTATAATGAGAAAAGTAGATATTAAAAAACAAGTGTATATATGCAGTGTATTATTTGTTGAAACTGTACTTCTGATTTGATTTGAAACTGTCTCATTGCTATCTGTTTATCAATAAAACTTTGAAAAAAAACAGGTGTATCTTCTAATTTAACTTGACCTTTCTGAAAATATCGGACATACAAGCACTTTTAAACCAATTATAGTAACAAATAATTGCTTGAGGATACACATATTTAAAAGTATTCTTTGAAGGACAGAACTTATGCAGATAAAATTGGACAGGTGCAATAAATTCTTTGAAAGGGACAGAATCTGTTCAAAAGAAAGAAAAAAACTGAGATGAGGAAAAGGACAAAATAAATGAGGGAAAATGAAATATTTATGTGCATATACATAGGATAGCTTGGATAATTTTACTGCTGATTTCTGATGGTATAATGAAAGGAGCAGTTAATACTTACTTTTTTCTTCTTCTTCTTATCTTCTTATAACTTTTTTAAAAACCATTTTTGTATGTTTGTGTCTGGCAATCTAAACAACTAATTTGAAGATAACATTATGCAATACAACAACCATTGTCAAATTCTTATTATTTTGTTCAGTGAAATTCCATATCATTTCTAACCATTTTTAACCATTTTGTATTCTCTTTAAAAATATAAAAAGAATTTAATACATATTTAAAATTAAAATAAACATTATCAAGTTTTTCAAAATTATGATAGAAAACAAAATTATGATGGAAGCATAAAATCACTGGCTTATGTCTGAAGTAATAGTCTCTGAAATCCATCACTACATCAAATATACCATTATCATTCACCTTTAGCTTGTTTAAGAAAGTAAAATTTTAGTGGGAAAAAATTACCACAATAAATTACTGTTGGTGCTCAAAATGGGAGAAAAAAAAAGATTCACGTTTTCATGGATGTATTTCTCTGCCCCAAGAAATGCTCCCATTTTAGACAGTCTTCATGGGGCCAAATATTTCACTGGCAAAATCAGTTAACTTAGATTCTCTAAT
Organism: Octodon degus; assembly: GCF_000260255.1. Taxonomy (NCBI): domain Eukaryota; kingdom Metazoa; phylum Chordata; class Mammalia; order Rodentia; family Octodontidae; genus Octodon; species Octodon degus. Next base: position 166,102 of record NW_004524734.1, read on the forward strand.
TTTAAAATTACATAAACATGAGTTTCTGCTGTTTTCAGTGATATTACTTTATATTAGGTTTTTCAGCTGGGCTTGTTGGTGTGCAGTAACAATCCTAGCTCTTGGGGAGGCTAAAGCAGGAAGACTACAAGTCTGAGCAAAGCCAGTTTAAAACCTTTGGAAAACCTTGTCTCAAACTTAAATTAATTATATATAAATAATAGATATACTGAAATAGCACTCAGGAATGACAAAATCTACTTCTAGAAAGTCAGCTATGCTACACTGTATCTATATAGAAGATGAATTTCTATTATTAAGGGATGGCACCCCAGCTGACTGATACAATAGGAGTCAATGATGAGTAACTTTCTTTAGGAAGGAGAAGTTTAAAGGTGGTGAGCCGAAAGGTCAGAGGAAGGGGCAAAACTTCCTGTCCAGAGACAAGCAGAAACATAGGGCACAGAATGTATAAGTGTGCTGCCAAATATATATTCAAACGTTAACTTAATTCAACTTTCCCACTTGTGTTCTACCTTATAACAGAGATTTTTCTGATAGTACTAACCCATACTTTTTTCCTCTCGTTTGTGTCATCATGTTTACTAGGGCTTGATGTATTAAATCATTTTTTTTCAAGATTTAATGGAAAAAGGCCAAGCATAATGGCACATGCCTGAAAACCCAGGACTCAGGAGGTCAAGGCAGGTTCATCTGCAGTTTGAGGCCAGCCTTAAGCATATAGTGAGACCCTGTCTCCAAAACATTTTTTCAGGGAAAAAGCAGATATTAAGAAAAACAATGCATAGTGAGCATTTTTGAGTCTCAAATAATACATTTGGAGTGTTTTAAAAATTGTTTTGTTTTGGCTTTGGATTTTTCCAAAGCAGTATGATAGATAACCTTAAATGCTAGGCAGGACATATGTTGTAGAATTTTATTGTAAAGACCTTTTGAAGAGAATTCCACATATTGTACATATTACATCCTTATATAAATAGAAATGGAAAATATCGGCTGAGTGAGGAGGAGAAACAGTACCAACAGGTAACATTAACTGAGTACCTTCACATTCCTGGTACTTTGTAAGTGCTTAGTATGTCTTATTTTATCTTTGTATGTTCCTGATGCCTTCAATCTACAACCATGGAAGTACAGAAGCTGGAGATTCTGTATATTTAGGTTTATATAGCTCAAGGCATCAACATGCACTTTCAAACTTTAAAAAATCACAGTCTATAGCTAACATTTTGTTTTCTATATTAATTTTATTTAGAAACAAATATCAATGAGACAGTTTCAAAACTGATTAGTAGGACAGTTTCAGTAATTAATACATTGCATATTGTTGTCCTCGTAGTGGTTATTCATAGTACAAGAGGCAGGCATGATATCCTGTCCAAACACTATTAGTACAAATCTTTTTTCTCATTGAATTAAGAGAAAGTAGCTGTATATTTATCTTAACTATTTTGTATATACAGATACAAAATGGTCCTTCATTTGTATCATCCTTTTTTTGTTTAGTTTTTTCAGAGATGGGTATTTCATTGCCATTTAAATATTGTAGGTCATGAATTCAGCAAAATAATCCAATATAGTCCAGTAGTCCATGATAGCAGTGGTTTGTGCATAGGACTGACATTGTCAGAAGTTGTTGACTTTAGCATTTTACAGCTCAGCATATTAATATGGCTTTACTTTTTATACCTCATTTTTGTACTTTTCTGCTGGATGGTTAAGACCAAGATAAAGCAAGACCTATATAACAAGAAATGTAACTTTTGTATCTGACAAGATCAGTCAGATCCCCTCAGGATTTACCCTGAAACCTTGTACCACAGTATGTAGATCCTTTGTCAGTGTCATTTTGGATGGTCCATTCTACTCATTCTGCCATTTTTCAGAAATTTTCCCTCTATTCCAACAATTTCACCTCCACAGGATAAAACATCAAGCATGAAAAAAACATGATAATATAGATATCTTTGAAATAATAAGGAAAAGTTAGTCACATGCATAGCTGCATATTTGGAAAGCTTGTTGGAATCACCAAAAATTGACTACATGTCTTTTTAAACTGTCAAAATAGTATACAAATAGTATCAGTGGAGTCTGGACACAGACAGCATCTGAAGTCTATGCCTCTTCATAGTGTAGAATTGATCTTTCCATTTCTATGTTCCCTGGAGAGGAATATAGAGATAAGTAGTTTAAGAAGCATTTGGAAGAAAATCAGAAATTTGCTCAGACAAAGGGCAGCATGGCTACGAGGTTAGCCGACCTAGCTCACTACTACAGGTATGTGCTGGCTATAATCTGGAGATTTCTAAGGTCTGTAAAATCCTAAGTGAGGCCAAGTCATCAAGGATCTTAAACAAAACCAATAGTCTAAACCAATGATGGTAAACTTTTTAGAGCTTTCAGTGACACAAACAGCCCACTGTGGCAAACACGCCATGGTTTTGTCTAGACCATAGCTATACTAACAAAGATGCCAGCAGCCAATTCTAGCAGACCAAAGTGTAGATACACATGCAAGCAAGAGGTCAAGTCTGTAGCTTAATACTACTTATATGTTCAACACCACAGTACCATTCCCAGCCTTAATAACCAACACTGGGTTCCCACTTGACTCTGGTTTCATCAAGGATTGGAAGTTAAGGCATGCGGAGCCTCTGGACTTGTGCTCATTAAAAAAGAATCTACATTGATCAGAAATTGTTTGTTTTAAGAAATTACAAATGAGAATTAAAGCAGAAAAAATTCCAAGTGATACAGAAGTTCACTTAACAAAGTAATAAGAATTTCACAGTATTTGTTGTAACACATAGTGCTGTCTTGCAACAAGTTACTCATATCGCCAGATATATGCACGCAAAATTGGAAGAAGAAAGAAAAAAGAAAGAAATGTATAAGAAATTAAGAAGAGAAAAAGTACAAACAATTGAAAAAAGAGACAAAACAAATTAAGTATTACCTGTTCCTTTCCATAGACCAGCAGAAATGCACAGTACAGTTTTCCAAAACATCCTGCTTACATACATAGATAATGATGTTGAACATAAGAGTAAAATGGCACTTAAAATTTTACACTTACCCAATCTCACCTGTTGGTACAGAGTTTGTAATGGAGATTGGAAAGTTATACTGGAACACAGAGACTTTTTTGCACATTTTAATCTATATTCAACTACCAAGAAGCTATGTAGAATATTAGTTTTGTGCTTTGATTAATATTATTCAAAAATCTCTTTTTCATGTAAAATTGTAGAATATTGGATTAAAGAATTAAACTGATCTCCATGCTGAAGAAATACTTAAAATCTTCAGGGCCATCAGTCTTGTGAATCTTGGAGAGCAGACTATTCAATGCCAAATTTTGAAATATGCTATCCAGAAGGATTTTTATGTGTTGCTTTTAACATAATTAATGTTCCATAACATGCTTCTCAGAAATAAAATGATCTGGCTCCATAAAAAGAATCTCTATGATTTTTAAACATAGTCAGGCTCTTCAGGAATGCACACACCTGTATTGCTGTGGAGGTATTTTATAATTATGTATTATTATTTACTGGAGATTAGTGGAATTGTCAATTTTATTCTCCAAATCCATACCATATGTTCCTTTTGTGCTAGAAAAAGGAACAATGAAGTCACGTCTATCCCTCAGATATGTCGCTTGGGTCTGGTCATCTGAGAACATTTAGCTACATTAACGTGATCTAAAAATTGAATCAACATTAGCCCAGTTAAACCACTAGCTAGGCTGGGTTTCTCTGCTGCCACCCTCAGGACCATATTCATTTTAACGTACAGAATCATGTGTGTAGGATTTTTTTCTCCATTGTAGAATCCCATTTCTTTGCATGTGCTAGAGTTCTGTCTGAGTAAATATTTTCTAGTAAAATGTAGATAACAAAACCACAGGCTATGGCTACTACTAAAACCTATTTTGATTCTTTTTTATTTAGTCTGTGTAAGTTGAGCCTGAAGAGTTCATAGTAAAATAAATCAAGAAATATTTTCATGTCTTGCAATCTTTTCTAACATATCTGAGGTGGTTCCATTTACCTGATTAATCTTCAAGGATATCACTCTTAACATGCACAGGTGCTGGAGTACAACAGGTAGAAAATATACAGCACATTATGATGTTATTCTGAAATGATCCTAGTGTTGTACCAACACAAATAAGCTGTTTAAATTCATTTTTAGTAACATCTGTTGCAGGCAGACTTAATTCCTGATTGTCAGATAAATTTTTCTAGATTCTTTCATCCAGGAAATACATGAAATAGAATGTAGCTAAATCTTGTGTGAGATAGATCCTTCTCTAGGATTGATTCAGAGAGGTTATTATCTTTCTCCCCTTTGTTCAAAATAAGGAAACTAACATGTCCTGAAAAACAAATATTATGCTCAGAAGGAATCAGTCTTCCCAGCTATCCAAGAGTAGCTGTGTAAGAATTTGGCTTGATGAAGAAAATGACTCATAAGACTGTATGATTGTTCCTACCCAACCTGATGCTTCTCCACACCATTGTTGATTTCAGCGTGGTCTCCAAGCATTGGTGTTCTCACAATAATGTCCCCAAACTGATTATTACATTGGGCCAGATGGACTCAGAGCTGGGCAGCTCACATTAAACTGTTAGCTCTGCTAGTCCTTGATGGCTTAAACATAGCTGTTTGTAGTCAGAAACCCACACTTGCATCAAAAACCACAATCATAAATGGGAGGTTACATTGTTAGATTTTCCCACAAATAATATGGGAATTGTTGGCACTGTGGACCTAATAAAGTCCCTTCCAATTTATCTTTGTGTGAAATAACTTTCAAAAAGTCACAGGATCTAAACTCTTAACCTGCTTGCAGCCAAAATATTAGCCTGCCATAGGGTCATGGATGTCAGTATAGCAGAATACAAGCGATTCCTGAATCAGAAACAATGCAAAGTTTGTTACTCACCAGAGTAATTTAATGCTCATAACAGTAGCAAGATTGGGTTCATTTTTTGCTAGTTTACTGAGACATAATTTTCTCAGGGCAGCAGGAAGAAAGCTGATATCTCCTTGGACAAGAGAAATCACAATTTTAAGAAACTTGAATCCTTTTAAATGGAACATGAACCTGCCTAAGGTTAATTATACTGGTGAGTAAACAAACCTGAACATTGACTTTTTACTGTTATAAGATTCTTCACTAGACAAACATCCTTGAAATTGAGTTCAAGAGTAAAAACAAGTACCTCTGGCTGAAAACCATGCAGAAATATGTACAAATGATCTCCCAAAAGACCCTGACTCAAAGGATGGTAGATATGATTTCAAGAGGTAGAATTCAATGGTGAAACATTAAATATTTGAGCTAAATATAAAAATTAAAAAATACCAAGTGACATCTGTTCTTTTCTCCCACTCAGAGCAAGGAAATGAAACTCGAGGTCTCTCCTTCTCCTTTCCATTCCAAGGCCTTTTTAATATTCTTGAACTAATTACATTTCTTTAACTTTGTAACTTTCTGATAAACCACTGAGAAAAATGACTGCTTGGTTTTCAAATATTCAGTATCTCCATAGAAATGAAGCATTTGCTGTCCATTTAAGTATCATCAATTCCTTTTTCATCTTTTTATCTTCTGACATATAGAGATATGAACAAAAACTCTACTGTTCTCAAGACTTATTAGAAGATCCTTTATTCTCCAAAATATCAGCTAGCATTTGCTTCTTTAGAAATTCCACTTTGATGACTAAGAATAGATACCTAGGGAAAAAATAAGTTGCCACCAAGTTGTAGGATTTCAAGAGGATGCTTGCTTTTCTGGCTTTCATTTTACTTGCTTAGACATGTATGTCATGCGTTTCTGTTACAAAACAATACCAAATATATTTTTTCTCTTAATCCATTGCAATGATACCTCATTGATACAGCCTGGTAATATAACCAGCCACAAGATTAGTTTACTTAGTCTTCTTGGAACTGGACATGAAAGGACAACGTTGGAGAGAACTTCCAAAAGTCTCCAGGAGGGAGTCGACTGTATTGAAATGTACTTTGTATTGTCACTGCCCCTTTACTGAAGCTTGTCAGGTGGAAGGTAGCTGAACTTCTGACTGGCTATGTAAGGATATAGATAAGGATACCGGAAACCCGGATTCTTGATGACCTTTGGAACCACCATACCAACTTCATCTATCTCCAAATTTCTGTTTTGTGAGAAAAACAACAGCAAAACACTAAATGAGCCTAAACCACTACATCTCGTATTTGTTTTTTGAAAAGAGAAGCTTTATTCTTTGTAGCTATAAAAAATTGAGAATTATGCAATGATTGTAGAAAGAACTATAAAGTATCAGTCAAAAAATGCAAAGAAAAGCAAAATGATTTGTTACTTTTAGTACCAAAATTTATCCAGATTATCACTATTATGAATAAATTAATCTAAAGCATGTTTAATATCAGGAAATGAGCATTTATTTAATAGTGGAACTAATTTCCTTATTTTAAGTAAAAGCCTAGCTGAAATTTATTCTCATGTATGTTAAAATAGATCATTATATTTAGTATTGTATCTTTAGTGTTTATGCTTAGTTTACTTTTCAGGAAGATTACACCCTTATCCCACTGTGATGAATTAATTAATTGTCAACTTTTAACACCAGCTGAACTCAATCGATATGGTTCTGGGCATGGAAGGCCTACCCAAGGACTGTTGCCAACAACATAAAAGGAGCACTGGAGGGGAAGATGGGGTGCTGCTGATTCTCCTGGAGAAACTCATCATGCTGGCTTTCCTGCTATGGACTCAGCTGTTTTCATCCTTGTAGTAGCTCAGGTCCTCTCTGTCACTGAGGATGGCTGCACTGCACTTTGGGAGAGCTCTTGGCCTTATCTTGAGCATCTCCTCCTGGTTCCAGAGCAGAGCCCTCAGCCTGCTGACAGACCCTGCATCGCACTGGCACAGACTTTCTAGCCTCCACCACTGACCTTTGGATTCTTCCAGTGCAGATCCATGAAACAGGCCTTCATGAGACACTGTCGTGGGCTCTAGCCAGCTGGATTCATGGAGAACATTGCCATGATACACAGGTCCTCAGTTGGACTTTTTGGATGTCTAGTGAATGGATAGATCTCTTGTACTGTTCTGTATTTTACTTTTAGGGTGAATATTATAAAATGATCCCATAAATTATGTGTCCTTTATCACATATATTCCTTTGCAAACCCTGAACGCAACACTCATAAAAATTAAGTTGTACTGTTTTGACATCTACAACAGGATTGCTATACTTGAAATAATATTACCTGATATATTCACTAGGCCTCAGGCGTATGGGATTTAATATGTAAATGGCACCACAGTATGTATGGTGCCATTTACTCATATTTTATTATGAATATAATGCAGGTAACTGTTGCAAAGTCATAAAAGGATATAGAATAAAAATGATATGTTTTCCTTAAACTCACACATTTCCCTTTTTGTCAAGCATTAAATGAAAAACATATAAACATTTTTATAAATTATTCCTAAAAGCCATCATGTTGGGGTATTTTATAAAGGGTCTTCAGGGATAGTTTTTCTGAAGAGGTGAAATTTTACAAATAATAGGAAAAAGTGTGATGAAACCTGATTTTTCATAACTACTATGTAAAATATCTTAACAAAGACTATCATGTGATAAGGCTTAATATTTCAGACATTTCTGAGTTTAGTGAGTCATAAGATAGAAGATCAGGAAAAGTTGTATGTCATCTCCTATAATTTCTTTTTTTAATATAAAATAAAGCCATATTAATATGCTGAGCTGTAAAAGGCTCAAGTCAACAACTTCTGACATTGCCAGTCCTATGGATAACGCACTACTATTATAGACTACTGGACTATATTGGAATATTTTGCTGAATTCAATAGTTAAATGACAATGGAATACCCATCTTTGACAAAACTAAACAAAATAAGGGGATACAAACTAAGGACCATTTTGTATCTATATATACAAGATAGGATAGATACACAGTTGCTTTCTTTTAATTCAATGAGAAGAAAGATTTGTACTAATAGTGTTTGTGGACAGAATATCACATCTGCATCTTGTACTATGAATAACCACTATGACAACAACAATATGCAATATATTAGTTATTGAAACTATGCTAGTAATCGGTTTTGAAACTGTCTCATTGCTATTTGTTTCTCAATAAAATTATTAAATAAATAAATAAAAACAAATTAAAAAAGAATTTGTGTGTGTGTGTGTGTGTGTGTGTGTGTGTGTGTTATCAAGGATTGAACTCAGGACCTTGTGCTTGCCAGGCAAGCACTTGTTCTACTGAGTTATCTCCCCGGCCCCAAGAATCCTTTCCACAAAAATAGTAGGAAAAAAAAAAGAATTCATCTCAGAAATGTGACTCTTGACCCTAGGGCTTTTGCAATTTTTTTTCTCTGTAACTGGATATAGCATTATATGTCTTTTTGCTTTATATGTCTGCTGTATGCTATTAGTCTATGTTTTCCATAATTATAGGTACATTTTTCAGGGAAAAGGTAAGTGTACAGGGCATATCTGTATCATTTTCAATGCCTTTTTCCTTTCTTACCCTTCCTTCCATCTCCTCCCTAATCCCTAAAAATCTGCCTTTCCGCTTCCTATGATTGCTCCTTTATTCCATGCTTGTGCTTATTATATTTCAGGAGTCTCATATAAGACAAGCCATGTGATATTTTACTTTACATGTCTGATTTGTTGTATTTGATATTATGATCCCAAGTTTAATCCATTTTCCAGTAAATAACTTGACTTTATTCTTTTCATCACAGCATAGTATTGAGAGAGAGAGAGAGAGAGAGAGAGAGAGAGAGAGAGAGAGAGAGGCAGACAGATATCATATAGTGATTGCAATAGTTTTCAGTGCAATCAACCACATAGGAAAGTTCTTTTCCCCAAAACCTCATCAACTTTTGTTGGTTTTGTGTTCTTGATTATAACCATTGTAACTGGTATAAAATGGAATCTAAGACTGTCATTAATTAGCATTTCTTAATAGGTAAAGATGACAAAGATTTTTAATGCAATACTTACTTGTCATTTTTATTTCTTCTTGTGAGAAGCATCTATTCAGTTGATTTGCTTATTTTCCATCAGGTCATCTGTTGGGGAGAGATTGCTTATCTTAGTTCTTTATATGTGCTATATATTTGCACTGTAGAAGATTAGCTGGTGAATTTTTTCCGATCCTGTAGCATGTCTTTTCATTCTGTTCTTTCTAGTGGCATGCAGAAGGTTTTAAATTCTATATAGTCACTTTTTTGACTCCTGATTGGAGTTCTCTGAGGT
>NW_004524734.1:177197-199011 GCF_000260255.1 Octodon degus
CATTGCTTGACCAGTTTGCTCTCTGTGAAAGCTTGAGAAAATGTTTTTTCTCTCCATGTGACTCTCCCCTCATCATTGATTTGAGAATGGATGCTTTCTGTTTTTCTCCATTGACTGGTGTTGGCTTTGGATTTGTCATATATGACTTTAATCAGTTTGAGATAAGATCTTTCTATGTCTATTTTCATCTAGCTGTTTTTTTTAAAGAATACAAAATAGTTATATAACAAAAAGCATTAAAAACAATGCAATATTTCATCAATCAAAGTAATAAGAATTCAACTGTGGTTATTGTATGACATGATGCTATCTTCAAATTATTTGTTCAGATTACCAGATATGAACATGTGAGATTCATTTAAAGAAAACAAAACAATAACAAAGAAGTTATAAGAAATTCAAAAGAGGAAAAAAACAGAGTAAAAAAATTTAAATATTAACTGCTCCTTTCAAGAGACCAGCAGAAATTTGCAATGCACTTATCCAAACTATTCTGAGTGTATACCTAAATATATTTTCCCTTCTTTCATTTGTCCTTTTCTTCATCCAAATTGTTCTTTCCCATTGCCATTCAAGCCAGGTGTTCCTCTTTCAGTTATTTTTCAAAAAAAAAACAAAACAAAACAAAACAAAACAAAAACTGAACTCATCATACCACAGCGATGTACATGTTCAATTTGTCATAGCTACATCTTGGAAACAACCCAAATGCCTATCAATTGAGGAATGGATAAAAAAGATATGGTACTTTTACACAAAAGAGTATAATTCGACTATAAAAAATAAGTTTGAGGCTTTTGTAGATAAATAGATGCAGCTAGAGATTATGTCGGTATGTAAAATCAGATGTGCGTGTGCAAAAATCGCGTTATCTCACTAGTGTGAGAACCTGAAAGAGTAATGAAAATCTAAGTCATACATTGTATAGTTTTTTTCATTAAAAAGCAGTGTTCCATTTTGTCAAAGGCTTTATTCATTTATGTATTTTGAACTATTCTTCCATATTTGAGGAAAGCTAACTTATATGATCTTTTTCATAGCTTGTTGAGTTGTGTTTACAATTATCTTACTGAGAATTTTTCCATTTATATTCATTAAGGGAATATGACTTTCTTTGGTTTTTGCCTTCTTTTTGAATCCTTGTACAATTTTGGCATCAGGGTAATTCTGGCTTCATAAAATTTTCATGAATTAAAATGGAGTATTCCTTCTATTTCAATTGCTTGAAGAAGTTTGAGAGGTATTGCCATTAATTCTTACCTAAAATTCTGATAATATTCATCATGAATCCATTTGGTACTGGAACTTTTATGGTTGGCAGAATTTTTGCTATTATATCAATTTAATTTTTGTTATTTTTTTCAGAGTTTTTGTATCTCATTGATTCAATTTGAATTAAGTCATATGTTCCTAAGAATATATGCATTAGGATAGATATACGGCTACTTTCTCTTAGTTCAGTGAGAAGAAAGATTTGTACTAATCATGTTTAGACAAGTTATCATGTTTGCATCTTGTACTCTGAATAACTACTATTAAGTCAACAATATGAAATGTATTAATTATTGTAACTGTCCTACTAACCTTTTTTGAAACTTTCTCATTGCTATTTCTTTCTCATTAAAATTAATTTAAAAAATAAAATAAAATAAATGAGAATATATCCATTTCTTTCTTTTTGTGTGTGTGTGTGCAGGGTCTCATTGTGTAGCTCAAATTTGTAGTGATCCTCCTGCTTCAGCCACCCCAGTTCTGTGCTTAGAGGCATGTGCCACCATGCTTGGACTCCATCGCTGGCTCAGTGCCTGGGGGCGGGGCTGGTGCTACATGTGGGTCTAACCCTGGACCCTGCACTTACCTGAGCAAGCACTTATTCTGCTAAGTTATCTCACAAGCCCTACATCCATTTCTTGTAGATATTACAATTCATTGGAATATATATTTTTAAAATAGTTTATTATGATACTGTGTTGTATGTTGAAATTTTACCTTTTTATTTTGTAATTATAGTGATGCTTGTTTTCCTTTTTTGATAAGTTTAGTTAAGAGTTCATTGATTTTATTTATCCTTGCAAAGAAGCAAACTCTTTGCTTCATCAATACTTTGTATTTTTAATCCCAATTTTGTCAGTTTCTCTTCTGCTCTTTAATTTTTTTCCTTCTACTGGATTGGCATTTGATTTATTGTTTTTTCCTGGGACATTAAATTACATCATTTAGGTATTTATTTAGGATCAGTGTATTGTCTAACATTGGCACTCACAGCTATAAACTTCTCTCTTGGAACTATCCTTGTTTATCATAGACTTTTAAATGTCATATTAGCAATGTAATTTGATTCTAGGAATTTTAATTTTTTTCCCCTGATATTTTTGTGACCCACTGTTTCCTTTATACTACTACCTTATCTTAGTCCATTATTCTTTCAGGTGTATACATAGTAGTTCATCTCTAAGTGTTTGAGTAGGTTCTGTGATATCTTTTGCTATGGAGTCACAGATTTGGTGTATTGTGATCTGATAAGAGACAAGGGATTATTTAATTTCTTTCCTGCTCATTCTGACATATTTTATTGCTTAAAATATGGCCTATTTTATAGCAAGTTACATAGGCTACTGAAAAGATTGTTTGTCTTGGTATTGTTAGATGACATGTGCTGCAGATATGTATTAAATCCAGTTATTCTGTACTGTAGGTTAATTCTGCATTTTCTTTTATATTTTTTGATGGATAACATATTTGTGAGTCTAAGGCATTCAAGTCCCCAACTGTGATTGTGTTCATGTCTGTCTGTGCTTTTGTGTCAGTTTTCTTTTTGTGAAATTGTGCCACTATTTGGTACATGCATATTTACAGCTATTATCTCTTCCTTTTGAATTGTTCATTTTAATAATATGTAGTGACCTTCCTTGACACTTATGATCAGCTTTTGTTTGAAGGCTACTCTGTAATGTATTAGATGAATTAGTCCTGTCTGCATTTAGGCTCCAGCTGCTTGGGCTATCATTTCCCACCTTCCATTTGTGTGTGTATTTGTGGATGAGGCTTGTCTTGTCTAGGCATGAATATAGTGTTTTTGGTTTTTGTGTAACATGACAGTCAGTATCTTTAGATTGGATAGTTAAGACCATGTACTTTGAGTGCTATTATTTGAATTTATGTGCTGATTCCTGTTATTATATTATTTATTCCAGGGTTTAATTTTTCTGTTTTCTTTTTGTGTTAAATGCTAAGTGAGATTTATTCTTTCCTTTTGGCTCTTGGTGAGGTGCCTTGTTTCTGTTTGGGATTCCTTACTATTTTCTGTGGTGCTCTTCTGGTGGTCATGACTGTATTTAGTTTACCATTATCATGGAAGGTATTAATTTCCCTATCAATTTTGAAGGATAATTTTGCAGAATATAGCAATTGAGTTGGCAATTACTTCCAAATTAGGGCTTGAAAACTTCATTCCAATTTTCTGGCATTGGAGATTTGTGTTGAGAAATCTATTGTACTTCTGGTGCATTTTCCATTATAAGTAACTTGGTACTTTTCTCTAGTAGTTCTTAGAAGTCTTTCTTTCTGGAATTTTGTCTATAGTGAGCCATGAAAAGGTTTTCTAGCCATAGGAATTAGGAGTTCCAAATGCCTTTAGGCAAGAATCCATTTCATCTCTAATTTAGGATATTTTCTGCTGTAATTATGGTGAATAAATATTTTATACAATTTGGGTCAACCTCAACTTCTTTCTCAAGTCTAATGATTCTTAAGTTGGCTCTTTTAGAGTTAAGAGATCTTGGATCATCTTCGGATCATCTAGCATATGCTTCCGAGCAAAGTTCCTCCCCTCACCTTCCTTTTCTCCTCTTCCTAGCGGAGTAGACTCCAATTTTTGTGGAGTTCTGCCTAAGGTTCCTCTTGTCTCTCTCCAGCTCAAGATCTCAGGGATATATATGGGGTTATAAAAGAGACATTCCTAGCTGACAGCAGTGCAGTGTCCTTTCTCCACTTCTGAGGCTTGTACAAGGCAGCTGCTTGAGTGCTCTGGATGTCTCTTAGGTTTGCAGTTCCCACTCTTTCCAGAGTTGGGGTCAGTGAAGTGATAGAAGCCTGACCCAGGACCAGTGGAACACTCTCACCACCTCAAATGTCTACCACTTCTGTCTCTGCTCCAGCCCCAAGCATCTTTTGGGTCACATTTGTCTTGGTGTCTGATGCAAGCCCAAACCTGGTCTTGGTGGGTGATTGATCATGACTACTAGTTACAATAGGCATGCAAGTTTGTGATCTGGATAGCACCCAAGATCAGTAGTGCCCTTGCTTTCATGAACATATCAGTATCTGGGTTCATGTCCCAGTGGGATTGTCCCCGGCTTCTGTCTGTACTGTAGACAGTAATAATTACAGCAAGAACTAAAATACCTTCCACTTCCAAAGCTTTTTACCTCTAGAGTATGTTCAGCATTTTTTCAAAATAACACAGTTTCCAGATCTTCAGCACAAGCAACACAGAAGTAGAGTGGGCAGTTTCATTCTCGTTTCAGTTTTAGTTTATATTCCCACTCACCGACGCAATGAGGAACCTGGGTGAGTACTTTAGAATGATCCCAGAGTGCTGTTTCCTCTAAACTACCATGATGACATCTCTGTAACTGAATTTGTATCTACTTCATGTTTCAAGGACTTTTCTTATTATATCCTTTAATGTGACCTTCCCTGGTCATAATATTTAAAATATCACACATAATTCCCCCAAAAATATCTGTTACTTCTTACCTTACTTTTATTCATAGTTTTTTACTACATTTTAGCCCAATATGCTATTTATTTTTATTTTATTTAATGTTAGTCTTCTATTACTATATTACTAGATCTGAAAATTCAGCATTTTAAATCTGTTTTGTATGATTTTTTTTGTATTCAAAATACCTAAATAGTGTTTAGAGTCACCCAATACCTAGTTCTTGAATGAATAAATAAATAGATAAAATAAATGAATGGCTAGAAGAATGCTATAAAATCTGCTCAATAAACTGTTATTTTCTTGGACATGGTTCAACATCAAATTTTAAAGAACAATGATTTTTTCAATATGCATATCCTACTTCCTGAGATTTTGTGGACTGAATAAAGCTTGTGTGAATCTAACTATACCAGTAAGTTTTACCCACTTTCTGATTTTTTCATGCTAGCCAGAATGTTCTCTCTTACATACCTATTTAATAATTCAGGAAAACATATAGAAGGGTTAGGAATTCTTGTTCATCACTACCTTCTTTTGACAGTTTCTTCCTAGAAACAGAGTTCCTTGCAGCAGATGTGTAACTTTAGAGTACTTGAATTACAGATCACTATTTCAAATATAAAGATTTCACCAATATCTCTATACCTTTGTTTATAGGCTTCATATCCTAACCACAGCAAGAAAAGGCTTCCTACTGAATCCATCACATAAAATCTTTAGTCTCAGTAAAACTCAATTTATAGAAGGTCAACAGCCACTTTTAGAAAATAACCTAATTTCTTTCTTCCACTAAAGAAAACAAATAGAAAACACAAGCCATTAAAACCATTTCAAAAGCAATCCTGTATAACTTTTTTCAAACAATTCCATAGCTAACAAGGATTCCCAGGAGAAAAATGATCTTGAAGTGGCATGCTACTGAACAAGAGAAAGACAAAAAATCAGACTTCACTGAAACCATGTATAGAGTTAAAATTCTCCTTACTATAAAAAAAAATGCTGGTTTTAAGTAGAGAAGGATTGAGCCTGTATCCTTTCAGAACATTAGAAATCTATCTCCACCAAAATAAAAACTATTATGTTTCTATTTTTCTTAAGAAAAGAGAAATGTTGAATGATTGACATATTAGCAACTCTGAGCGTTCTTTTTTTAAAAAGTATATGTTTTTGGTACAGGGTCTCACTATGCAGCTCAGACTAGCAGTGATCCTCCTAAATTCAGCCTCTCCAGCACTGGATTATAGGCATGCACCAACACACCTGATCTCAGTGGCTGGCTCAGTGTGTCCAGTGAGAGGTTGGTGAAGCATGTTGTGCCAGGGATTGAACCCCAGGAGCCCTGCACTTGCCTAGTAGGCACTTAGACTGCTGAAAAGAGACTCTGTTTTCCACATCATAAGGAATTAAAGTTGTTTGTCTGTAAAATGTATTTTGATATTTTGCAGAAAGTAATGTTAAACTTACAAAGCTGAACATCATAAGTGCAACTCTTAAAAGCTAGCTAGCTCACTTTCTTGAGAAGATACAGAATAGGTATAACTGTGCTAGGAAGAAGTCTTTATATAACACAAATAAGAATGTATAGCCTTAAATCTCTAAGACAAAGGCAGCTGAGAGATTTCAGTCTGTACTTTTATCAACTATTCTGTGTCTCTGAATTTTGGTACCCTGCTGTAGACAAATTAATGACTAATTTCATCCTTAATTTCTTTGTGAACAACCAATAATTCAAGGTTGCAAATTCTGGTACCAGTATGCTTATTACCAAATGAGCTAAACCAAATAAAAGATGGTTTTTATTTTCCTACCTTGGTACAATACAAATGTTAATGTATATGATGAAACAATTGATTTTGTGAGTCTGTTAAGAAAATCTAATGCAAATTATAGATTTAAACTGATATCTAGAAAATGAGCATGAATTAACCTGAAAAATGAGAAGGAATTAATTAGATAAGCAGTAAGTGAATGTGCATTCCTCATGTTCAAAATACTATGTGTAAAGTCCTTAGAGAAGGTTAGAATTTAATGTGATTGAATCCGTTGAATTAGAAAAATATTGGGGCTAAAGCATAATAAATGAGGCTATATTAGTTAAGAGGTTTTTTAATCCCCAGTATTCCAACAGTAAATAACTAATTTCAATAACTAATCACTTTGAAAGCATATATATGGATATGCACTAAGAGGGACAAGGCACCCTCAATGTGCCTCTACTCCAGGAGTACTCAGGCACGTAGTTCTTTCCATTGGGAGTCTTTCTCCTTTCAGTATCTTCATCTTCTAAGTGAGAGAGTGGATCCTCTTATGATAAAGGTTACAACTCCAAATAGGATATATCCCTTCCCCTCATATTCAGTCATAAAAAATAGTTCATTTGTCCTTATCTTAATTGCAAACATAAATGAAAACTGCTTGCTTTATGCTTTGACAGGTTCAATATCTACACAGCCTTTTCCAAAACAAGCAAAGATACACAAAAATAAGATCAGAGTTAAGAATGAGGAGTTGTACAGTCTACTCAGTTATCTAACTTTGTCTGAAAAAAGCTGAGAAGCCAGTGCATTACATAAGTCACTGTATGTGGTTGTCCAGAAGGAAGTTGGACCGTCAGATACCCAAAAAGGAGAGATGATGTGGCCACAAAATTGGAGATTGTTATCATAAGAAGTTGCTGATAATGGGCTAATGAGAATACCATAGACAAGAAGAACTGAAACGTTTTCCAAAGTAAAAGCTGATTCAAACTCATATTATTTCTTTTTATTTCTTATGCAATGCTTGTTGCAGGACAATTTAAATAATAATGAAAAATCTTCCTCATTTAGACTAATGCCTATCATCATTCATACAACTGGCAGAAGAAGGAGGAGGGCCTTGTTTTCCCACAATCTGGGATGAGCTGATAGAATGCATGTCTCTTCACTGTACCTACTTCTTGAACTAATTTTGGAAGGAATACAAATAGCTTACATTTTTATTTCTAGAACTTTTTCTCTCATGTGTGAAAACATGTTAGTGTATGGATGAGTCAAAGGATAAGTTTCCATGAGTCAGTGAAGAGTAAAGAATAGATATACCATTTTCAATCTCTAGTAACTGACAATTTTCATAAACATTTATAAAACAAAAGTATCTGTACCATAACACGTGACATGATGGAAAGGCAATTTTCTTTTCATCCAATTTCCTTACTATGAGAATTTAAGGGACTAAATGATAAAAGATCATCTCTAAGGGATGTTGGGTGAGGGAAAGGTACTGGAGAAAACATTTGCTAACCTGAAAAATGTGTTTTCAATATCAGTATAGCTTACTTATCTACCCAGCCAATAGCCCTATGATAATAAAAAAAGGAACAGTGTTCAATAAAATATAAACTTGATCCTCACCTTTGTCATCACCAATGAACAGTAAGGAAGGGAACAGTAAGTAAGGGAAAAACTCAGGGGGATGCTTAATAGCAGGGAACTTTTAGGAGGCCTGTTTGGCTGAATCTTCCAAAGCAGTTACATATTAATGTTAGTTTTGTTTATGTTTTTATCTAGGGTTAGTTTCATCTGACCATCTGACATAGTTGCTCCACTAACTATTGACACACTCATTCAGACACAGAATTACAGAAACTAACCTCTAAATTATCTTGCTTTAAGGCACTATGGGAGCTGTACTGAAATAAAAGATCTTTTAAATGGTGTCAATCTAGTTATTAAAGAATTTTATAAGTATGTACATATGTAGGGTTCAAATAGACTTCAATTATTATTATGAACATCCTTTGAGAATCTGATAATAACTGTAAGCCTCTGTACTATAAGCCATTGAATGTGTAAAATGTCACACACGAAATTATAAAAATTTTTAGTTCTTTTCTTGAGTTCTGGACTCAATTATGTAACAAAAAAGTATGCTTTTTGAGGGAGAATTTATTTTTCCAAGTCTGTAACTTGTAATTCATTTCTTAAAAAATTCTTGGTCTGTGTCCACATCTACATTAAAGACTGTTAATTTCATTTTTATTGGCATGCATTTTTCTGTAACTTTTTACTTACAGGAGTGCTCACTGACAGCAATATGTTTCAAAACTAAATTCACATAGTTTTTTTAAAAATCTGGTTTTCCATTTCCTTTTCAAAAATATGACCAGAGCATTACAGAGACTTTTTCAACTAGAGATTTATATTTTCCGAAGTCCTATGTTTTCTGTTGTTCAAAGTTATGTAGTCCCACTTCTCTAATGAACTACTCATTCCTTGAGCTGAGTTTTCACCATATTTATCAAAAACTTCTAGCATCAGCTTTTTTTATTTAAGAACTTTTGTCTATTAATACAACCCTACTTGCCCTAATTTCAACTACTACAAGATGAAGAAAAGCAAGGAAGAAGAAAGCAATGGAAATTTGACCCTGTTTTAATATATGTTCACAGTCCAAGCAGGAACAGATGTTTCAAAGCCAGTGGGTTCAAAATGAGCTTCACTGACAAAGAAAGTCATTAGGATTTTTCTCCTTACTTACTTTATAGTCAGTCTCATCATTTCTACTGATTTCCCTACACATTAGTCATTTTTAAACTGATTCCCTTCTAGAAAGTGACAGTGAACAAATGCCCATATTTTGTCTGATCACTTAGCATGTAGTTTATAGGATTTTGGAAAACACAAATGTTTTATGATGTGCACACAATGCAGAAGCCCACACTAGAATTTGATAGTTATAAAATTGTCCCAAATCTAGCCCACTATCAGTGGAGTTTAAATATTTTTAACTATAAAGTCTTTACTAGATTCATTTTTTTTTCCTGGGTTTTTAGAATATTTCATCTTTGAATGGGAAGAAAACACCAAGACTGTAACACATATTTAAAATAAAAGAAACCATATGTCAGGTGTCCTAAAAGGTAAGTTAAAGTAAATAAACGCTATCTTTCCAGAGAGGGCTCTGGGAAAACTCCATGAATACCAAGGAAGAAAATGAACTGTTTAAATTTCTTTCAGACCAACAACTTTATCCCTAGCCCTTGTGTTTGTTATGGTTATTGTCTAGTTGTCCCCCCAAAGCCTCATGCTGTGATGGGGTGGCAGGCTTCTAGAGTTTACGATTAATTCATCATTCAATGCTGGGATTACAGGTCTGAGTGCTGCTGGGATTATGGGTGTGCATGTTATACCTGGCCTGGGGCAGATAGCCTAAAGGCAATTTAAGGAAAGGAGAGAGGCTTGCTCTCCACTGCCACGGCTCCTCACTTTTTGCTCTTGCTAGTTTACTGTTTTCCACCACCATGAGCTGCTGCCCTGTGCCATGTCCCGCTCTGCTTTGGAGCTAGTCCAGTATGGACTGAAACCTTCACAAATTGTGAGCGAAACAAAGCTTTCCTTTCTTAATTCTGCGTATTGGGTATTTTGTCCTAGGAGTGAGTGAAAAGTAACTGAGACAGAATTCATGAGCACCACGTAAAGAAATGGCAGACAAAAGATAATCATAAAAAGTAATGGGTGGAATTAAATGAGGAAAGGCCACGCAATTATGTCTACTTCCTGCTGTAGGAGGTTATATATTTATAGTGAGAATGGATACTATTGCTTCTAAATTGAGTCCATTATGGACCAAGAAATATAAAAGTGCATTCTATATTAAGCACCTTCAGTTTTCTTGGAAAGAATATAATTTGCTTTCAGTGTGCTTAAGCAGTTCCTTTTTCCAGGGTGTATTCAGCCCTTATAATGTTCCCTCTAACTTTTCTGTATTTCAGGCAGCACTAGAGTTATAAGAATCTTCAATAGGCAGCAAACGCTACAGTTTATATAACAGAATGTAAAGTCCTGATGCTCAAAATTATCTTCTAACTTTTTCAATGCCTGGCTGTTTCACAGTGATTCATTTCTTGTGCTAAGCCCATTTTCTTTTAATGTTGTCCTTTTAATTCAGATTTGGTTGCTTCAGAGAAAATACATTATCCAATTAGCAAATGTTGATTAGCATGGAGTTTTTATAAGCTATTTGATTTTTAGTAGGTACATTAGGTCTCTTAATTAGGAAGAGATTTAGAAACTTAGAACACATGGGCACTACTCAAAGAAAATTGGCACAGCTGGAGTGCTAGACTAGCTTGCCACAATCCAGAAGTGAAAATCCAGAAGTACGGAATAGTACTCAGAAAATAACTGGACCATGCAAAGATAAACGAAGAGGACACTGAAAGCAACAAATTCTCAATTTCAATATTGCCAAAGGCCAGTATATTTTCCCAGAGCTCTCTATGTTTATCCCTGTTTTAATTACTTCTAACTCCCTTTTCTCTTAGAAGAGTCCTAATTTGGTTCATAAATTTTATGTTTAACCTATAAAAACTTATCCCTTCTAGGCTGATGGGTGTTTGTACAATGGAATAGATAGGCTTGAAGAGGTAAAATTTTCCTCATAGGTGAAAAGGATAATGTCACATCCAGACTGCTGAGCACAGTGGATCCCACGCTCAGAGACAAGGAAATTATTTCAGGTGTGGAGTCTGTGGTTTATAAGACATTTTTTCCCTCTTTGTGCTCTGCAAATGCAGAAACTTTCTTCCTGTTCATGAGTTCGCTCTCACTTAAAGGAGTATATACGTATATCTGATCATAACATGTGTTTGTCCTCCAATACTAGCTATGACTTCTCCATTTTATCCTAAAACCAAACTTTTAATGTACTAATCCTTTGGAGAGTAATTGTGTTCTTTCTTTGCTCCTTATTAAATTAACGATCTTCATAAGCTTATAGCTTTAAATCTATGATTATCTATCATATTTATATCTTTGGCTGAGTTTTATCCTTGGAATAGCCAATAGTATATCCCAGGGTTTGACATTAATACTTAGTTGTTCCACAAATAGCTTTAACTGGAGGTTTTGATCTTTATCTATCATAATTTCCATTTCAGTAATTTTTTTTAAAAAAAGAGGCATTTTTTCTTCTTTTTCTCTCTCCTCTCTTCACCTTGATAAGTAATCCATTGATATTCCTGATCAGCTCTAACTCTCAAATATACCTGGTTTCTGAAAGTCTATTTTCCTATTCCATTTTATCTGTTCCAATCTAATAATCGCTCTTTATCTAAAAGACAGCAGCAGGCTTCTAACAAGACCCTCTGTTTTCAGTTTTGTATTTCAGTCCAGTCCCCACACATTGGCCAAAGGTATCTGAAAACATAAACCAATCATTTCACCATCCAACCTCGCAGGACCTGTGGATTGCCTACTACTCCTTGCTGTCACATGCAATGCTGTTTGACACAGCCCTAGCTCATGCCACTAACCCTATCTGATGCCACTTTTCTTTCTACATCTCACTGGTCACCCTCCCTGTTCTTCCTTGTATGTGTCGTGCTTTTATGTCCATTTCAGGTCCTTTACAAGTGCTTCTCTTTCTGCTGCAGTACTCTGCCATCTCCATGCACCGCATGGTTCTTTTGGCCTCCTCCTTTATGGTCTGGTTTAAATTTCACCTTTTTGGAGAGGATGTTCTCAGTCCTTTTCTTCTAGAAAATATCACAACTTATAATTATTTCATGTATTTCTTATTTGATTAATGTACTCCTTTTTCAAACATAAACTTCAGGACATCTGTGCTTTAAAACACATGATCTCAGAGCCTGTAACATTGCAAGTGCTAGGTGAATATTTGATGTGTTTTTGTTTGTTTGTTTGTTTCTTTGTTTGATGTGTTTGGTTTGTTTGTTTCTTCTTTGTATTTTAGGGAAGGGTCTCCAGGGTGTTCAGGGTCTCACTACTAGATTGGACTCATAGTGATCCACCCGTTTACAGCCTCCCAAGAGCTGGGATTACAGGCACATGTGCCACCACGCCCAGTCTCAGTTGCCATCTCAGAGTGCCCCACGGGTGGGCCAGCAGGGATCAAATGCTCAGACCCTGTTCTTGCTTGCAGACGCTTTAATCCACTGAGCTATTTGGCCAGCCCAAAAAAATGAATATAACAATGAATTAATTGATGTTTTATAAGTAAAAGAATCTAAGGAAAAAGAAATGAAAGTGGTTTGTGTCTATTTTGCACAAAACTTGATATGTAAAGTTTTCTTTTTCTAAACCAGACATTTTCATGAGTACTTGTGGAAGAAAAAGAGCTGTTAAGAGATGTGTTTTCCCTATATATCACAAAACACCTCCCTACAGGGCTGTTTCTGGAACATATGAGTTCTTACTGATAGACAACAAACTAGTCCCACTTTTAAGTATGCAGAGCCCACTTTCCTGACTTGAAGTGGATATCTGGACTTTATTTGATGGGCATTCTTACATATACAGGCTCAGTCCCACTCTTCCAAGTCTAGCATCCAATTAGAATGCATGGGGGAAGTTCACACCTTGGTATCTGCCTACATAACTATCTATTTATGTAGCAAAAGCTGTCAACATGACAAGAAGAGATGGATTTTTCCCCACTCTGTTCAGGAAGTGTACTAACAATATTAACAACAGAAATGCGAATAAAGTGATCCACATTTTTTTATTTATTCCAACAAATGTGAAGATGATGACCCATTTATATTGCTCCAAGTACTACAATTTATATATTCCCTGGCTTATAAATTTAATTTTGTAACTCTTGGTACCTTTCTGTATTCTTGTCTTCCACATAAAATAGTACTCCTAATGAAGAAACACCAAATGTTAAATGCACATATACTCATTCTCACACAAACACACACACACACACACACACACACACACACACACACACACAAATACACATACATACAGTTACTTTACTAGTTGACCAAAACATTGTATATTGTGGTTCTCTCATTATGTTTCACTTCACGGATATTTTACTCTGCATCCTAATTAGAAAACCAGTCATCCTAAAGCCTAATGTTTTATGTACAAATCTAAATAGCTAATAGAGCCTCCTACTCATAAAATAGACTTCTATAAAATGAGGTGATTATGAATTCACCAGGCAGTACAATCTAATGAGACAAGCTTGGTATATGCATCTACATTTTAGAGAAAATGTTGATCCAGAGTCATATAAATGAAAGAGTGATGTGCCTTCATACTCCCAACACGCATGATGGAAGAGGGCCTGAATCTCTAATAATTTTGCCACTCAAGAAGCAGAATGTTACAGGGTACACAGCACTGAGTGCTCCCAAACTACTCTGAACTATTGGTCGACAGATTATGCACATTTGCCAACTCTACTGAGCAATTTTCCTTCATTAGACCTAGGCAGCTGCCAGGAACAACTCCCAAGACCTTTGCTGTCCATAGAACTCAGGTTTCCTCTCTGCAAGTTTCTTCATTTGTATCCTTTTGGACACAAAAAGTGGGGGAAAGAGGTCATTTTGTACCTGAACTACATGTCTGTTTGGGGGATATTTGTTTGGTCTAGGCTGGCAAAGGTTTTAATAACACAGCTCTCTCAAACATATGCATCTAAAGCACAGTGCTGTATTTATCTTAGCGATATGCCTGTCTCCACACTCCTAATTGTTTTCAAGACATTGCTTTTTCTATAGACCTAATTATGGATACTTGGCCTCATTGGAGTTTTGTGGGACTATAGGTTTTTTGAAAAAAAAAAAATTTCCTGCTAAAAAAACAAAAAAATATCTAAAAATCTATTATCAAAGGCCTTTACAACCACACTCTTGGTTTGTTTGCTTCTTTGCTTGTTTATAACTGAGGCTATACCATAATGGCTATACTTTGGATTTGTTGAGAAATAGTTTTGCTTACATCACCGCAGCTTATGGGTTTTCGTATCTCCACTAAATTTTGTGTGAAAGCAATGACTGCTCCCCCAGACTTATTTTTGTTAAGTATCTTTATCAATGTAGTTCATTGCAGTCAGCTCACGTTTTCAATGTTTACACAATAGCACATAGACAGAAGTTATTAAATCACTGAATCTATTGTCTATGTTTCAAGGTAAGAAGAAGTCTGATTTTATCAAACACTTGGCCACTCCACAACACAACACCTTTTGTGTCCACTTAAAAACCTACCTGACTCATAACCTGTTCTCAAACCAAATGCCCCGTATTCCATGTTTCAGTAACTTGAACACTTTAGTTTGTAGTGGTTATTTGCCAAGCCATGTTTTAGTTTAATTATCCAATCTTATGTAATAGATTATGAGAAATACATCGGCTTACATGGAGTCTAATCCATAGTATACCATGTGAACTTGCAGTCAAAATGTTGCCTAGGGCTGAGCTCTCTACAAATTCAAGTAAGGAGAAGGCTTTTTGCTTACTTATATGGGTGTTGGGTGCAATCATTTGCTGGAGCTATAGAATTTATATCACCTTGTTTTTAAAGCCAAAAGATTCACCCATATAGGTACTATAGTCTTATGTAATTACATAAATTTAATCACCTAGATTCCAAAAACTTTGTCGTGTTTAGCTACAAGTATGTCCCTGGCCTTGGCCACACATGAGGGCAGAGAATCATACAAAAATATGAAGATCAGAATTCAAGGACCAAGATGGGCACATGTGTTGTCTTTACGACAACACAAATACTTGCTTCTAATGGTGGCAATTATATTCCCAGAAAATTCAAAGCTGTGCATACAGCCCTGTGCTAACCTGAATATACAGCACAGTGTACACGACATCTGCACATCAGGGGAACTTGTATGTAATTGGGAGAGAGGAGACAAAGCCATTATTCTTACAAAACTGTGCCGCCCAGATAGAGAACTTGAGACGTCTTTCAGAAGCTCTCACCATTTACGGTCATGATAGCCACTGAGACTGTTGTGGAAATATTAATTTATCCCTCTAGGTATATATATATATATATATATATATATATATATATATTATATAATATGTATTTAGTACAGGGTCTACAGGGTCTCACTACACAGATTGGACTTGTAGTGATCCTCCTGTTTTCAGCCTCCCAAGCTCTGAGATTACAGGTGTGTGCTACCATGCCCAGTCTCAATTGCATCTCTGCGCATGCCCTGGGGGCAGGACAAGCATGGTAGGTCCAGGATTGGACCGCCAGCCCCTGGGTCTACTTTAGCAGGTGCTTTAATCCACTGAGCTATCTGGCCAGCCCCTCAGTTTTATTATATGGGAAATAGGGTAAAAAATAACTGTCTCCGTGGGTGGCTATGAGTACTAGGTTCATTAAATTATGTAGCATCTACAAAGCATTTAAAATATTGCTAGGAATGTAATAGCACTGTACAAGTTATTTAATTGATTAAAAGTAAAATTAATTTAACTTGGAGAGTACTGAACAGTTACTAGTGATAATAAGCTAGGTTAACAGCACAAAACTCCAAACCCTGGAGATGGAAAACATCAAAGAGCAGTGCTCCTGGGGAGTGGAAGAGCTGGATAGTTCAGAAGGGGATGAAACAAGGAGTCACAACAGGATAGGAGGAGTGGCCAATTCAGAAGGCTCTGAAAGAGATGTGGAAATATCTGATTTTACATGAGGAGACCAGGGCAGGACTCTCTTCTATAATTTATTTAAAACCAAGTAGTCCCCTGCCCAGAAGCAGCCAGTTACAAGGAAACGCTGAAGACACACAAAGGTGAATGCTGAAGATCAAAGCTCAGCCATCGTAGGATACAAGTGTTCCATTCAAACATACTTCAGAGCTTTTTTCTTTTTTCAATTTAAAAATATTTAACAGGAAATTTCCAGAATAATTTCATCCCAAACACTAGGTTTCTTCAATGATACACAGCTCTATAAAATTTATATTTCCATCTGGTAGGAATAAAAAGTATTTTTTATTTTTGTCTTTTTTTTGTTGGGGGCGGGTAGTGGGAAGATGTATACCTATCAGATTCCTGTAAAACTTAAGGAAAAGGAGAGGAAAGACGACATTTGGGCTGTGCTGGGTGTTGGTTTCTGCTTGTCTCTCTGAGGATGAACTTCCAAAAGTTAAATCCTTCAGTCACACTTATGCCACTTAAATTTTGCTTTATTTTATTTTGAAGATTTAAAAACAAAAGCAAAAGCAAATAGCAGAAACTGGGAAAAATAAAACAATGCACGTTACAGATTTTCAAAAACAAGAACAGCAAATTAAACAATACTTGTTACATTATCTATTTTACATAGTAAAATGGAAAGAAACTGAACATAAGGCTTTCACAACCAAGATGAGGGAAAGGAGAAAAATAGGAAGAAAGAAAAGGGAAAAAATCAAGGAAGTGTACATACTTGCTGAGATGGCCCAGTATTAATAATTCCATCACTGTTTTGAAAATAGCAGTGAATGGGTGGGCAAGATAGCTCAGCGGACTAAGAGCCTGCTTAGGCAAGCTCAAGGACTGGGGTTGGATCCCCGGCAACACGTGCCGCTCTAGCCCTGCCCCCAGGGCATCTGAGCAGGGACTGAGTGTGGTGGTGCATCCCTATAATCCCAGCTCTGGGGAGGCTAAACACAGGAGGATCACTAGAATTCTGAGCTGTGTAATGAGACCCTGTACCAAATACATAAATTTTTTTAAAAGGAAAGAAAATAGCAGTCAATGTTTAGAATTTTCACTTTGACTAACTCTGTATGCTGATATCTGTGCTCTAAGCAACTACTCTGAGGACAGCAAAGTATAATACAGGGCAGGACTTTCCGAGGTGATGGCATTTGAGTTGTTAGAAGGACATTGCCTGGGGAGTAAGTGGTATTCCAATGCAGAAATTATATATTCATACGCAAGAAAGAACAATTTGCCAAAAGTCATTTTTCCCGAAGGAGTATGTAAACTTTCCACAAAGGCATTTGACCCATAAATAAAGGAAATAGCATGCTCAAAGTTAGAAATACAATCAATAGCAATTACCAGAAGATTTCAATTGAGTGGCTTAATCTCATACCAAAATAAGTAAGGAGATAGTCCAGTTCTAGGGATATGGTTCAATGACACCAGGAAAACCATTTTCAAGTGGCCATGCAGATCCTGCATAGTGCTAGGGGCTGCCAGTGACACTGGCACAAAATAATGATAGTCTTATATTCCTTTTCTTGGTGCCAGAACTTACATTTTGTGTCACCATCATTGGCATGCAGGCTAGGATTCTCATGTTATAAGGTTTCCAGTAGAAAAGGAAAGGTAAATGCAATAAAGAGGTGCTTCCTAATACCAAACAATCTTATCATCAAAGAGGGATGCCCTCCTCTGGGTTTTTCCAAACACCTCAGCTATCGCATAACTTAGGGGGTAAGGTGAGGAGACTTAGTATGTAGCTTTCCACAAGATAAAAGAGAGGGAAGCTAGGAAAGAGGCAGAGAGAAACAGACACAGAGAGATAGACAAGCAGACAGAGATAGAGACAGAAACAGAGAGACAGAGACAGAGAAACAATGGGAAACAGAGAGAGAGAGAGAGAGAGAGAGAGAAATAGAGAGAGACACAGAGGCACAGAGAGAATGGGTTTGATTGATGCTGACATCTCTCGCCATAAACCACTCTACTAATTTGGAAGGAATCACATACTATTTTGACTTTGTGATTTCTGTTCATCACACTACTAGGATACAGTGACCTACATTTGTTTACCACATTTTCTTCCACTCACTCTTTCCAGTCTGGGCACCAGCCAGACTAGACTTCCTTCTGTCTCTTGGACATGTTGATTCTCTTTTACCTCAGAACCTGTGCCTTTCTTTTCCTTCTGCTTGATCCTCTATTTTCTCTTCTGTCTTTCCATAGGTAAGTCCTTCCCACTCAGCCAATCTCAATTTAAACATCACATCTTCAAGAGATTCTTACAAATATCCAGGTCAGGATTATTATTCATTCTGTAGCTTGGAGCATTGAGTGCCAAGTACATTTTTTATTATATTCCACGTCTGTCTTCTCCTTTGGATTGTAAGAGGTATCTGTGAAGGAATTCTGCTCCCTGCAGAGCTGTCAAAGTGACTAGCTAGTAATAGCTTTAATTGCTCAATTAAAGGAATGATGGAATTGTGAGAATTCCTGTGTGTTTTGAGCTTGCCTTAATGAAAACAATTTATAATCTTATGTAATAATGAAAATACTTCAAAATAATTTAGTTTCTTGATTTTATAGAAATTTAGGGGGAAAAAGAGAAGAAAAAAATTAAGATTTCTTGAAAAACAAGTGGTAATACTGAACTATTTAGCTCATCTTGCATAACTATATCTGTTAATCTAAACAACAGCTTTGACAATTAAATAGAAAATAGAAAGATCGTTGTTAACGAACTATTCTTTTTTGAAAATCTGTAATATCTGTATTGCTGTATGTTACCCTATTTCTGTCTTTGTTTCTGCTATTTGTTTTTGCTTTTGTTTCTACTCATCAAAATAAAATAATAATAATAATAATTTTTTTGTATGGATATATTTGTTACAGGGTCTCACTACACAGCTTGGACTTGTAGTACTCCTTCTGTTTTCAGCTTTCCCAGCACTGGGACTATAAGTGTGTGTCACCATGTCTGGTCTGAAATTTAGATTTTTTTTAAACAAAATGATTGTTTGTAGGTGTCACCAAGGGAAGTGTGTTCATATGAGACCACATTGTCAAGGGTCACTTGAGTACTAATAATCTAATCATACCTTCTGTGTTTGTTAAAGTATTAGCAATGAAAATTTGACTTTCAGAATTTATTTCATAATTTTCAAATTCAGTGTCTGACTAAATATAATTTTGCATAACCTATTGCAATCTAATAATTTATAAATTTATTTTCTCTCATCAGCCACACATTTATCTGTTCTATATGCAATATGTATTTTCTGAGTATCTCAGCAAATAATATTTTAATGAGATAAAATGCACTTACTGGTCTTAGAATTGCCATAAATAGTTATCTAAAAATGTACTCATAATTTCAGGAAGAAATTAAATCACTTTAACCTCTCACAACAAATATCAATAACTTGTTAGCTTTATTATCTAAGAATTTTGTGGTACCTCAATAGTATATCTAATACATAGTACCAAAATAAAGATAAAATTTATAACCATTCTTATTTGAAAACAGAAAATGAATGGCTTATGCTGTCAATTAAGATCTTTTCTTAGTGTTCAAATTCTGCCTTTTATTAATTTGCTAGTTCTGTTTTATTATGACTTCTTCTGTCTTTAAAAATTAAAAATGGTTAGAATATTTCATGGAATTATTTTTCTCTAATGGAGAAATCTGCTTTGTGATTGCATTCTACTTCTCAGAGATACAAAATATCCTTTATATCTTCATTACAACAGATGTTGGCTTTGTTGTAATGCAATTAAACATGAAACAATTAAATGATGCATAAAGAACATCAATGTCAGATTAGACTTTCGAACTCATTAGCCAACAGCAAAACGATTTGCCCTAGAGAGAATATTTTTTAAAGAAGTAAAATAGTCAATGTACTTTTATTTCCTATGTCCTTTTTAGAAGCAAACACGATAATGCTTTATTTGCTTCAGTAATCATGTTTCTAGAAATGAAAGCAAACGTATCCCATCAATGCCAAGTTATGGTCAAATTCATTTACTAAATTTAGAAGAATATCCAAGCTGATGGCATATCCGGCTGTGAAAACTAGTCAAGTGGTAAAGGAAAGCGTACAATTATGCTTATTTCTGCTTGGCCTGTACACAGGGGAACGGAGGGACATAATCATCTCTCTCGAACATCTAGGGATATACCTTCACGGGTAAACAGCATCTTTACATTCTCTCCAAGATTGTATCAAGTAAGAGCAAAAAAAAGAAAGGAAAAAAGTAATCAAGATTAAGTAAGAATAACACTTAAGAACTTGGAATGTGAGCCTTCTTTTCTTGGCAATATCTCCCTTGGGATACATATCTAGTTTCCATTAAAATGAGGATAAAAGAATCCAACTTGAATTGTATCTTCATTCTTCTAAAATAAAATTCTGATTTCCCAAGTAGATGCTGAGCATCATTACTTGTACTGACTAGAATGTCTTCTCACAGGCTAATATGAGGTGTGAAAGAAAAATACCATGTGTTTAATTTTTTTAAAAAATGTTACAAAACAGACATATTGCCATTAAGCCACTTGAAACCTAGTCTCAAATACACTTATGTCATCATTCTTGCCACTTTCTGAAGTAGGTCTCGGGCTCCTTCTTCAGCAGTACATTTAGTTGCAGGTCTGGAGCTGCCTCATAGTCCTAGATTGATTAAAAAACCTTCAACTTTTATGACATTTTGACTTTGTAGAAGAAACAGAAGTCGTGTGGTGCTACATCTAGTGCATAAGATGGGTAAGAACACACCTTGAATTTTTTGTTTTTCATTTTTTATTAATTTTACTGAGAAACAAACAGTAATGAGACAGTTTCAAAACTAATTAGTGGGATAGTTTCAATAATTAATACATTGCATACTGTTGTCTTCATAGTGGTTATTCATAGTACAAGTGCAGGCATGATATCCTGTTCAAACACTATTAGGACAAATGTTTCTTCTCATTGAATTAAGAGAAAATAGTTGTCTATCTATCCTATTTTGAATATACAGACACAAAATGGTCCTTCATTTATATCCCCTTTTTGTTTAGTTTTTTTAAGAGATGGGTATTCCATTGCCATATTAATATTGTAGGTGCATGAATTCAGCAAAATATTCTAATATAGTCCAGTAGTTCATAATAGTAGTGGGTGATCTGTAGGACTGGCAATGTCAGAAGTTGTTGACTTGAGCCTTTTACAGCTAAGCATATTAATATGGCTTTGCTTTTTATACCTTATTTTTATACTTTTCTGCTGCATGGTTAAGACCAAAATAAAGCCAGACCTATGTAACAAGCAATGTAACTTGTATTTGACAAGGTCAGTCAAATCCTCTCAGGATTTACACTGAAAACCTGTACCACAGCTTGTAGATCCTTTGTCACTGTCAGCCATGAGGATGAGTCATAGCCATTGCTTGAACAATTTGTTCTTTGTGACAGTGACTGCTGATGGGAATGTAAACTAGTGAAATCATTATGGAAATCACTGTGGAGACTCCTTAAAAACCTAGGACAGGAAATCCCATTGAAACCAGCTATCCCCCTACTGGAATTTTCCCAGAGGAACTGAAAAATTCATATCATAGTGACATATGTACACCTATATTTATAG
>NW_004524734.1:206221-207540 GCF_000260255.1 Octodon degus
TGAAAATATTCACAAATTAAGAACTTTCAGAAGTGTTTCAGAAAGTGATCAAAAAATGATAAAATGAGTGTATTTGAAGTGAGTGAGAGGTGTTTTTTTTTTTTATGGAGAAAAGGGCACTTTTTTTTTTACTCTAATAAAGTAACTTAAACATTGACCACATTTTCCAATCAGCCCTTTTGTGTTTTACGACTCTTCACATACTGTAAAAGAACTTCAACAAACTTTAAATAACATCTTTATTTTGAGTAGTGGTGAGATGGATCATTTTCATAATACAATTTTGTTTAAATAGTTCCTGTCAACCTCCCAAATCTTATAAAATTGAGATGAACTACAAAAGTAACATTTGCAGTGCATACAGCATCTGAAATTATAGCTTAGAGTCCCGTTCTCAAAAGTGTCTTCTTTTCCTTGTATATTTTAGGTCTCCATTCTGATGATGAGAAAACAATTTTAGATTAGAGTGTTTGCTCTCACTGTGTATCTCAGAATGTCATGTAAATTATTAAGATAAATTGTGGAGATATCAAATTGGTCCCAAGCCACAATTTGTACTGTGGAAATTTTCTGAGACACCTATGTTACCTTTACTATTTCTTTCATTTATTAATCTGATATTCAGAGTCTTCTTTATGCTTATTCATCTTATGGTCTTTTTAGGCTTTAGTTTGTCACATAAATAGCACATCTCTTTTCCTTTATTTGCTTATGAGAATGACCAAATAGAGAAAAATAAAAATAATGATGCAGAAGAGGGGACAAAATTTATTGAGCAGTGTCTTTAATTTTCATAGAAAATGGAAGGGGCTAGCTCTTGATATGAAAAAAGTGGAAATAACTAATAATAGCAGAGGAGAAAGTGTAGCAAGTATGGATATATGCAGGTGTTAGATATTTGTGGGAATCTATCAAAGTTCTTTTCCAATTGCCTCTATTTTCTTTTCTTTACTTTTAAAGAGGAAAAGCGAAAACTAGAACAATGAGTTGGGGAGACAACTCAATGGTCTAAGTGCCTGCCTGGCTAGTGCAAGGATCCCAGTTCAATCTCTGCTGCAACATATTGCTCAGGCCTCGGGTCCCCCTCTGCACAATGCCAGCCACTCACACCTGGGGTGGTGGCACAGGCCAGCAATCCCAGTGCTGGGGAGTCTGGGACAGGAGGATCACTACAAGTCTGAACCTCATCGCAGCACCCTGTACCAAATAAACAAACAAGAATTAAAAACTAGTACAAAGATGAAAGAATAATAAAGTTCATCCATTGACCAAGAAAGTAGTGAAGTTGTGGGAAAGCAATAGAAAAATTAGACTGCAAA
>NW_004524734.1:209335-210055 GCF_000260255.1 Octodon degus
ATTTTAGTCCATCTCTAAGAGTTGCCAAAGTCCCAACAGTTTCAGTATTACTGAAAAGTCCAAGTACCAAATCTCCAAGATCCAAGGCAAACTCTTAGCTGTGAGCCCCAGTACAAAAGAAAAGTTAAATACATCCAACATTCAAAGGCACAAGATAAACATTACCATTCCAAAATGTACACACAGCAGAATACCAAGCATTGGGACCAACACAAGTCCAGAAGCCAGCAGGGCAGACATTAAGTCCTGCAGTTCCATGTGGACCATCTGAAGCAATGTGCAATGAGTTGTAAGCTCCAAAGGCCTTACGTGGCTCCACCCCTATGGCACTTCTGCTGGTAGCTCTTATGGCTTCTCTCTTCAGCCTGCTTTGCTCCCTTTTTGCAGCTTTTCTTAGACCATCCACATTCCTGGCTTTTTCAAACTTCTGAGGTTTCCACTGAGTAGGCTTCTCACTCACAGCTTCACACACTGCCCTCTCAGGGGCACACTGCCTGGCCTCCCAAGGCCTTTTTTTGAAATCTGGGTGGAAGCCTTCTGAACCTCAGAACTCCTGCATTCTGCATGCACCTACAACCACCAAAACCATGTGGATGCTGCCAAGGGCTGCTGCCAGCTGGAGGAGGAGCCAGGGTTTCCTCTCTCTTGGCTGTACTGATCGAGTGCCTGGATCACTGAGCACTCTGACCCTGATTCTGAGAAACAAATTCTCTATGCGGG
>NW_004524734.1:211304-213954 GCF_000260255.1 Octodon degus
GGATCATGAATTAACACAAACTCTAGAAGTCCTCACCCCATGACTGCATGAGGCTTTGGGGGGACAACTACACACAAACCATAACACCCGTAGTTCCACATAAACACACAAATCAGAGTTCTGTCACTAAGGTGGTGACAACAATAGAGATTTTGGTAAAAACAATGCAATACTGTGGGTTATAAGTAGAGTTTGAATGTAAGTTTTAGCAGTTCATATTTCACATTATTGTTAGTCTTTCTGAATTTTACTATCTGAAAAATGTTACTCTTCTGAAGCACTTTTAAATAAACAACTCAAGTTTTCATGACTTCATTGTCAACACTGATATAATGAAAAGATTTAATAGCACAACAACTAAAATTGCTTCCAATTTTAGCGAAGTACATTTTAAATGAGCCATATAGCAAACACATGCATTTTTAACAAATTTCCTTTGGAAAAATAAATGAGAAAGTGCCAACCAATAAATAAATATTTTTAAATGCATAGGCATGATTCTCATTGTTGTACTTGCTTTCAGTTTGAAGCATATCTTGATTTTATGAACTGAGTTTTTCCTTTACTAGAAAAAAATAATGTTCAGCATCTGAAACATTGACTTTGCCATTAATCTCACTCCATTTCCTGTGGACTCCAGATACACATGTGATAGTTTCAATGTGTTTTATTTGTCTCCCATTAAATTTTCTTGAAATTTATTACTTTTTGTATTTAATGGTTCAGTTGGTTTTCTTCTGACATATTTTCTACTTGACTAACACTTCACTCAGTTCTTTTAAAGTTATTATATTTCTGACATATTTAGTTATTATATTTCTAAAAGTGCCATGTGCATACTTTTATACATAGCTTTCAATATGTACATCTATATGTCAGTTCCTAATGTTTATTTTGTTATGTTCATCTCGTGCTCTGGAATGTCTGGTGACTTTATAGTGTCTTAGACATTTTATATAAAATTATAGAGACTTCAAGTGATAATATTTTCCTTAAAGTATGATTTATCTTTACTTATGTATGGGCTGTAAAGATAGGAGATCATTTCAAATCAAAATGACTTTAAAATTGGGCTTTAGTCTTTGTGAGATCTAATTTATATTTGGTTTGTCCTTAATTAGGTACTCAAAGTGTCAAGTAAAAATTTCCCATACCTATAAGTTTCTATTTTCTTTAGTTACTATGTGTGATTTTTTTTATCTCTGCATACTTCGTGAAACTTCAGGGAGATTCTCAGTTTCTCAGCTGCCCCAGTCTTACTCTGCTTGTCTCTTTGGCATTTGTCTTGCTTTGAAGTTAGAAAATGCCTCAATGGAAAAAGCAGTGCCAAATGTGAAGTTCTCTTTATGTGCCTTCTGTCTAGAAATATTTTTCCTGTGTAACTTCGGGCTGCGTTGTTACACTGACGAATTGATGCTTTTAAGGATGTTGGAAACACTGCTAATATGCTTAGACCTTTAGCTGCTTTCTCATTCTTTTTGAATCAACCCTTAAAATAGACAAAAATTTCCAGAGGAAATTGTGGCAAAGCACCAGCCTCATGTTACTGCTTGCTCTTTTCTCCTGAAGTCTTAGGTTCTTATGTATTGTGCTATTTCAGTAACACTATGATTCTTTCAAATTCATTTAAAAAAATATATTAAACTTTACCAGCTGCTCTTCTCAGGAAAGCTGGCTCAATTCAAACTTTAAAAAATGTAGATGTAAATCCATTATTTCATATAAATATTCTACCCATAATCTTTAAAATGTAGGTGGCCCAATTGAACTGTTTGGTAACTCGACAGGTAACCTCAGCCTGGTGCAGAGTGGTCTGAAATTTGGTCCTTTTCTTGCAGCAGAACCCCTTGGCAAAGGACTCCCAGGGCAATTCACATTCCAACCTCCTCCTGATTACAGGAAATTTTTTGTCTGCTACCAGGGATCAAACTCTGGACCATTGAGCTTGCCAGGTGGGTGCTTATATAGATGAGCTATATCTCCAGCTCAGGAACTTTTAATAAGAAAAATTTTAATAATTTTTAATAATAAATATTTTCCTACCTGCAAAAAGAAAATAAATGAATAAAAAATGAAATGTAGGTGATATGTGTATACGTGCTATTTTATTCTGTCACTTTTATTTGTGCAAAAGAATGTTTAATTTTATATGAAAAAATTACTTGTCTTAACAGTAAATTTGATTAGATATAAATGAAAAAGCAAATATAGAACCAGCAATTATTTTCTTCCTAAGTATTTGGAGTCAATGATACTTATGACTTGTTAATAAAAGTAACATTTATTTACAGTAGGTAACACAATGTCTGAGAGTTTTATAATCCTTTCATTAAGGTTTTGCCATAACACTACAAAGCACTATAATTAAATACACGCCAAATAAATAGATGTAAAGACAATCCTCACTTTTCATACTTTACCCATCAGACTTAAAAGTTAACAGGGAATAAGTGTGAAGCAAGTTTTGCAAAAGGGCACAGCAAATTAAAATAATGAAATGTCATCTACAGAGGTTTACCTTTTCTGGAAACATTGTCAGAAAGAAATTAATCTTAAATTCCAGAAAATGGCCTAACCCGCCCGCCGAGTAGGATTTTCTGCCGAGTTCCAGGAGCCCCCAGACCCAGTCCTAGCCCAGGTCCGGTGAGTG
>NW_004524734.1:217384-218809 GCF_000260255.1 Octodon degus
GCTGTATTGGTCAGTGCTCACTAGTAGCCAGCTGACGATGGACTGAAGTCATCAACACACCTTCCCTCCTTTGTCTTGTGGGTGTCGCGTGTTTTGTATCAGCAATGAGAAAGTCACTGAAACACCAAGGCCTTTTGAGACCTAGAAATTTGTTGGCAATAGTCATGAAACAAGTAGTAAAGGATTTATTAAAAACTGTTAAATTTAAAAAAAAATTCCAGAAAATGTGTTTCTAATAGAGAGATCTATTAGAATTTTAAATTAGACTCAATCCCTGATTGAGAAGCAAATGAAGATATTTGGTCAAGTTCATGAGATAATTCTCAAGTTTTCCCTTCTTTTAGGCACAAAAATTCACTGTGTCACACTATGAAACACTGAAATTTCATCCCTCATCCCCAAAGAGATTGCACATGTGTGGTGACACAATCCACTGGGAAACACAGTGGCTCTCAGATGTGCTGCTTCTTAGTCTCATGATTAGCTTAAAATAGTCCCTTCAAGAAAATTCTGGTGGATCACTATGAGTTTAATCTAGTTGTGAGACACTGAACATCCTGTAGACCCTTCCCTAAAATAAAAAAGAAGAAAATTCTGTAAAGAAATGTTGGAAGTAAAATTCCCAATATAAAATGATGAGAAAAAATGTTCATAATAGGATAGATAAAAGTAAGAGGAAAGTATCAATATTCATAATCTTCAACACTAAAATTCTAATATTTAACTCACACAATTTCGCTAGTCCTGCTTTTAATAACAAGTATACATAGTACTTTCCTTGTAAATAGACTACAGCAAGAAAGTAGACAATTAAGTTGTCATTATCAATTGTAGCTATGAAAATGCTTATGTAAAAACTTAACGTTCCTAAAGATCATTTCTTAGACCTAACATGGAAGTTGAAGATTACCAAGTATAAAGTCAACATGTAAAAGTAGTACATAATTCTCATACTTCTATAATAATTAATTAATAATTCTAACTTTAAGTATGTTATTAGTGATAGAAATAGAAATCTGACTAATATAAACTAGCAATTGTAGTTCTCAATATAGTATTAGTGAGGGAAATAAAAACAAGAATCTATGAGATTTCCTGATCTGCGGCCACCTCTCCCACCCCTGCAGAAGGAAAGTAGACACCAAACAGCTACAGAGACCTGGTGAACCCTGCACTGCCATAACCACCAATTAAGAGTTTTGCTGAATTTCATCTGTTCCAGCCCCTCCTGTCAAGGAAGCCATACTGACCCACGACCTTCCCCTCTCATTGTTGCTGAGCCCAGGTAAACATTGGGAGTTTCAAAAATGTCAAAATGAAGAGGCTCTCTTTCTTCCAGTGAGCATGTTTGGCCCCTTTGTCAAAGATAAGGTGGCTGAGTGTGTTCGTAGGGGCTTCAGTGTCTTCTAATCTATTCCATTGATC
>NW_004524734.1:220609-228801 GCF_000260255.1 Octodon degus
TGGTAATAACAATAAGCTTGTCTTCTGGATGGTTCACAACCTAAGTTTGCAGACCAAAATTAGAGAAAAAGGAGGGATACAAGGAAAGCCAACATTTTGTCCCTAGCCTTCTAAGGTCAATTAAGACTCAGGACATTTGAGAACTTGTACTATAATGTCATGTAACTCAGTGGTGTCCCAAATTTTCTGATCAAGGAGATTATGGGGCCAAAAAGGAAAGTGATCAATGATGTAGATTGTGCCTAAGGAGAGTCACATGGAGAGAAAACATTCTCTCAGGCTTTCTCAGAGAGCACATTGGCCAAGCAATGGCCGTGACTCCTCCACATGGGTGACACTGACAAAGTTTCTACAATCTGAGGTACAGGATCTCAGGATAAATCCTGAGGAAATTTCACTTTTGGACCTTATCAGACCCAAAGGCTATAACACTTGTTGCATAGGTCCTGCTTTACCTTGGTCTTAACCATCCAGCAGAAAAGTATAAAAATGAAATATAAGAAGTAAAGCCATGCTGTTATGTTGAGCTATAGGGGACTCAAGTCAACAATTTCTGACATTGTCAGTCAAGCAAAAGACCCAATACTATTATGGACTACTGGACTCTTTTAGAATATTTTGTTGAGTTTACACACCTATATATATTCAAATAAGGGAACTTAACAAAAAAAAAGGTATACAGATGAATGTTCATTTTGTATCTGTGTATTCAAAGTGGTTAGGATAGATATATAGTTACATTTTCTTAATAAATAGATTTGTTCTAATAGTGTTTGTAAATAGGATATCATGTCCGCATCTTGTACAGCAACTAACCACTATGATGAATGTATGCAATATGTTAATTATTGAAACTGTCCTACGAATTTGATTTGAAACTGTCTCATTGCTATTTGTTTATCAATAAAATTATGGGAATAAAATAAAATGTCAAAATGAAGGAGGAAGAGGCAATCTCAGACCTTCAGTCCACCCAGAACAAGTGCAGGACACAAGGACATATAAGAAAGTAGAAGTCACACACCTGAAATTTCTGAAATGATAGCAACTAAAGGAGTGAAAAAATTGCATCAGTCTATAGAATTCAGATCAGAAATAATCTCTCAGGTTGCAAAACAAAATGACAATAGCCACAAAATAATTGCTTACCATGTCTAAAGAAAGCATAATAAAAAAAAAGAACAGGAAAGAATTAGAATGCATAAAACAGATTCACACAGATATCCAGATAGCTAAGAATTCCACTGAAATCTGCAAAAATTGCTTGAACAAAACCAAAGAGCTGTAGGGGACGCAGGTCAACAACTTTTGACATTGCCAGTCAAGTGGAAGACCCAATACTATTATGGACGACTGGACTATTTTGGAATATTTTGCTGAGTTCACACATCTATAATATTTAAATGGTGGAACTAAAAAGATGGGGATATAGATGATGACTATTTTGCATCTGTGTATTCAAAATGGTTAAGATAGATATATAGCTACATTCTCTTATTTCAAGGAATAGAGGCATTTGTTCTAATAGGGTTTGTAAATAGGATATCATTTCTGCATCTTGTACAGCAAGTAACCACTAGCAAGGCAGTATGCAATGTGTTAATTATTTGAACTGTCCTACCAGTTTGATTTGAAACTGTCTCATTTCTATTTATTTTTCAATAAAATTATGAAAAAATAAAACAACATTGTACCTAATGAACGCGAAAGGAAAGACTACTTAAAAATAATAAGAAAGCAGGAAATAACAATTAAGTAACTACAAGATGATGCAAATAAAAACAATGTAAGACTGATAGATGTCAATGAAAGATCAAGATTCAACACAAATGACATAAAATGATTGCAGAAATAGTAATCAAAAATTTCTCAAGCATGGGAAAAGAAGAAGACATACAGAGAACTGAAGCATACAGAACTGCACATCTACACATATACACTTAATAATCAAGATCCTAGAAATTCAGCAAAAGAGCAGAATATTAAAAGCTCTTAAAGAAAAGAAGCTGATCATCTATAGTGAAAAGCCCATCCAAATCATGGCAGATTTCCAAACACGAATCATCAAATCAAAAAGAACATGGAGTGAAGTATTTCAGGTCATGAAAGTAAACAAATTCCAACCCAGACTGATGTGCCTTGCAAAACTATCTATCAAATTTAGGGAGAGATAAGATACTTCTATGACAAAGAGCATTTAAAGAAAATCATAACCACAAAACCAATCACAAAGAGATTACTGACAGATACTCCACTGCACATTCCCCTCTTAAGACAGCTTTCATTGTATCCCACAGGTTCTGGTAAATCATATCTGCATTTTCATTTGATTATCACTATTTTTAATAACTTATTTAATTTCATCTGTGACTCATATATTGTTCAGAGGGGAATTATTTAACTTAATATCAAAACCATAAAAAAAATCCAACCAAACAATAGAACTATAGGCCAGCCTCCCTAATGTACATAGATGTAAAAATCCTCAAGAAATCCTCAGAAATACTCTATAAAAAGAGAAAAATGACTTCAAAAACAATAACAGAAGGGAAATATCAAGCAAAGCAAGCAATTAAACAGAGGGGGAAAATAGGAAACATCCAGGAAAAAATAACATGACAAAGATAAGCCAATGCATATGAGTTATAACCATCAATGCAAATGGGCTCAATTTGCTAATCAAAAGAAGGATACCAGCAGAGTGGATTCATTAAAAAAAAGTCCAGCAATATTTTGTATAAAAGAAACACGTTTAAATCAAAGAAATTCATAGACTGAAAGTCAAAAGATGAGGAATAATACCCCATTGATAGAAATCCAGAAAAATAGTTTGCTAGCTATTCTGGTTTGTGTAAATGTGATCTTCAAACCAAGCATGATGAAATAAACAAATAAATAAATCATTACAAACTTGTTAGAGGAATACTGCAAGAGTAAAAAATAACAATCATAAATGTGTATGCACCTCATGAAGGGGCACCCAACTACATAAGACAAATTTTAACAGACATAAAAAGTCAAAAAAGCAATAACACAATTCTAGTGGGGGACTATCACACCCCATTATCACAAAATATGGGGCCAGGGACATAGCTCAGCAACATAAGTGTCTGCCTAGTAAGCACAAGGTCCTTAGTTCAATCCTCAGTACTGAAAAGAAAAAATGAATAGAGTGATTTGTTCTAATGGTGTTAGGATATCATGTCCGCATCTTGTACAGCAATTAACCACTAGGAAGAATGTATGCAATGTGTTAATTATTGAAACTGTCCTACCAATTTGATTTGAAACTGTCTCATTGCTATTTGTTTATCAATAAAATTATGGGAAAAAATTTTTTAAAAAAAGAGTCAGTTACAAAACGACAGATAAACTAGGAAAAAAAAAATCAGCAACGAAATAAGAGAACTAAACCAAACTTGTAAAGAAATAGACTTAGTAGACCTTTACAGATTTTCCCAACCAACAGCATCATAACACAAATTTTCTTCAGCAGCACATAGGACAGTCTCCAAAATAGAGCCCATACTAGCCCATACAGCATGCTTAATTAAAAGAAAAGAAATTAAAATTATATGCATTATCTGACCATAGTGCAATGAAACTGAAAATTATTGAGTAAAGCAATAGCAAAAACTACATAAATGCATGGAAATTAAATAACTGCCTTCTTGACAGTATATGGGTTACAGATGAAATTAAGTTATTGAAAATATTTATAATGGGACCAGTAAGATAGTTCAACAGTCTAAAGCACCTGCTTAGGCAAGATTAGGTAGGCATAGAGGACTGAGTTTCGATCTCTTCCACCACATGCCATGCCAGCCCTGTACCTCAGGGTAAGCTGAGCTGCACTCCCCAAAAAAGTTGATAATAAAACGAAAATGCAGATACAACTTATCAGAACCTGTGGCATGCAATGAAAGCAGTCTTGAGAGGGAAATGTGCAGTGAAAATTCTCACAACAGGAAAACAGAAAGATCCCATAATAACAAGCTTATGCTGCACCTTGACCTGCTAGCAAATGAAGAGCAAAGGAAGCCTAAAGCCCATGGAAAGCAGGAAATTATAAAGATCACAGTAGAAATTAATGCAATGGAGACAAAGAAAACAATACAAATAATTAATGAGTGGAAGAGTTCATTCTTTGAAAGACTAAACAAAATTGATAAACCCCTAGTCAACCTTATAAAAAAAACCCATCAAATTCATGAAATGAAGAAGGAAAAGTTTGAAATCACCACAGACCCTAGAGAAGCTTAGAAGGTCATCAATGCCAACTTCAAATATCTTTACTGTTACAGGATTGAAAACAGAAAAAAATGGGCAGATTCCTAGATACATATGAACGATCAAAGCTAAATGAAGAAAATATTAAAATTGAATAACCAAATATTAGTTGAATGAAATTGAAAATGTAATAAAGAACCTACAAAGAAAGAAAAGTTCAGATCCTGATGAATTCACAACTTAATTCTGCAAGATACTTAGAGAAGATTTCATGCCATCCTTTCTCAAACTTTTCAATGAAATTGACAGGGAAAGAATTCTTCCAAACCTCTCCCTTGAAGCAAGTATCACTCTGATACCAAAACCATAAAAGACCCAACCAAACAGTAAAACTACAGGCAAGTCTGCCTAAAGTGCACAGATGCACAAATCCTCAATAAAATGCTAGCAAACAGAATGCAGTGAATAGTCAAAAGATTTATATCATGACCAAGTGGGATTCATCCCACGAATACAGGGTTGGTGCAATATACAAAATACATAAATATAATACACCACATCAACAGCTCCAAAGATAATAATCAAACGATCTCAATAGATGCAGAAAAAAGCTTTAGACAAAGTTCAACATTCATTCATGATAAAAAAACCTACAGAAAATCGAAATGCACGGTCTTTACCTCGACCTGATTAGACCCATCTATGTCAAACCAATAGCCAACATCACACTGAATGAGCAAAACTGAAAGCCTTCAATTTAAAATCAGGAACAAGACAAGGATTCCCACTGTCACAATTTCCATTCAATATAGAAAGAGAAACAAAATGAATAATGATTGAAAAGGAAGAAGTAAAATTAAGTACTCTACATTGAAGACCTTGGTAACTCTGCCAAGAGACTTGTAAATTTAAAAGGCAAATTCAGTAGCATAGCAGGGTGCAATGTCAACACTCAGAAATCAATAGCATTTGTGTAAACAAACAATGAATGCACTGAAAGAGAAATTAAAGAATCCCCACTTTCACA
Organism: Octodon degus; assembly: GCF_000260255.1. NCBI lineage: Eukaryota > Metazoa > Chordata > Mammalia > Rodentia > Octodontidae > Octodon > Octodon degus. The sequence continues at coordinate 225,867 of NW_004524734.1, forward strand.
ACATCCAAAAATAAAATACTTGGACTGAATTTCATAAAGGAAGTGAAGATTTATACATTGAGGACTGGGAATATAGCTCAGTGGCATAAAGCACCTGTCTGACAAGTGCATGATCCCTATGCACAAGACTAAGAAAAAATTATACAGTGAAAATTACAGTTCTCTGAGAAAAGATTGAAGAGGATTTCTAAACATGGGAAGATATTTCTTGCTCCTGGATAGGAAGAACCAATATTGATAAAATGTTTGTACACTCAAAATGTTTCTAAAACTTCAATGCAACCCAAATTAAAACACTATTAGTATAACTCAAAAATCTAGAGAAAAACTTCCTAAAATTCTGGAACACATAGAGACCTAGAATTGCAAAAGCAAACCTGGGCAACAAAGAAATGCCGGATGGCATCGCAATCCCTGATTTAAAATTGTACTACAAAGGTACCGTGCTAAAATCATCATGCTACCAACAAAAAGCATATCCAAGTATCAGTGGAACAGATTAGAAGATGCAGACACAACTACAAACACACTCAGCTACCTTATCTTTGACAAAGGAGCCAAACATGTTCACTAGAACAAAGACAGTCTCCTTAACAAATGGTGCAGGACTAACTGGCTTTGCACATGCCCAAAGCTAAAATTAGACTCATGTCTATTACTATGCCCAAAACTATAGTCAAAATGGATCAAAGATTTAAATATTAAAACTAAAACCATTCATCTTCAGAAGGATAAAGTAGGTAGAAATCTTAAAGATACAAGAGTATGTAGTGTTAATGAACAAAAACCAAACTGCATGGGAAATATTTCAAAGAATCAACAACTGGACTCTCCTCTTTTTGAAAGGTTTCAGCGTTTCAAAGAAATCACTAACAGAGAAAAAGAAAAACCCACAAACTGGGAAAAAATTATAGCCAACTCTCCCTCAGACAAAGGATTTCTATCTAGAACATATAAAGAATTTTAAAACTTCATATTCCCAAAATTGAAAGACCCAATTCAAAAATGCTCATCTGAGACGAATGTACACTTCTCAGATGAATAAATATAAATGGAAAATAAATATAGAAAAAATGTTCAATATCGTTGTTCATTTGAGAGATGCAAATTAAAACAACACTGAGATTCTATCTCTCCACAGAAAGAATGGCTGTCTTCAGGAAGTCAGCCAATAATGAATGTTAGAAAGGTTGTAAAGAAAAAGGACCCTTCTCCACTGTTGGTGGTAGTGCAGACTTGTACAACTACTATGGAAATCAATGTAGAGATTCCTCAAAAAGTTGGAATTGGATGTCCCATTCAACCTAGCTGTTCCCCTTGTGGGTATTTTTCTAAATGAACTGAAAATAACATATCATAGTGATATATAAGCAGCTATATTTATAGCAGTACAACTTGTCAGTTTTTCTTAAAAGAACCCAAATGCCCATGATCTGAGGAAAGGATAAAAAAGGTGTGATGGGCTGGGGAGACAGCTCAGCAGTCTTACCATCTCCCTGGAAGCACAAGGACCAAAATTTGATCTCTGGTATGCATATTCTGCTGGCCCTGGGCACCATGTCAGCCACTGAAACCAGGCATGTTGGCATAGCCTGATAATTCCAGGGCTTGGGAGGCTGACACAGGATGATCACTGAGTCCAAGCTGTGTAACATGACCCTGTACCAAATAAATACATAAATACAACAAATATATTTTTAAAAATAAAGTTGTGGTATTTTTATACAATGGAACATTACTTAGCTATAAAATGATAAATTAGTGGCTATTATAGATTACAGGATGCAACTAGGGACTATACTTGTAAATGAAGTAAAGCAGACCTGTATGTGCAAATATCATATTGTCTTGCTAGTGTAAGAACCTGGAAGAGTTAGTAAAATCTGACAGGTACAATAGCTATTGTGAAAGAGAAAGGGTATGTTCAAATGGAAGGAAAAACTGAGATGAGGAAATGGACAGGAAAGGAAGTAAGAGGGAGAAGAGATATATGTATGTATGTATGTATGTATGTATGTATGTATGCAAGATGACTTGGATAATTGTACTGCAGATTTGTGTTGGACTACAGCAATTACGAATTGATGCTTAAATTAATTTTTGTTGTCCTTTTTAATGCCTTATAACCTTTTTTTTTAAAACCAATTTTGTATTCTCACATCTGGTAATCTGAACTAACTTGAAAACAACATCATGCAATACAGCAACAATTGTCAAATCCTGTTTTGCTTGATAATGTGCTCTATTGTTTCAAATGCAGTTTTTTTGTTTTGATTTCACTAGTTTTTATTATTTAGATAGTATAAAAAATAAAAACATAATCTATCAATCTAGCAAAATATAATGAATTAAATAGAGCATTCCAAGTAAATACAAGGTAGTTAGACAAATGAAAAGATAGAACACATTCATTGATGACTCAGAAGATTCAGTGTTGCAAGAATGGCTATTGTTCCTCAATGTCATAATAAGTTTAATGCAGTATCAGATATTATTCCAGATATAAACATAATTTCATAAGACATCCTAATTTGCTGTTCTAAAGTGCTAGAAATTAGTCAGTTTAAAAGAGGGAAGCTATATTTTCTTTGAAATATAGACACATTTTAAAATTACTGTAATTAAATCAGCATGGCATTGCTTCAGGAGATAGCTAAAAATAGCAACTTACACAGAATAGACAGTCCCCAAATGCATCATGACTATTGAAATGGGTGGTTGACAGAGGTACATTACTGTTAATGAAAATAGAATTCACATTTCCAGTATGAGTCTGGAATAACTGACCATCCAGATGGAAAAATGATAAAATGCTAAAAGTGGATTGAAACTGATCACACACAAAATCCAGAAGAATAAAAGGTCTAAATAGGAAAAAGCAAAACTTTAGATGGTCCTTAATTACACATATTATACTAGAGCTTAAATTGTAAAA
>NW_004524734.1:228901-233758 GCF_000260255.1 Octodon degus
ATCAAAATTAAAGTATGAGACACATACTTGGAGATGAATTTTTATTATAGACAATCACCAAAAATTAGCATGTAGTAGATATAAAGCTCTCCTATAAGTAAACAAAAAATCAAAACCAAAACAAAATTCTATAGAACATAACAGGCTAAGAGATGTGAATAGTCAGTTTACAGAGGCACAAAAGTATTTGAAAATGCTCAAATTTGTTGTTGAAAATTCAAAATAAAAATCAGATTAGCCTTTGGATTGGTAGCATATTAAAATAGATTAGGTGACATTGCATGCAAATATATTTTATCTTTATATATTTATATGTATATGCATAAGCATACTAATCTCATGCCATCTAACAGATTTTTTTTTCTGGAGGCCAGAAGATGCCTTAGGGCATTTCTTGTTTACTGTGAGTATCTGGGTTTGAACCACAGCAGCTTGAGCTTGAGTGCTTTGTTTAAGCAGGCACTTAAACAACTGAGCTAATGGGCAGGCCCCCTAACAGATGTTTTTTAAAGAAAAGAAAAATAATAAAAGCAATGATATAAAATTTCAAGAAGATAGGAGAGTAACAATATTTAGTAGATTCTGTATTGTTACCTTCAAAGTAGTTGTTCATATTGCAATGTCTAGGCATGAAAAATTAGTCAAACAATATAGGCACAAACTTTTCAAAACTATACACAAGCTACATGTGCAATTTAGGAATATCTGTTAAAGTCAGACATGTGAAAAGTTCAACATTTGTAAATATAAATTATATGTAAACTTGTTGAGATTAACATATAATTATATAGATGGAAAAGTGCTTCAATATTCATAAAAACATATACCAATTTCAGAATATAAAAATTTCTTTTTTATGTATTTGGTACAAGGTCTCACTGTGCAGCGTGGGCTTATAGTGATCCTCCTATTTTTAGCCTCCCCAGAGCTGAGATTACAGGTGTGCACCACTATACATGTACTCAGTCGCCAGCACAGTGCACCCGGGGACGGGGCCGACATTGCATGTGGTACCAGGGATCAAACCCCGATCCCTGTAGTTGCCCAAGCAGGTGCTTGGTTCGCTGAGCTATCTTACCTGACTGAAAATTTCTAAAGAGAAGAAAAGAAGCATAGAAAAATTGAAGGATGAAATTTAGCTGAATCCATAAGTTTTATTGTTCTAAATAAAGAGGTTATAAGTTAAAGCATAACAATACTTACATGTGTTAAGCTGGATAGAAAACAGACTAGTGTTTGCTCTACTATTGTCTATATTTCACTATATCCTTGAAATAATTTTGTACATGAAAATGTATTAACTAAAACCATGTACTATAAAACCTTTTTTAAAAAAATGTGTTTGTTTGTTACAGGTCATACTTGTAGTGATCTGCCTGTTTTGCAGCATCCCCAGCGCTGGGATTACAGGTGTAGACCAATATGTCAGGACTCTGGCAAGTTTGGTGCACCTGGGGGCTGGGCCAATGCTGCATGAGGTGCAGGGATCGATCCCCATCCCTGTGCTTGCCTAAGCTTGCCTAGGCAGGAATTTAGCCCACTGAGCTATCTCACTGGCCCCTAAAACGCTTTTAACATACTAAAGAAGCAGTACATACTTTGATTTATCCAAAAAGAGATAATATGCAAAAAGCTTAAGGAATGATGCAAAAATGACTATGTTAGGGGATATTATTGATTTTTTTCTGTTTTGGTATCAGAAATCAAACTCATGACCTCATGTTTGCCAGGAAGGCACTGCGTAGTTGAGCTATATCCCAAGTGGGGTAGACACAATTTTTGAAAGTAAGTTCACATCTTACAATTTCTATAATACAGTCTTGGTAAATTACTATTATGGCATATTCAAATAGCAATAACTATTTCACAGCAAGTTTATTTATTTATTTATTTATTTATTTATTTATTGGCAGAACTGGGGATTAAACTCAGGCCCTTGTGTTTGCCAGGAAAACGCTTATTCCACTGAGCCATCTCCCAGGCTTCACAACAAGTTTTTTTAAAAACTCCCAAGCCATAAAAGTTCACTAATGTTTAACATTATACCCTGAAGTTAATGCAGAAGTGTAACTATGTTTGGTTGAAGTCACGCAACCATGAAGATACTCTAAGCTTCAGTTTTGGTCAGCCGGGAAGGGTTTAGGACATTGGCTGGAAATAACACAGTATTCCTTTGGGGGTGAAAGACAGTGCCACCCCAGAAGTGTAGCTGGCTCTGATTCTGTCTCCTGGCTTCAGCCCTTTGAATCCCACCTTACTTTCTTTACCAGGAAGGCTAAAAGACCTGCGTTAGTTTTCTTGGCTGAGGTAGACTCTAATCAACACCTGGTAAACAATATCTGACAATTATTAACATAGAAATCAGGAAATTAATTACCATACTCTAATTCTGGAAATGACCTTTAACTAATTTGGTCAATATTTTCTATTTATGAATGAATTAATTGCTTGAAAACTGATTAATGAGAACATCCAGCAGATACTAGTTAAGATCCAAAGAAATAATGATAAATTTTATGAAAATTACATGGAAAAATTCTGAAAGCCAAAAAATAACAGCTATTCTTAGAAGTAAGCATTTACTGAGCTGGTGTAAGATTCTGAGTTCTGTATCATAATTAAATAGTCAATGTTGGTGACTTCATTCTGTATATTATGTCATGACTGCCTAATTAATACTTACTATTTGATTTAGTGCACGTCAAAGTTAGATATCAACTAACCTATAATTTAATAACAGATTTTTGAGGGATTACAAAGCATTAATGATCTTTGGAAATAAGCCATCATCAGACATCAATTATTACAAAGCATGATTATTTTTTTTTGCCCAAGTTGGGAAAAGATTTTACATCAGTCAACTTAATTGATCAAAGATAATTAAATTTATCACTTACCCAGCCACTTAGTTGGTCAAAATATTAATGACTATCAAAAGTTGATAATCCTTCTAACTTATTAATAGGAACTCTTACACTTTTGCTGAGTTTTTGAATAGCCATAAGGCAATTAATACAACGATAGCCAGAAATAGGGTACCAGGAATGTCTACCTCTGAGAGTTGGGAAAGCTGAAATTCCTTTGGGAACAGAGGCTATAATATTTACATGATGGTATTCTTTTTATAAAAATTACGTAAGTGTTATGCAAGGATGGTGCATCTGGTGAAGTGACTGGGTTGGGGCTGCTGGAATTACAAAGCAGGTTAATCATTGCCTCTTCTCCCTCAAGTCTCCTCACACACTAGCGCGTGCTCTCACCAAGTGAGTTTTCAAATATTATTTTCCTTTAGGAACTAAAATATAACTGGTCAAAATAAATAATTTCTTTTATCCTTTTACATTGTTCAAAAGTGTGCAAATATAACTTTAGGATGATTCGGTAATATTTCTCTTACTAATTGGGACAAAGAAGGCTAAAAATAATACTATGTTGATTTGAAACAGAATGGAAGAGGTGGTGAGAGCATGAGAAATCAAGAGAGCTGTCAAGGCAGCTGTCTCCAGGGAGGGCAGGATCACGGTCAACCTGACCACCTCTGAGGCCTTCTTCATTCTCCCAGCTGAGAATTATCCTTTTGCTCCCCACTTATACAGCATGCTCAACTAAAAAAGAAAATGTTACTATAGGGCAAATTAAGGGATTTTTTGATCATAAGAACTTTTGGGTACAATATTTATCTGATGACTTATTAAAGCAAATAAAGTACATGTAGGTTACCAGAAATGACTTGAATTTATATAAAAAAAATATTTGCCACTTAACAAGTGCCATGGAGTGATCAAAACCACATACTGAGCAAAGCGGATCCATGCCCACATTGCCAAGGGTCGCAGGCCTTGCTGGCCAAAGGCCCAGGCTCCAGCCAAGGCCCGGGCTGTAGCTTCTACTCCAGCCTAGGCTCCCAAAAGTGCCCAGGACCCTATAAAGGCTCCACAGTAAGAGCCCTTATCTGCTGATGTGAAGACAAAAGGACTGGTGTGACCCCTTGGCTGCCATCTGTGGAGGGCTGGTGTCCTACGGTGCTCTTTGTACAAATAAACCTGAGGCAGGATCTGTTAAAAACAAAAAACCCATGCTTCATCACTAACTCCTTCAAAAAATCAGTTTCATGACAGAAACAGTGTCAGAGAATTAACTCATAATTCTGCACAGCATATGAGTACATAACAAAATGAATAGCATGAGACTAGAATTCTATAGAGTATTCACAGAGATATTAAAAGTTCATTTTGAAAATATTCTGAGAGTAGACACATTTGAAGGCATAAAATACATCCTTATTCTTGAATGTTTTACTCAAATGATTTTATCACCTTCAATATTATCAATCATCTACTCTTCCAGGTAGTACACTAAGTCCTTTAGGTTCGTATGTCATTGTATTCTTTACAAATAATTTCATGGAGTAAGTATAGTATTATCCTCATTTTGTTACTGGGAAAGATGAGGTTTAAAGACCTGTAATTATGAGGGCAGATGGTCCTTAGTGTTAATTGGGGACCGAAGCTGCTAAACCCCAACACATGGGCTTTAAGAAGCAAAGCAGAACAAGACTCCAAAATCCCCACATATTTTATGCAAAAGAAGGTGCACTTCCTGTTTTTTATATAACCAAGATGGTTTCCATCTGTAAAGAAATTTTCATTCCAAAATTTGCGTTTATTTATGTATGCACTTGTTTTCCATCTACCTTTCTGAACTGCACACCCCAGAGAGTAGGAACTGCCCTTTGTTTCACATGTCCAGTGCAGATCTAAGTTTTGGCACAGAGTGGGCACTCCATGAATATTTACTAGTAAAAAGGAAAAGAAAGAAAAAAGGAAGGAAGAAGGAAGGAAGGAAGGAAGGAAGGAA
>NW_004524734.1:233969-240168 GCF_000260255.1 Octodon degus
AAGAAAAAAGGAGGGAAGGTAGGAAGGAAATAAAAAAGGAGGGAAGGAAGGAAAGCAGGTAGGCAGGCAGGAAGGGAAACAGGAAGTGTGCCTTCTGTGCCCAGCCAGTCAGTGAGCAAGTGGACATAGGGACTGGGCCATTAGGGAAAAATTACAAAAGAGTTTGATCTTGTTGAGCACACAAAGGTGCTGGTTGGCATACGAGGCTACTCAAGTAGGAGACTAAGTTGCTCACAAACCCCCACCTACTCAAAAATAAATGAGAAAGCTAAATTAAATATTAGGAAGAAGAAAAGCATGGGAGCAACAGACACATTAATTTTCAGGAGGCAAATGCCTTAGAAGTTCTTAACTGTAGGACCCATTCCTGAACTGAGTAATCAAAGACACAAAATAAAGGAGAAAAAATAAAGTAAAATTTCTCCAAAATGAGTCTGACCTCCTAGCTAACTTGCTAAGCAGTGTAAAGTAGATGCCGGTCTAGGGAATTGTTTTTGAGGTCCTTGGTGTCCTGAACAAAGAATTATGTGAGACACAGGGGAAAGGTAGCAGGAATGTACATGTATGGAAAGTGTAAAAAGAATATGTCTTATGAGGGAAAGAGCAGGCTAGTGAGAAATCAGCTGCCTTAGGATAGGGGAAACGGATCTCTGAAGGTTGCAATTTTGCACTGGTCCTGATGCACCTTGCTGACAGAGACAGTGAAGATACTTTAAAGAGAAGAAATATGAAATACAGGCGAACTTTTGGCTTTCTCAGAGATGCTCCCCCAGATGTCTGTCTGACGCAGCCTGCCTTGGGAATAATGAAAGCCTGACAGTATTTATCTGTGTCATCGGGACTCTGAGAAGAAGCTGTTTTTATGTGCTCTCCGTACTGGCTCAACTCAATGCCACATAGACTTGCCAAGTATTTGTTTCCTGCAGAGCCCTCATCTACAATGAATTTTAGACTCTGAGATAGAATTAAAGTTTCTCACTCTCAGTTCACCTGGAAGTTCAACCTGGTATTCAGCAAATGGAAGCAAATTTCTGTTATGAAAATCCCTCACCAGTACCCAAGTGTGTTCCTGCCCTCCCTGAACCAAAGCAACGCAACCTAAGAGGGCACTAGTGGAAGGATGGTTTATTCAACTTGATACAAAAACATGGCCAGAACGTTAGCATCACAGACCAGAGAGTCCAGGCATTCGTTTCATATTTTTTCTACACTAAGAGATACAAAATTCATCAGGCACATACATCCTTCCTAAACACTTGTAACCATCAAATTATTTCTGAGCAAACTACTGGATGAAAAATACAGCCTTCTCCAATGTACTAAGAAATATTTTCTGGAAGAATTTAATTAAAACCAATATTCAGAAGAAAGAAGCAATATTTTATCTATTGTTACAAATATTTAGATCTATGGAGGGCTATCCAATTTGTGTTACTCAGCATAAGATTGTTCTCATTATTTGATTCATAGTCTCATACATTCTTTAACATTAACAGATATCTTCTTTTTTAATTTTGAAATTAAAAAATTTATTTTTCAATGTAAAATTTTCACCATACATCTTTTCTATATGGAATTGCCTATTTTAAAGGTTAAGTCTTAGTTTCATCCCTGGAGTGTTAGCAACTGAAATAAGATTTTTCATATTTTGGAAATCCTATTTCAACTAGAAAATCTTTTATAAAGAGAGGTCAGAATGGGCTCTCATAATATTTGCAAAGTCTAGAGCAAACATAAACTCAGACAGAAGGAGATAAACCTGGGCACATAAGCTGAACAAGAAGTAGCAACATTAGTAACTGCAGTTGGACAAGCCTTAAGAGCTCTTTGATGGTGGAGAATATAAACTACAAAGTAACACTACAGCTGTAGAAAAAAAAAAAAAAAAATCTTGCAAGAAAAAAGAAAGTGAGCTGGGTGTGGCAGTACATACTTGTTCTGGAACTCTGAGAGGTTGAGGCAGGAGTATCAGAAATTTAAGTATATTCTGAGCAATGTAGAGATTTAGTGAGTCCCTGCCTTGAAATGCTGAATGAAGAAGAATGGGCTGGCCAGATAGCTCAGTGTATTAAAGTGATTGCTTAGGCAGACACAGGAACCGGGTTATATCCCCTGAGTACCCGGCCGGCCCCACCCCCTGGGCGTGCTGAGATAGCCACTGAGACTGAGCGTGGTGGCGCGCAACTGTAATCTCAGCACTTGGGGTGCTGAAAACAGGAGGATCACTAGGAGTCTGATCTCTGTAGTGAGACGCTGTAGACCCTGTACTAAATACAGAAGAAGGAGGAGGAGGAAGAAGAGGGGAGGGGGAGAGGGGAAAGGGAGGGGGAGAGGGAGGGAGAGGAGGAGGAAAAGAAAGAGAAGAAGAAGAAATAAAGAAGATTTTGGGTGCAACTGAAGAGTGAAAACATTGGAGTTCATTCCCAGTACTGGAGAAAGAGAAAGATAGAGAGAGAGACGGTGAACGGGTGGGAAAGGGAAAGGAAGAAGAGATAATGAGGACACCTGGTAGAAAACCATGGAAGGAAGAACAGGAGATAAAGAAAAGAGTTCATAATGTAACACAAGTACTACAGACATTAAAGTAGAAAATAGCATTTACTTGCAATCAGAAATACTTAAAAGATCCTACAGTACTGCAGGGGTCACTCTAAGCAATTGGTGTACGTCTGCAGACAAAAGGTCACAAGAACCCTATATCCAAGTTTTGCACAGGGAAGGTGAAGTAGGGGTACAAACAACTTTTAAAAAATAAAGAAAAAAGCAAGGAGGCTTCAGTTAAAATAAGGTTGTGATTGATGCTGAAGCTAATTTCATGGTCAACACATGCAGAGGAAAAATTTGGGACATTTTTCCAATGAACTGAAGACTCAGATTTCCATAATCTTGGTTTCAGCATATACAATTCCTACCTAAAGAAATATTTGAGTTATCCTTAAAGAGCTGTTTTAAAAAATATTTGTCTAACTTATGGTCATTTGAAATAGTACAAATGAAATTTATCAAACAAATATTTTATTAATAAATATTATAGAGTAAAAAGAAAAGTACTCATTGTGTCCAGACAGGAATACAACTCGTTCTCTCCAAATCCTCTGTCTTCATGAAATCCTGAGGCTAATCTTCCTCTAAGTAGCTAGGCATCATTCATATTTGATATCCAGGCTAGCTTTCTTGCCTATTGTATTCAAGATCAATCGCTTCATAGCACAAACATACACATACAGAAGTAGGCTATTCTGCAAAATCTTTCTTAGCCAAGATCGTTTCTGCTTAGGGCTTTGCATTACTCTATTTGTAGATATATGTTCAAGGATCTCATCCCAGATCATAAACAGTCCATCACTCAGAACAGGAAAATAACAAAGCCATATATAGAAGTTATATAGAAGCTATATAACTTAGCACACAGCAACTGTTTGAAGAAGTGAAAATCTGCCACAAATCTCTTTGAAGATACCAGTAACATGCGATGTATAATGGATTTTAGCTGGGTTCGTGTGTCAGTCACCATGACTCTAATTGAGGAAAACTCTAAGACAAAAGAGTTGTTAGTGGAGGCACAGTGAGAGGGGGCATCTTGTCTGTGGTCATTACCTACTGCACCCTTATCGCTACTGATTTACTCAATGTTTGCTTACTCTTACCCTTTCTTTCAATCCTTTTTATTATTTTTAAAATTTTACTAATGCCTTTTTGCAGCATACAATGATTACATTCATCATAGGAGTTGGTACATAAATCTCAAGGACTAAATTTCATCTAAACAGACTAAACTGGGAAGTAATTCCAATAACATTATTAGCTGTATTTTGGGAGGAAACAGTATCATTTCTTTGCTCAGTGTCATTTCTCTCATCTGTAAAATGGGTATAATGATGTTAGCTATATAATATAGTTTTGTTTTGCTTTTTGTGAAGATTAACTGATGAGATATGAATTAATAACTCCCATAATGTATCCACTCTGTCACTCACTCAATAATGGTTTATTTCATATGGCCATGTCCAGCATTCATGAACATTTAATAAATAATTGCAACTTTTATAATTTTTATCACTAATAAAATGTTTTAATATATACCAAGGGCTCCAAAAGCTATACTAGGAGTAAAAAGGAACCAAAACATTAGAAGAAGAATATCTTTAGCTTTATTTCAAAAGAAGCAGCCATGTTGATTTATATCTATACCCAAAACAGCAATCCTTCCTTATAATGAAACTAAGGCAGGAAGCAGGTGAAAGAGATGCTCATATTTCTATAGAAAATAGCAGAAATGGTCCTGAAAGCCACTTCAGAGATTTTAGACTGCTGAGGGTGGAAGAGGGGCAGGAATATTAGACAAACACAAGGAAATTACAGACAATTCTAAAAAGACTTTCTCAAATGACTTTGCAAAAACGACATCAGCACTAGTGATGTGTGAGAGATAAAAGCCATCGGAGAACATGTCAGTCTGATGCATATACATGTCTTCTGTACCCCGAAAAGCTGCTCTCTTTACAAACCCAAACAATGCCCAGCAGGTCTGAGTCATTACAAATAAGAGGGATATCTGATCAGCCATTGGATTCTGCTCTCCAAACATCCTTGATTTTGTAAGCAGAAATTAGTTTACAAAGAAAACCTTTCCTGTTCTGCTCATTAGATGAAAAGTTGGCTAAACTTTATCATCTATGTGGTTTATCATAATCTGAATTCATAAAAGTTATAAGATCATTCTGTGTATTTTCAAGGAATTCCTTTATTCCTGTTATCACTTCTTTTTTCCCAAGAAAATGTTATCTTTCCTATAAAAAAAAGTATTTTTCATCTTTTTATCTCCACAAATTGGTCATGGTGAGTCACTAATTTGGTGCTGCTGTAATATATCACAGAAGAGAAATTTAATCTGCAAATGTCAGTGAAATCTCTTGTGATAAAGACTTGTCAAAAGCTATGGATTTGTTGCTGAGACAAACAACAGACAGCATAGAGTTTGCCACTGTGTTAGAACAGCACAAAGTGTAAGGTGAATTGAGGTATAGGTTAGGATTTGAGGAGAGATTTCAAAAAAAGGGAATCAGTTACGTATGATATAGATGGAATGGTCAATAATAAAATTTTATTTATTCTAGGCTCCCTCCTTTCTAAGAACCATATAACATGATTAATTGAGACTCAACCCCTACACACACACACACACACACACACACACACACACACACACACATCTAATCTCTGATGTAGCATTAGTATTCTACTATAGTTAAGACAAAATTGGATTTCCCATGACAACACAGCTAACACAGCTAATAGAGCTTCAGTTTGGACCTAAGTCTAAAGCCCATATTCCTAAGCATTTTGTAAATCTTGTCATGACAGCTAATTATGATATATCAGGTTGACTGGATTTGGAGACTCTTAGCAGATGAATTGCAGTTATAAGTGTTCCTATAAGGGGTTTCCATGGAAGATTGGAAAGTGGGCCAGCAAACTCTAGTGGGGAGATACACCCAAACGGTGGGTGGTACAATCCATTATGCTTATTACCCTCGTGGAAGGAAGTCAAAAGAAAGAAAAGTGCTGGTGTTTGACAAGCTCCTTCCCACTTGAGCAGGTGAGTGTTTTCTTACTACCATAGCCTTTTAATATCAGACCCTAATTTCTTCACCCTTTCGATGTGGCCTCACACCAGTAACTCTGCCAGGGCAGCCAGGCTCTTTGTGTCTGATCAGCAGGCCCTGCAACTTTGATCCCTCTTGTTTCATGTCTTTCAGATTCATTTTCTTTTCCTTCTTTTACGCCTTTCTCTTCTCATTGTTTTCTTTCTCTTCCTCCTCTTTTTCCTCCTCCTCCTTTCTCTCTTTCTCCGTTCATCCTTGTCCTCTACCACCTTTTCTTTATTTTTTTTTCATTTTGTGATACTGAAGATTAAACCCAGAACTTTTGCACTGAGCTACATTCCCAACACTTTTAATTAATTAATTAATTATGTATTTATTTAGAAACAGGGATTCATGAGTCATTAAATTTCCCAGGCTGTATTTGAACTAGTGACCATCTGCCTCAGCTGTGCAGAAGACTGGGATTACAAATGTGTGCCATCATGCCTGGCTAGATTCTAACTTTGAGACAGAGAAGTTACTGGATACTTTAAAGTGTACAAACAGCTATTGTGGACACTCAGACCTCTGATCCTACAAACCTAGCTAATAAA
>NW_004524734.1:240268-247185 GCF_000260255.1 Octodon degus
TATTCTATTGATTCTGATGTTCTCAGGAATATTAACCCATGCACTTGTGAAACTAAATTATCTCCTAAAATCTCTTTTTCTTAGCTCAGGCATTCATTAGCCTGGAAATACACGGGCCAAATACGGGGGCAGTAAGTAGCAGAAATATTCTGAGATAGCAGACGCTAGCAGAGACCTAGGCACTGAATTCCCTCCATCCATGCAGACCATGGCTTTGAAGAAACCTACATCTAAAACAGTGTGGGCTTAGCTTAGATTCACTCTTGATGACTAAATACATGTTTAGCAGAAGAGATAAATTCTACTAAAGAAGAATTTGTCTCAGAAAACTTTGCCTAGCCTTCTTTTGTCCAAGAGCCTGTTTTTAGGATGGCTTTACCAAGTATTTGAAATCAACTACTATTTTATAATGATTTGTTTCATTAAATAATTTTCCAGTCTTATTTCATCAGCTTTGAGGTATTATTTTTCCCCACCCAGAACACTTTCTAGGTCAGTTATTCCTTGGAAATAACTCTACAGAGATCACCAATAACTAAACTTTATCATCTTCCTTGGAGTGAGAAAAAGTGCATTTTGTTTGCAATTCAAGACCACTTTAACGCAAAATAGGCTTCATTGTATTGGCAGGAAGCAAGAGGAAACTGTACAAAACACATCTAAAAATTCCATTTATCTTTTAAAAATCACTTCTAAAAGTGAAATTCTATGCACCTGGATGTTAGAATTGATTTCTCTCTCACTAATCAAGTTTGTCACCCACCTCCTATGGGGAGGGCCTCAATAAGGAGGCCCAGAATATCTCTCCACTTTTTCTCTGCTGCAGAATGGAGTGGAAGCAGTCTCCCTCAAGAAATGGATGGAGCACAGTAAGTCCTGGACCAGGGTGTTTACCCTGTGAGGCAGGCTGATTTCCACTTCTTGCATGAGATGTTTTCATTTGTTTTTCTAATAGTCCTCCTCAAACACCACTGCTTGATTAGAATCTTTCCCTCATTTCACCCAAACACATTTCCCCATGTCTCTATTTACTCAGAAGGATTTTGTTATTTGGCTTATCAAACATCAAATCAGCAAAATACACTACATTAAATTCTTTGAGAAGGCAGATATACCAAATTCAAATAGCTGCTTCCCTGAAGATGCAGCAGACCCCTTAAGCAGCCAGGCAACCGAAGTCGCCATGTCTACATTCCACAGGCATAAAACACAGATTTAAAGCGAATTATGATGACTTATAGGGCCTCTTTGAAAAAAGTTAACACTCCACCAAAATATGAATGCAGCTTTTTTGAAAGTTTCTCATTATTTTATTCTTTGTTTTCAGAAAAAAAATAAAGGTAGATATATTAGTTAAAGTTCTTTAGTAATGAAAGTATTGGTTGATATGGTCATTAATTATGTTAAAATTTTAAAAGGTATGGGTTTAAAATAACTTAATTCCAAAGTTTATTTTTACATATAGTTGTTAAAAAATGCATATACTGATCAACTATAGACCTAAAGTGAGTCTATGTATATCTTGCTTGTATGAATAATACTGAAATGAACATGAAAATACAGATATTTTTATCAGGTATTTACTTCATTTCCTTTAGGTGTATACTCAATAGTAGTGCTTCTGTATAAAACAATTTTTTTTATCTTTTAAGGAACATCTGTATTCTTTTCCATGATGACTGTAACAATTTATGTTTCCACCAACAGTATAAAAGATTTCCTTTTTCTTTACATCTTCCACAACACTTACTATCTATTGTTTTGAACCTCAATTTTTGATGATAGAATCATTTCCACAGATGCAAAATCACATCTCACTATGGTTTTAATTTGTATCTCCCTAATGTCTAATGGAGTAGATTATTTTCATGTCCTTCTTCACCATGTGAATGCTTTCTTTCAAGAAATGCCTATTCATGTCCTTTGTACATTTTTGCTCAGGTTACATGTTTTCATAAGACATACTTGAAAATTAATGAGCGATCTCATATGTCCTCACAGAAAAACATGATAAGCATGTGGGGTGGTAAATATACACGTATCATCTCACAATAAGTACATATATTAAAACATCACAATGAAAATAATAAATATATGCAATTTTTATTTGTCAACTATATCTTAAGAAAGGTGTTAAAATTGTAGGCTAAGTGTTATCCCATGCTTTTTATGAAGGACTAGAGAGTAAATATTGCAATCTCTGAGCATCATTTAGTCACCACCAGGACTGCTCAACTCCACTCTGCCTGAGTGACAAAATAGATACTGATTATATCCTTTCATATTGCATCTTCTTTAATTTTTTTCTCAAACCTTCTCATTTAATAAATTTCAGTATTTCTATTACCAAAAAAATAAAACCTTTTCAACTTTTAAAGGTCTTATCTCACTTATGCCTAGTGAAAATTTTTGTTTTCCATAAGGTAAACTATTTCTTTCTACTTTATCATTAACATGATTGTTAATGATAAGTATGATTTATTTTCTTTTTTTTTTAGACTTAGAGAATCAAAAATTTTATTTCTTTATTTATTTTATGCATTTAGTACAAGGTCTACAGGGTATACAGGGTCTCCCTACTCAGCCCAGACTCATAGTGATCCTCCTGTTTTCAGCCTCCCTAGCACTGGTATTACAGGCATGCGCCACCATGCCTAGTCTCTGTGGCATGCTAATTGTGCCCAGGGGCAGGGCCAGCATGGCATTTGTTGCCAAGCATGGAACCCCAGTTCTTACACCTGCAGCCCACTGAGCTATCTCGCCAGCCCTCAAATTTTTATTTTAATAAGAACCCCACACGATATTGCTGTGCACTCAGAAATTCAGGATCTAGTGTTTTTAAACTTCAGCATTCATTAGCATCACCTGGAGAGCTTGCTAAAATACAGTTCTTGAGGAAGTGGAAAAGATAGCTAAGATAATTGTACTACTAATTTCTATTAGTTCATTGAAAGGAATGGTTAGTGTTTATATTGTTTTTTTTCAAAATTTTATTGATAAACAGATAGCAATGAGACAGTTTCAAATCAAATTGGAAGTACACTTTCAACAAATAATACACTGCACATATTCTTCTTAGTGGTTAATTGCTGTACAAGATGCGGACTTGAGATCCTATTTACAAAGACCATTAGAACAAATCATTCTATTCATTAAGAGAATGCAACTATACATCTATCCCAACCACTTTGAATACACAGATACAAAATGGACATTCATCGGTATACCCCATTTTTTCTAAGTTCCGTTATTGAATATTATAGGTGTGTAAACAGCAAAATATTCTAAAAGAGTCCAGTAGCCCATACTAGCATTGGGTCTTCTGTTTAACTGGCAATGTCAGAAATTATTGAGCTGAGTCCCCCACAGCTCAACATAACAGCATGGCTTTACCTCCTATATTTCGTCTTCATACTTTTCTACTGGATGGTTAAGACCAAGGTAAAGCAGGACCTATGCAACAAGAGTAGTAGCTTCTTGGTCTGAGAAGGTCAGTGAAATGCCCTCAGGATTTATCCTGAGATCCTGTACCTCAGATTGTAGAACCTTTGTCAGTGCAGCCATGTAGATGAGTCACGGCCATTGCTTGGCCAATGTGCTCTCTGTGAAAGCCTGAGAGAGTCTCTTCTCCCCATGTGACTCTCCTTAGGCACACTCTACGTCATCGATCACTTTCCTCTTTGGCCCCATAATCTTGATCAGAAAATTTGGGACACTACCGAGGTACATGACGTTACAGTACAAGTTCTCATATGTCCTGAGTCTTAATTGACCTTAGAAGGTTAGGGCCAAAATGTTGGCTTTCCTTGTAGCCCTCCTTTTTCTCTAATTTTGGTCTGCAAACTTAGGTTGTTAACCATCCAGAAGACAAGCTTATTGTTATTATCAAACGGTTTACGCTATCAAGCTTAACCTCACTATCTCACTGCATTTCAAACATCTTAGGTATAATAAGGAACAGGTATTTTTCATGATTTATTTTCAATCTACTTTTTTTCTGTATTTTAGAGAAGGGTCTACAGGGTGTTCAGGGTCTCACAACTAGATAGGACTCATAGTAATTCTCCTGCTCACAGCCTCCCTACAGGCACTTGCCACCATCTCAGTCTCAATTGCTGTCTCAGCACACCCCAGGGGCATATTTTCAATCTACTTAACATGAAATGTTTGCAGCAAATTTTGCTTCGCAAGTATGCACAGTCTCTGACATCATGTAGATTTAAACAAGAGAATGTTAGGTATTTGAATTGGACTATATAAAATAAAAAGTGTTTGAGGAAATTAGGAAGAACCTGAAATTGTGAACTGACTCTTTCAAGAGAAAAAGATTCTTGAAACTTTAATTCTTTTTTTTCTTTAAAATATTAAAATTTTATTCTGCATTCTGGTGTGCCTCTTAATTTGTTCAATTTCTGTTTTCATGTATGTTATTAAAACTGAATATATATATATATATATATATATATATATCCTACAAGAGGTTTATGAGTATCTTATAACTTTTGTTACTATCATGAAAATAGTTTCTTTTTTTGAGATTTTAATTCTACAGAGATAAGAGTATCAGTTTATAGCCTTTTAAATTTTATTTTTAGCACAGAATCTATAGGGTCTCACTACAACACATTGGACTCCTCGTGATCCTCCTGTTTTCAGCCTCCCAAATGCTGGGATTACAGGTGCATGCCACCACATCCAGTCTCATTGACCCCTTCAGCGCACCTCAGGGTCAGGGCCAGGAGAGCATGCCAGGGATAGAACCCTTGCCCCTGCACCTGCCTGAGCAGGTGCTTTAATCCACTGAGCTATCTGGCTGGCCCTATGGCCTTAGTTTTTATTTTAATATTATTATTCTGCAAATATCCTTAAAGTGATGATAAATGAAAAAAATAGAGAGAAATTTAATCATATAATAATTATTTGCATAATAATATGTTTTAAGATATCAATATTAATTAATCACTACATTAATATGATAACAATCATTTATATATAACACCGTTTTTCAAAAGACTGGTACAGGGATGCATGCATTCTTTGGGGACTAGGGATGCCACCTGAGATCTAGTAACTGAAGCCCTCTGATCCATAGTCAGACTCACTATCCACTCTGCCACTGGCTCACCAAGATCTAATAATCGGAGAGAAACTTTTATTGGAAAACAGAAATGTTATTTTAATCTCAAATGTTAAATGAAGACATTTATTACTGTTCCTGCAGTCATTTTCTCACTATAATCCAGGATCAAATACTGATTTTTCTTTTGTTTCACTTCTTTCCCCAAAGAATCATGTGCTCAGCAGAGGAAGCGACATGTGGACAGACTTATTCCTATTGCCATTTTCCTTCCTAGAGGTTTTGTCCTCATGCTCATTAACTTACATTATCTATTTTTTGCAAATATTGAAAAAAAATCTCTACATTACTTTCATGTGACTCTATGAATAAACTTACTAAGAAGATAAGGAATGATTTCCCCTGAAATTACTGATGGTGATGAGCTAAAAATTTGGTCAGTTGGACAAGAGAGTTATTTAGACAATAATGAAACTTCCTATCCTGTTAACATGGAAGACTGAATATGAAGAGAGGGCCCACTGAAATGAGCTTTGAGCTCAGAGGAAAGCTTGGCAGACAGTTGTTCAAGGTGGGTATGGAGAGGTGGCTGGTCATGAGGGCAGAGCTTTCAACAACTCCCAAAAGAGTTTAAAAAACGTTTTCTCAATGTGTGGGCCTCTTGCAATACCCTTGCTTTCAAGCATCTCTATATAAATTTTATGCATGAAAAAGCTTAATAAGCAATGAATCTGTGGGCTTGCTATAGAATTTTCTACTGCCCTCTCTGTCAGGAGAGATTTGAAATAGTAACTTACGGGTCTTGGAAGGGTTTGTACTTATTTGAAAAGAAGCATCTATGAGTCTGTTTGCATAAAATCAGAGGTATTTTGTTAGTTTGAAGTTGTTGAAGTTCATAGAACAAGAATTCCCTAAATTGTATATAAATGTGGAGTGTTTGTCTGTTTTACTAAGTTAAAGACCCTTTGCTTTCATCAGATTATCAAATAGCTCACTACCTCCCTTCAGATCTAAGAATCACAGCACTAAATAAATTGACCTCCTCTAATTGCACCCAGTTAATTCTATCAGAGACTTAAATTGCCATGGTCAGGAAAGCATGTCATTTTCTTGATAACAAGAAAAATTAGTCCTTAAAATGTTTCCCTAGAAATTTTTCATCTCTTGAATTATTACTTTGTTTCATAAGTAAAATGATACCTACCTTCATAGACATTTATCATCAAAGTAATATGAGAAGCCTGTTTCTAAACGTTCCAGCAACTAAATGCAAAGTTTATATCAGGAATGTAGAATGGATTTTTTTTTTTTTTGGCTAGCTCAAGATGCCTTAAGGTCAGGTCTGGTGTGGTTGTGGAGCTGGGGAATGAACGGTGGCCTCTGCATGCATCTGACTGAGTTTGCCCAAGCAGACGCTTTAAACTACTGAGCTAACCCACGGGGCCCAGGAATGTAAAATGGTCCCTGAAGGTGGGGCTGGCATGGCATGTGGTACCCAGGATTAAACCCTGGTCTCTGAGACACAAAATGTCCCCTGTATTTCATAACTATCATCTGTGTATCACAGCTTCTTTTCAATAGAAAGGAAGAGTCTTCGTGGCCACAATGATGCAGAATAATCTTTGGCAACATCTCACTGATAATGTAGTTCTACTTTATTGCCTAGTGGCCTTTGCACAGAGTTCAGATGTAGCAAAAGAAGTTAAGAGAAAATGAATAAAGCTAAATTCCACAGCTTTTCATACCTTCATGATTTGAGGATAAATCTCCAAATCATGGAGGGAAGCAAAGCTGTGGAAAATTCCTAAATCGTGGAAGCCGTGGAATTTAGCTTTAGTCA
>NW_004524734.1:247290-249965 GCF_000260255.1 Octodon degus
GGGGAGGAGAGAGAAAGAGAAGGGAAGGGAGATCTATAATGTGAAGTTGACAGAAGACAAATATTTTGTTAAGCTATACCTAACCTTAACAGGTTAGGTTGGAAACCAATACTTTTAAGTTAACAAGTGCCAAAATTAATTTAATTATAGCATACTAGTACAATTAGTAAGTGTAGGTAGAAAAGAAATATTCAATTTTTGTTTTTCATTGTCCAAGTAGCAAAAGTAAGATAGTATAACCTTAATCAAGGGATAATAGTGCTAGTGTAAAGGAACAAGAGGGAATCTCCCAAAATTCAATTGCTGTACTTTACTAAATACCTCTTGTCATTTTCAACTGCTTGATTAACAAGCTGTTTATTTTTAATCTTTTCTTAGCAGGATTGTCCTTGTAGCTGTTCCTAGGGTCTCCTAGATATTTCATCTAATACAAGCCTCCAGAATGTAGTACAAGCCTCTGCTCTCCTGCCCATAAGTATTAATTAAGCAATTGAACCTCTTATTCAGAGGGCTTGACAGGCACAATGTATGAAAAGCAAAGGGAACTAATGGAGTTAACATTCCAATCTCTTATGTATTCACCTCTTTGACCCTTCTGGAACATTTCTTAATGAGATTATCAGCTGTACATACCAATAAGTTTGGGACTTATGCAATTATCTCTCAAATTTCTCATTAACAAACTACCTTTTCTGCAACTAAATGAGTCAGCCATTTAGCCAAGAGGAGATTTCATTGCTTTACTTGTTTTTACCTTACCAGTAGGTCATGATATATTTTATGTTGATCATATTTATTATTTGTTATAACCATGGTTTTTATTTGTAAAAAAACCTATTAAAATTCACTTTGGGATTAATTGTAAAATATTTCCCATTTACTTCTTCTGCTCATATTCTTTTTTTAAACCTGTTTTCCGTGTTTTCCAACTACTGCAGTGAAGAAAGCAGGGGACCACTCTTAATGCTTGTAACAAACCTAAAGACATGATCTTCCTTTAATTTAGGAAAAAGCTACTTCTGGAAACCACATACATAAGTTCCTAATTTGTTCCTAATGTCAGAGAAAGGTGCCTCACTTGAGTTAGAATATTCATATGTTTAAGAAAATTCTTTTTATAATTACTCAGAAAAAAACTAGGAGATAAACTATTACACTAGTATATAGTGTCAAGACACATGTTATTATTAAGGGGTTTCGGTTATTAATAAATAAAGCATGAAAAAGACCTTGTTTTTGAAGTTCTACCCACAGAAATAACCATTTCAAGGGTTGATGCTTATGCAACATGTTTCGAAAAACTGTGTTTAAAACGCTTTGTTTCTTCCACTTCTACCTGTTTAACTATTCACTCCTTTGTTTTTCAATCTCCACAGTAATATCCAATGCCTCAGAATAGTTTAGACTCCAACATGTTCCTAGGTCAAGCCAGGATGGTAATTAATGTTTCTGTTGTTCCACAAAATCCTTACCTTGACAAGATGCTTAGAATAATAATAACCAAACAAGCTCTGGATGGCAGATTTTACAATTCTTTCTGTGAATTTTTTCCCTGTTGCAACAGGAATAAGGTTTTGTATTTTTCACCTCTGAATTCTTCCGTATTTCCCCATGAAGAAAGGGAATAACAGCATGAAATTTTATCAATGTTATGCTATGAAAGTCAAATAAAAAGTTGTTCAGTTATACTAAGGTTCCATTCCAAAGAATCTACAAATCATAGAAAATTGTGCTGACTATAGTCCAAAGGGATCTAACGTTGTCATGTCAAGACAAAGCCAGTAAAAATAATCCTCACAATGGAGCCTATAAACCAAGCAAAGAGACCACAGAGGGCAATAGAAGACTGTCAAAGGCCAGACAGCATGCAAACTCTACAGCACCATGCATCAAAAGTGATTCTGCCTTGACTTAGTATTATTGTAAAAAAGAGTAAGTATTTTCTATTTAACCACTAAGAATTCTAACATGAAAGACTTATAATGCCAAGGTTTTAAGAATCAACTGTACCTTGAGCACTCTTCTAGGCACTTAACTATTAACAAAATCTATCAGGGACAAATATAAATGGAACAATTTGCAGACAGAATGACAGAATGTAATCATGAATTTGACAATGCCAAATAGACAAGAAAATATTCTGGCACATCCTAGGCAAAATTATACTTCCTAATGGCATAATCATCTTTGATCTAGTAACCCCGTTAACAAACATATTTAAGATGCTTTGTGTACACCTGCTACTCCTGTTTCTTATTAGATGCAATTTCTCAAAAAAAGAGTACTTCAGTCACACATCCTCTTAAAATCTTTCAGAAAATAATAGTTTGAGATCAAGAGAGCAGCTGCTTCTTTTTCTCAACATTCATATTTTCCATAAACTTTCTTAAATTGATGTCTCTGTGAGTCAATGGATAACTTTACTACATTTTTGCATTAGCTTTATCAATAGGTTCAGTTTTCCAGTTTATTCTCATTATATTAACTCTGTGGTCAATATACAAGGCACAGGAGAATGGGTAGGATTTGGGTTCATTCTATTCCTGTGATTTAATCATGAAATCGATACTAGAAGCTGATCTTAGAAGAAGACCTTAAGTAAATTATGTCTAAATGTAACTCTTCCCCCAAGTAAATATATTTCTCTCTCCTAGAACAGAATGAGTAATTAATTC
>NW_004524734.1:250065-253711 GCF_000260255.1 Octodon degus
ACACACACACACACACACACATATATATATATATATATATATATATATATCACATAATCTTTGGCTGATTAAATACACATTTTAGCAAATAAACATAATCCGAAACACCTAATAGAATCTATCAGCCTATCTTATTTAAAGCATTTTGGTGAAAAAAAGTTGATTTTTTATTCACCATTTTGTCATATTAGACACTAAGATTATTGCAAAGGCCTATTTTTATAATGAATATTCCTTCTGCTACATACATCATTAATGATTTTGCAACTTCTAGGGCCTTCAGTCCTATTTAAACACTATTCTGGCATCTGGATTGCTTTAGAGCAATCCTTTATTGGTATTTCTGTGTTGATGTAGTTGACCTGAAATTTACTAACTTTCTTCTTCTTTTTCCACTTTTGATATATGGAACTATAGTTTACCAACATAAAGTAGAAGAATTCCTTGACAACTACGTGATTCATAGTAACTAAATAATCTCACTTTTGAACAATTAGAGTAAATGCAGAAATTGCAATATTTTTGAGATTGTAATTCACATTGTTAATCTATGATTGAATGTGTGTATCTAAGTTATCTAATATATCAGCTACTGTATTTACAATTATATATCTTAAATTAATAAAAAGTTCTTTCATTGTTTGTCAGTATAGACATATGCATGAGTGTGCATATGTTAAGTACATATTTTGTAATTTTAATTATTCTATATAAGAGATATAAGTAATTTTTCACTTAAAGAAATACTTTTCACTATAACTGGTGATGTATGTCTTTCAACTCAGAATTTTTTCTAGATG
Organism: Octodon degus; assembly: GCF_000260255.1. Classification (NCBI taxonomy): domain Eukaryota; kingdom Metazoa; phylum Chordata; class Mammalia; order Rodentia; family Octodontidae; genus Octodon; species Octodon degus. Next base: position 250,866 of record NW_004524734.1, read on the forward strand.
ATAATGCAGTGAATTTTCACAGTGTACTACTTGAATAAGTAACATAGGTGAGGCCCTGTGTCAGAAAAGGGAGAGAGAAATTGAAAGAATGGAGGGAAGAAAAACAGACAAAATTCCAGATATTATATGCTTCATAAAAATTAATTCAAAATCTAACATAGACTAAATGTAAAAGAAAAATGTACCTAATTTCTAGAACAAAACATAAGAGGATGTCTAAGCTCACTTGTGTTTGATGATTTTTGATGAGGTTTTACAGAAAAATTAAGAGAGCAATCCATGAACACAACAATCAGTCATTTAGGTTTTATAAAACTTAAAATATCTACCCATGAAAGACAATCCTAAATAAATGAAAAAAAAAGACACAGGCTTAGAGAAAATATTTGTAAAGTGTATATTTCATGTAATATTTCATTCAAAATGTACAAAGAACACATATTCAACAATAAGAAACAATCCAATAAGAATATAATCAAAAATTCTGAACATACAACTCAGTAAATAAGATATAGAGGTGGCAATTAAACATATAAAGAGATAAGCATTATCATATGTTACCAAGAAATCACAAATGTAATGAAAGTCATGATATTATTTACCCATTAAAATGACTACAACTCAAAAATCTAACTACTTCAAATGGTGAAAATACAAAACAGGAACATTCATTCCTTGCTAGTAGGAATTTAAAATGGAAAACCATCTGGCAATGTCTTAAAAAGTTAACTGTAGTCTTACCATGTGACCTAGCAGTCACTCTCCTAGATATTTGAATGAGTTGAATATTTATTCTCAATCGAAACATTTGCACACAAAATGCTTCTGCTTGCTTTATTCAAAACTACCTAAATCTGGGAAAAACCAAATTGTCCTTTAACAGGTCAATGGATTAAACAAATACTGATTGATATTCTAGAAGAATAAAAACAATAGAATTAGTAAATTGATCACTAGTTATTCCAGATTTGATCGGTCAGGTGAACAGAGAACTGTGAAATATAGGAGATAGATTAGGACAGTTAAATTATTCTGTTGAATATTGAAATGGTGAATGCCTGATCTTACAAGTTTATTAAAAGTCACAAAATTGTAACAGAAATAATAACCTTCAATGTAGGCGCTGGACTTTAGGTGACAATCATATGTCTGGATATATTATCTGCAATAATATTTTTTTTGTCGGAAGCAGGGATTGAACTCAGGCCCTTGTGCTTGGCAGGCAAGTGCTTATTTTACTGAGCTATCTCCCTGGCCTCTGCAATAATATTTTGGTTTGCTAATCATAACATATGTTCCACAGTAGTACAAGACTATTAACATGAAAAATGTATAAAAGGAGGGGTTACTTAGAAGCCCCTCTATTACTTGTTCAACCATTTTTCCTTTAAATTACATAAAGCCTACATCTAAAATTAGAAAAAGAAAGTTACATCGATTATAAAGAAATCCTAAAATTAAAGATGAAGAAACTGACTAAGATAAGAATATTCAAACATTATAAATACACATTAATAGAAGGGCAACTCCAAAGAATTAAAAAATACTTCAAGTTGTCTCATTTTGCACCTGCTAAGAGGAGTGCAGATGAAAACAATGTACAGTGATTGGATCCTATTTTTAAACTAGAAATGTCCTGGTAGAGAATTATGGTAAGAACAGGAATCCAAGAAGCGAATTTTAAACATTGGAATTGTCTTTATAAGTTAAAGCTGGCAAAGATAAGTTATGCAGGGATCCAATAGAAATGTAGGACAACAAATTAATATTAAAATAAGTGATCATAGGCTCCGGCTGTAGTGACACATGCCTATAATCCCAGCACCGAGGAGGCTGAAACAGGAGGATCACTACAGATCCGAACTGTGTAGTGAGACCCTGTACAAAATGCATTTCAAAAAAGTTAGCATATAAAATAGATACACAAACTGTACAAATAATTACAATTTAAAATAACCTATGAGGCATACGAGAAAAGATTAAAGGGCAACAATGTATAGTGGTTATGACTAAGAATTGGGTATTAGCTAAGATACTTAGAACAGATCTAAATGTACCTTCCCTGCTAATAAAGAACTTAGAGTGGCTTTCAGCAAATTCTTTATCTGCTTCGTACTTAAAAAAATTGAAGCAAAACAATTGCTGGTACATGGGATCATTTTTAGTAACGTTTTAATTATCTTAGTTATATCCACAATGCTCAGCAGAGAATTGTGTGAATATTTAAATATCCAATACAACATAAAGATGAATATATAAGAAATAATATACATTAGAGAATTATTTAAAGAAAATAAAAAAGTGTCAGTGAAATCAATGTCTAGTGCCCCAGCAAAGAAAGGAAAAGGAAGTATTGAGAGAAAGCTGTTAATCACAAATAGTTTTCTAATCAAATTCTAATCTAATAAAAGTGTTAAGTTTTATGAACCACAGTCTTATAGATAACATTACCTTCAGACTACATGAAAAAATTGAAGACTACAAAAGAATATGAAATTTTCTTACATACACATGTCTTACTGACAGATCAAGGATTATCCAAGTCTAAATTAAGAGTTCTTTCAACTATATAAAATCCATTCACCAATGAGAGCTCCCACTTCAGTCTGTCCTTCGTGAATATGTGGTAGGATGAAGTCTCTGTCACTGCCAGCAGAGACGCTACGTGAGGTAGAAATTCACCAGGAGCCCTCGGACTATTCGCAGTTGTACGCATGGGCGAGGAGTCATAGGCCACAGCTGCTGCGCCTCCAGGGTCCCGTACACAGAACTGTGAAAATCCAAACTGTTCTCTCTCTCTCTGTCTCTCTCTCTCTCTCTCTCTCTCTCTCTCTCTCTCTCTCTCT
>NW_004524734.1:254086-261937 GCF_000260255.1 Octodon degus
TCTCTCTCTCTCTCTCTCTCTCTCTCTCTCTCTCTCTAGCTTTCATGAACAGCCAGTCCCAAAGGAATCACTGAAGAGAGAAAGCAGACTGTAAACCGAACCACAGAATCATTTCAGGACTAATTAGAAACTACAAGTGCGGAAAAGAACGTTTGATTCTGCAGTGCCTCTACAGCGAGCAAAGAATGAGCTGCCGACTGTTCTACCCGCAGCCAAACCGAGCCACCCAGGCCAGCGCTTTTCTCACTTCCTTCCATTCTTCTCTCTACTGCACTTGTGTACTCACGGAAAGAAAGGAGTTATCCTCTCAAATCCTGTAAAATGCTCCTTCGGCCTACACCAGTGATAGTGAAACAAGACCCAAGTACCAACCTGCAACCCAAGTATTTGTCACAAAGTGCCAACACTGGAATTATATCTGAATACTTGAGGTTTTAGTTTAAACAAAATGACTGATAGATTGACATCTTTTGTCTTAAAAGAAAAACAAAATAACACACATGCCATGGAGTCATCGCCACTGGCCTAGAAGTCAGTATGTGAAAAATTTTACCTCACAAGTAGAACAAGCGGGGAGACCATAGCTCAGTTTTTGCCCGTGGATGAGGAGCAGCCCAAGGAAGCAGAGCAGCCTCAGTCAAAATCACATCCAGAATCCCTTTGCCAGACAGAGGAAGAAAATGGAGCTGTGAAAATACCTCTGTGGGAACAGTGCTCTGACAGCCCAAGGTTTGTATCGCTTGTGTGAGAGTTGGTCACCAGCTTTGCGCAGTGGCAGTGTCATGGCCAATGAACCTTGTTAGAGGCACGATTATTATGAATTGCAAGTTAGTCAGCACCATGCGGCTTAAGTTCAAGTCCAAAGCCACCTGCAACATCTATAGAAAGCACCTTCAGAGCACTAAGAATTTTCAAAAGCATCTTCCCACAGGTATTGAGCAACTTTGCTTCCATGTCCTGGCTCTTACTCCTGAAAGCTTCCCCCTGAAATATCCTTTAACACCAAACTCCAACTCACATTATCTAGGGAAGAGAAAGGTAAAAATGTGTATTTCAACAAAATAAGTAACTACAGCCCAGCTATCTGCAAGCCAGGAAGTGTCCCCATTAGGAGCCAACCCTGCCAGGTCTGGATCTGGGGTTTGGATCAATCAAACTGTGAGAAAATGCCTTATTGCTGCTGAGAGGTCCTAAGCTATGGTACTTAGTGCAGAGTACTAAGCTAATACACAAGGCATGCATTAAATATATTTTCTCCAATAAGTTTTAGATGTGTAAGTGAAGGCTTGGCATATATTAGACACTATATAAATGTTTGTGCCAACCATCCTTCCTTGTTTATCCTTTGAAATGTTAGACCTTTCTACATAATATCAAAAATTTTAAACTGAAAATATATAGATTCATTGCAGCTCCGCAACATATCAGAAATAGCAAGTAAGCAATGATGTTGGAAGGCTGCTGACCAAAGAGAAAAGAAGACAGGTGCTAGTTTACAGTTGAGCAAGGTGGCCATCTCTAGCACATCAAGAGGGATTCATCCTGGGACATCCACAAAAGTAAACATTATTTTGTGTCATTTTTTGTTGAAGCAGACAAGGAATCAGGCATATATTTTTAAATGTCATTATAAGAAATATATTTAAATATTGAAACTGTTGATATTTAAGAAGCATTAGTTTAATTGGAATTTCACTTGTACAGTATACCTTGTCACCCAAAAAATTTGGTTAAATGAAGCATCTAGTAGTAGTCCTTTGCTACTTTAGGTTTTGAGTTCTCTAGATGTTGATTGATTGGTTTAATTTTTCCAACTTTTCTTATTAAAGCATAGGACTTTGGGGAATAGTGAAATGAATTAATTGTATTTATGTGCTTAGATATGCAAGACCAGAAAAGACCTTCAGAGGTCATACATGCTGGAATCCTCCCTCCTGATACCATTGCATCCTGCCTGTACCCTGGACAATTCTGCCTGTCCTTCTAGCCATATTTTTATAATTTCTTCCTCCAGGGGAAGCTAAAATCAGTCTGGAGAGCTATTATACAACTTCTTACTCTTAAACATGTCTCATTTTATCTCTCACCTCCTATAAAAATCTCCTGTTCATAAGGTTATTTCTCTTATTAATTATGAGCTCCTTGATGATAGAGCAGTATCTTACTTGTCCATAGAAATCTAATGCAGCACAGTGCTTGGCACAGGTGCAGTTGCCATTAAATGTTCATGATAGAAAGGCAAAAATACAACTGAGCTTTTCTTCAAACCATCTATGAAAAATTCTGATGCAACTGTAGTTTATTTTGAAGGTAAGATGTCATCACCTTTAATTATGACCAAAACCTGAATTAGTCATAATAGTTTTCCCAAAGCTTTTCATGGAGCTCTAAGAATCTGATCCCATGAAAGTTTACTGTTCAAAAATTTGAGACAAAACTTTTATGACCTTTGAAACTACAGAAAGATTAATTATATCCTAAAGACTTTCAGTTTTCCCTTTTTATCCTCTTTGTTCAGTTTTGCTCAACTTGTGATTTAACTGACAGGAAAAATAATCTTAACAATTTTTGTAAAGATGCTTAATATTATTATATCAAGATACTTTTTTCTTTTTTAGATGTACTTAGTACAGGGTCTACAGGGTCTCACTACACAGATCAGATTCATAGTGATCCTCCTGTCTTCAGCCTCCCAAATACTGGGATTACAGGCGCACACCACCACACGCAGTCTCAATCGCCATCTCAGCAAACTCTGGGGGCAGGGCCAGCACTGCACAGTGGGAAACGAGCCCCGGTCCTTGCATATGCTTAAGCAGGTGCTTTAATCTGCTGAGCTATCTGGCTGGCCCAATCTTTCTTTTTTTTTCCATAGCAAATGATTTTATTGGCACATTTCAGGAACACATGATGCTCACATTCATGAGACAGATTTTTTTTTTAATGTATTTGGTACAGGGTCTCACTACATAGCTTGGACTAGTAGTGATCCTTCTGTCTTCATCCTCCCCAACGCTGGGATTACAGCATGCACCACCATGCCTGAACTGATCACTGGCTCAGTGCATCCAGGGGCGGGGCCACCACAGCACATGGCGACGAGGATTGAATTCTGGTCCCTGAGCTTGCCTAAACTGGTTCTTAGTCATCTGAGTTATCTCGCCAGCCGTATGAGAGAAAATTTGTATTAGTGCATAATATAACTTGATTCTTTCTTTTCCCCATTCTCCCACTCTCTGTTCAACCCCTCTTCCCTGCCTTATTTACAAAAGCTTTGTTTCCATTTTCTTTTTCTCACAGATTATACTTTTCTTTTTCTTCCCTTCTGCCCTTCCTCCCCACGTTGTTCCCTTTTGCATTAGAACATTTTCTTTTGATTTCATAACATCTATTATGCATTTTGGTCCTTATTTACATATTTGGATTCTCCTACCAGAGAAGCAGTGTGATATTTAAACATGTTTGTCATCATTTCTCACCTAAGTATGATAACAAGGTACATCTTTTCACTATAAATGTCTCAAGATTATCCTTTTTTTGTAGCTGAGCAGTATTCCATCATATTAAAAATAAAGAACACAAATTCTTCATCTATTTATTGGTTGATGGGTATTTGAACAGTGTCCAAGATTCGGCTACTACAAACCATACGGCTATAAAAATGGATTTGTTTGTGGTACAATGCTTTTAATTCTTTCAGGAATATATCAAGAAAAGAAATAGCTGGGTCAGATGGAACTTATATCCTGGTTTTTTGAGGAATTTCTACCCTGGTTGTCACACTTGTTGCACCAGTCTAAACCCCCATCAATAATAGAGCAAAGTTCTTTTTCTCCACAGCACCACCAGCACTTGTTATTGGTTGATATCCTGATAATAGTCATCCTTTCTGGGATAAGATGGAATATCAGACTTGTTTTAATTGGCATTTCTCAAATAATTAATGACATAAACATTTTTTCACATATTTATTTGCTGTTTGTATCCCTGAGAAGTTCTAGTCATTTCAGATGCCTATGTTTGGATTTGAGCTTTAAATTTTGGGGAGTCTGATTTGTATATGTGTGTGTTCTTCATATAATCCAGATAGCAGTGCTTTAAGCAACAGCTGGAAAAATGATTTCCCCATATTCTGTGCTGTCTCTTCACTCTGTTGGTGGATCAACAAGCTTTTTAATAAGATGGGATCCCATTTGTTGATTCTTTGTGATAGTTCCTGTGTGATCGGGATTTTGCTCATAAAGTATTTGCCTACACCAATGTCTTCAACAGTTATACCTATTCTCTCTTCCAGAAGATGTGTTGTTTCTATTTTAATACATCTTTGATCCACTTCAATTTAAGTTTACTGCATAAGGAAAGATATGGGTCTAGTTTTAATTCCCATCAAGTGGAAAGTCACTTTTTCCAGCACCATTTATTAAAGAGGCTTTCTTCTAGTGAGGTATTCAGCATTTTTGTCAACAATAATGTGACTAAGCATGTTTTTGGTTATTTCAACATCTTCTAATCTGTCCACTGATCCTCAAGTATGGTTTTTACCAGTATAATCAGTGTTTATCATAGTAGCTTGGTAGTGTAATTTTAGGTCAAAGATGGTGGTGCCCCATGCCTTGCACTTGTTGCCCAAAATTGCCTTTGTTATTCTAGATCTCTTCTGGTTCCAAAATATTTTAGGTTGGTTTTTTCTAATTCTATAAGATATGCTGTTAGAATTTTGATTGGGATTACATTAAATCTGTATAAAAATTTTGGATGTATGGCCATTTTCACTACCTTGGTTCTTTCTACTCAAGAACAAGGGATATCTTTCCAGTTTTTTATATCAGCTCTGTCACTCACAGATCTCAAGATACCCAGGGGAAAACAGCAAGAAGATCAAGAAACAAAGGTAAGAGACAAAAGCTGAGGTAAAGTGGAGCCCTCTCTCGTGATGAGAGGAAAGAAACTGATCAAGAACTGTGAAGCATTTATTTATACACTCAGGAGGTTGATGACAATTTCAACCTCTCTGCCTAGTAACCATTTTGCAAGCTTGAGCAGGTGGTTTACATGGTTGGAGGAATTCCCCATGTTCTCTGGCCAGCCTCATCTTAGCCTCACATGTATGACTGATTCCAGTCTTCAGCCACTTGCTATAGATACCTTCTTCAATCTCTTTTTTCAGGGTACTGTAGTTTTCAAGGTAGAGGTCTTTTACTTCCCTTATTAGATTGATTCCTAGGTATTTCATTATTTTATGCTATTATGAAAGGTATTATTTCCCTAATTTTTCTCTCAATGAGTTTATTATTCATGTACAGGAATGCTTCTTGATTTTGAGTATTGACTTTGTATATGGCTATGCTAATCAACTTGGATGTTAAATGTAGAAGTCTTTTGGTGGACTTTTTGAAGTCCTCTATGTAGAGTACCTTGTCACTCTTGAATAATGATAATTTAACCTCTTCCTTTTCTATTCTTATTCTTTTTATCTCTTTCTATTATCTAATTGCTCTAGATAATATTTTGAGAATTATGTTAAGAGTGGTGACAAAGGACATTCTTAACTTGTTTGTGACTCACATAAAAATTTTTTGATAAGATAAAAGTGTGAGGGCTAGGGAGATAATTATGTGGTGTAAGTGCCTTCTTGGAAAGCACAAAAATCCAGGTTTGATGCCTGATACCACATAATGGGCTGGCCCTGGAACTCCAGGTGTGCCGTGTGTGCTGGCAAAACCAGGTGTGGTGGCGCAGGACTCCCCAGCGCTGGAGAGGCTGAGTCAAGAGGATCATTATGAGTCTAAGCTGCATAGAGACCCTGTACCAAATAAATATAAATGAATAAATAAATAAATAAGCAGTTTTTGAAAAACTTGTAAAAAAAACATGAAAGTGTAAATTCTGCTTTAAAAACTGGGAACCATTCCCTTCTTTTGCTTTCTTTTTTCCTTTTTTTTCTTTCACAACAAAACTGTCTTTTATTTACACTTTTGTGCAGTTAATAATGCATGACACGGGGGCCTGCCCCTTAGCTCAGTTCTTTAAGTGGCTGCTCCAACAAAGCAGTCAGGCTCAGCTTGCTGTGGTTCGATCCCCACAACTCAAGCCAGCCAAACCTGCCCTGAAGGCATTGGGAGGAAAAAAAACCGCGTGGCGCTAGCTGCTACAAAGACAACAATATGCAATGTATTAATTATTGTAAACATCCTACTAACCTGTTTTAACACTATTTCATTGTTATTTTATCTTTTTTCTCATTAAAATGAATAAAAATTTAAAAAGCAATAACTAGGAACCCTTCTGAAAAGCAACTGAGCTTGCTGCACAGACCAGCCACCATAGAACCTTGATCTGGCAACCCACACACTTATGAAATTTAACCTTCATAAGAGATGCTTGAAATCACTAACCTACTAATTAGGGTCTATGAATTTTATCAGAGCTATTAAAATTAAGGCTTTGTTTTTAAGCAAAGTAAATAATCTAGATTGAAAAAATGTTGATTTACTTGATTAAAAAAACCACATAGAGAAGTTATTCTTTTCTTCAATTGTTATTTTCCCAATCACCAAATAAAAATATTCATAAACATGCATGAACCACTGATTCAAAATATCTGTTTCTATTGAGAAACAAAACAGGGGCTGGGGAGATGGCTCAGTAGAATAAGCACTTGCTTGGCAAGCACAAGGACCTGAGTTCAATCCCCAGCTCCACCAAAAAAAGAGAGAGAGAGAGAGAGAGAGAGAGAGAGAGAGAGAGAGGCAAAAGAAATATTTAACATATTTCTTTCTCTTTTTAGTAGGTTGGAGTAATCTTGTACTAATTTTTTTTAATGTATTTGATACAAGGTCACACTAAACAGCTCAGACTCATAGTGATCCTCCTGTCTCAGCCTCCTCAGTGCTGGGATTACAAGCATGTGCCACCACACCTGGTCTTGGTGGCCTGCTTGGCATGCCAACGTAGGGCCAGCATGGTATGTGGTGCCAGGGATGGAAGCCAGGTCTTTGTTCTTGCCTAGGCAGGTGCTTAGACTGCTGAGCTATCTCCATGGCCCTGTCCTAAAATTTTTGTCACCCATAACTCTACAGCCTTTCTACCCACTCCATCCATATCTTAAATGAAAATTGAACACCAGAAACCCAGCACTTGCTTATAGGATGCTTTCAATGATGACTGAGGTAGTTATCTAAAACTTGAGTATCTGCTTTTATCTATTGACAGAAATCTCATGTTCAACCTCAAGAATGTTAAAGCATTGAAAAAAGTATGTTCTCTGTATTATAGGGCTATTAAGAAATTGACTTTCAGTGTACTACACTATAAGGTCAGTGTTTACTATACAGATATATGTTCACTATGTATCATTATTAATTATTAGTACGGTTTTAGAAATTAGTAAAAAATGTGAAAAATTGAGTTAAATGTTTAGATATGTCTCAAATATTTCTTGAAATACACAGTTACACAAAAAATTATTTGTTGTTTGTACAAATTTCAAATTTAACTGAGTTATCTGTAATTTACTTAACAGTCATATTTTCACATTATTGCTTATCTCCATGTTCCAGAATAGAGAACAGAGGTGAAAAGTGTCATAGAGCTATTAAAAAGAAAGTAATGTACATTAGGGGATAACGTTGCTTCTATTTGTCAGACAGTTGAAACCAGGGTTATGGAGAACTTATATAATACTACTCTTTTGGTTGTAAAGTTGTTTCAACTTTATGGAGAGAAAATGACTGGAATTTCACAGCCTTCTGTCTTGCTGAGTTTGTTTGCAGGTAACAGTTTCTCCCCACCTGTACCTACTCTCTGCCTTTCTTCTATGCCCAAGCACCTCAGGAGTTTACTAGCCTGCCT
>NW_004524734.1:262417-270177 GCF_000260255.1 Octodon degus
GAAAATAAGGGTCATCCCGAGCAGTCTTCTTCTCCTTCACTCCTTGCGCTTTCATTATAACTATCATCCCGAGGCCACAAATACCTGCTGCCCTAGCTCTTCTTCAGCTTTTTTTTTATTATAACAGATTCAATCTTTAGTGTGAATGAAATATTGATGTGTTCTCTGAGAAGGGCAGCCCAAACTTCAGTGCTTTCTTTGAGTTATGTGGTTGTTTTCTTCAGGCCGCCACCAAGCTGTAGCTCTCAGAGAATGACCTCTTCTGCTCCTCCTCAGGATAGCAGCTCATGTGCCTCCAATTTCATGGGACTGTTACTTCTATTGACATTTATCCTGGAAGCCAAAGAAAGCTACATGATCTCACTAATGACAAACTGACCCCATGAGACCATGCTGGTCAGAAACATTTATTAGAACTGAAGCTTCTGTCTTTCTGAAAGTTGATTCAAATAAGATTAATAAGAAATTATACTGGAAATACATTCATCCGAAGCAAATAATGAATCCACTTATCATAATGACTAACATGGAGAGAGTAGTTATGAGTAACAGAAATGTTTTACTCCTATCAAACTTTTATTTTCTAGTGATTTTTTTTTACCAATCAGGCACATAAGCAGGTTGTATGCTAATTACCAAAAATACACAATTTTATACATTAGGAATTTTATATTTTCATAATTTATAACCCAGTAAGCTTTTGGATCAAACCCCTATTTATCAGATAGAAATCTTAATCTTACAAGTGGCTAGATTAGAGTTATTATCTTATTTGAAATTTCTCAGTTCTTAAGATGCTAAGGGGCTACGGATATAGCTCAGCAGCATAAGCACTTGCTGGCAAGTGCAAGGTACCAATTTTGATCCCCCATACCACAAAAAAAGTGATAGGAATTAAAAAATGGTTGTTATATTGTATATTGTAGTCTTCAAATTAGTCATTCACATTAACACATATAAGAATAAACAACCAGTCAAAAAATTAAAAAGAGGAAAAAAGTATTATCTGTTCCTTTCAATAGACCAGTAGAAATCAGCAGTACAATTATCCAAGCTCTCCTGTGTATACACATACATATTTTGTTCTTCTTTCTTTCTTTTTTCCTTTCCATCCTCCCATCTGTTCCTTCACTTTGAACAGGTTTTTTCCCTTTCACCATATCTATGCACCTTTCAGATTTTATTTACTCCTTCAGGTTCTTACACTAGGGAGACAATAGGATGTTAACATATGTAGGTCTGATTTATTTCACTTACGAGCATGATCTCTACATTTACCATGCAGTCATTTACCTATAAAAGTCTTGAGTTTGTCATTTTTATAGCTGAGTAATACTCCATTGTGTAAACATATGACATCTTTTTTATCTATTCCTCAGTTGATGGGCATTTGGGTTGTTTCCAAGATTTAGCTGTGACAAATTGTGCTGCTATAAACAAGGGTGCATGTATATTGCTGTGGCATGATGTTTTGGGTTATTTTGGGAAAATACACAGAAGATGAACAGCTGGGTCAAATAGCACCTCTAATCCTAGTTTTTTGAGAATTCATTTTTATACAGCTACTGGTATTTCACCAGGGAAAAATAACACTAAGATGCCATATTCAGAATATTTCAGTAACACTACAATGTTAAATCAATAAACCAATATTAAAACTATATTTTTAATAAAAGAAATGTTCTTATACTTGGGCCTTTTTATATTTCAGCTATAATATTTTTCAACAATTTTATAGTATAAATTGTTTAAATTTCTTAGGTATTTCTAAATATATTCTCAATAGTGCTCTCAAAAATACATCTGAAATTAACATTATATCATGCTATTGTGAAGAAATTCCGTATTTTTATTATGTGTTTATGCATCACCAGTTCTGAGCATCTGAAATATTCGTCAAAACTTTTTGAGACAAACTTATTTCTTTATCAAGAAAAAAAGTAAGCATCTGGGAGAAGGAAAGTCCTGGCTAATTTTTTTTATTTTAATTTGAAGAATGAAAACAGAAGCAAAAACAAACAGAGAAATGACAGAAACAGGGTAACATACAAGAATACATGTGTTACAGATTTTCAAAACAGGGATAGCTAATTAACAGTGGTAGCTATGTTATCTATTTTTTTTCATTTCAAGGAGAAAAAAGACAACAATGACACAGTTTCAAGACAGGTTAGTATGACAGTTACAATAATTAATACCTTGCTGGCTAATTTTAAAGAGGGTGATGTTGTCCACACTTACAGCTATCCTCTGCAAAGCCACATACAAACTGTGGAAATAGGAAGGCATCCTAAATGACAGATCTTTATTGTCCATATTGTGGCTCCAGATCTTTCCTCTATTTTCATTTTGTAATACCTGAAATTAATTATCTGTCCAGGGAACTCTAAGTAACACTCACATCTATGGTCTGCGAAATATGTGAATAATTTTCTAGAAGAGAATTAGTAAGGCTAATTTCAGCCTCCTTCACCTCCAACTATATCGACTAACTATTGTTCAATCCACATCACGTCTCCTGGAAAATGAAAACCTTGGTATTAGTGATAGAAAAGTGAATTGTTTTTTCTGCACAGTATAATACATAAGGTGCTTGCAAGACGCACTAAACTGTGACTAGTTCCTCTGTTAATCATACCTTGCCCATCCACTGTAAGGCCTGTGTGAGTTTCTTCCCCATTCAGTTCAGTGAATCAGGGAGATATTCTTAGACTGGGTGGATACCACAACTGCATCAGGGAATTATGCCCTTTCTTCCAAGTTATTAGTGGTTTGACCTGCCCTCATTGGTACTTACTTATACCACTCAGGCCTAATTGTACTGGCTCCAATTAGCCTCCTGACAGCTAAATTACACATTAGCCCAGCAGAAGACATAAAACGAGGTAAGTTATTGTTTGGGGAGATGAGGGCTTCAAAAGAGCAATATGTGGATTTCCTAGGAATAGCCACTTCTAGAAATTCTTAAAAGATTTATTTTTAAGCCCATGATAAAGAGGAATTCACAGTCCAGGAAAGGGGAAAAAATATTGACATTTTCTACAAAGCAAAGTAATGGATTCTCCCCTTCCTATCTCCGGAGATGAGAAAAGCGCTCTTTCCATCCAATGGTGTGTCGGAACTAGTTTGTAGCAGCAACCGGAAGCCAATTACATGAATCATTGGTGACCACATCATGCTGGGTGGTATAAGTCAATCAGCACAATGGAAGCATCTGTACCAAGCTTGCCTGGGCTTCACTGAGTGAGGAAGGATTTACCACACATCAAACAAAATACAGTTAATATATAAGTAACAAAACTTCTTATATTTCAATTTATTGTATTATTGAGTGAAATAGCACAATAATCTGAATACTATTAATTAAATAAGAAAACTTATATGTATACTTAATAACAATAAATGCCTGGCTTCACAGGCACACATGAGCGTGATGTTCACAAGTGAGTTGAAATACCATTATGGATAATCCTTTCTTTTTGTTCTTGCTATAACAGGAGTTTGATCCACAGTCTTCACACTGAGTTATGTAGCCAGCCCCTCCTTTTTAAAATAGTTTGAAGCAGGCTGAGCTCAAACTTCCAATCCTCTTGTCTCAGTCTCACAAAGTGCAAAGAACATAGGCATGAGCCTATGTATAATCCTGCCTTTACCTACCAAGCAAGACAAGCAATACACTCTGACACATACAAATTCCCACCGAGGCCCAAGGAGCTGGGTGAGCACTGCATGGTGCAGCCCCGACACACGGGGCTTTTTCATTGCCTCGGCAGCGTCTCGCTGCAGCACACACAACTGAATCATGTGCAACGTTGCTAAAATCTCTTAATAGTGTTCAAGTTTAGATTTCTGAAGTTACACAACTAGTTATCCAGGGCCATAAATAGGACACCCTTGATTTATACCAGGAACATTGTAAAATACCATCCCTAAGGGCCTTATCTCCAGAAGACTGGTTGCTACGCATTTACCAGCACACCTCTGCTTTCTTTGAATACAGAGAAATACATGTGCCTACAATATTTGAATGGCAATGGAATATCCAAAAAAGGGGGATATAAATGAAGGACCATTCTGTAGTGAAATATATATATGTGTAATATATACATACACATATATATCTTTATATACAAATTAGGATGGATATACAGCTACTTTCTCTTAGTTCAATGAGATGAAAGACTTGTACTAATAGTGTTTAGACAAGATACCATGTCTGCATCTTGTGGTATGAATAACTACTATGAAGACAACAATATGAAATGTATTAATTATTGTAATTGTCCTACTAATCTGTTTTGAAACTGTTTCATTGCTATTTCTTTATCAATAAAATTAAATAATTAAAAAAGAAAAGTTTGCTTGATGAGTTAACTGCAGTGGCAATGTGGGATGTCTTGGCCTGGTTGTAAAGCACACAGTTCTCTGAGAGCTGATGTCTCAAGCAGGTTGCACAGGGGTGAGTTACCGATGACACCACATTCACCAACTGCAAGTTCTAATGACATCACCATTTCAGTCATTCACAAATTTTATTCCATTTTCAGAATTTAACTTATCTCTTCCACCCTCACTACAAATGCCAAAATGAGCCACCTGAACTGGTTTTTCTTTTCTCTGAACTTATAGATAATTCATTTGCTTTGGCAATAGGTAGGTTGGAGCACAATACATTCTTATATTCACGCACACACAATTTTTGTTATGCTGTTTAAGAGATATTTTGCTCTTTCATATATAT
Source organism: Octodon degus (assembly GCF_000260255.1). Lineage (NCBI taxonomy): Eukaryota > Metazoa > Chordata > Mammalia > Rodentia > Octodontidae > Octodon > Octodon degus. Next base: position 267,159 of record NW_004524734.1, read on the forward strand.
CTAAGATGTTTATAAATACCAATAGTGAGTGGCAGGACTTAGTTAACTTCTGAATTGGGGACAGTTCCAGGAAATGTTTCTAGCCATGACCATCATTGATCTAGATTGCACAAGGTCATTCTAAATAGTTCCATCTTCGTTCTCATATGCAGCACAGTGCTGCAAAGAGTCCTGATCTTGAAATTTTTTATTGCTTATATTTCATCTCTCTGTTAGTTCAAATGACATATCAAGTTCATGCTATGAGAAATATTTGGAACTGGCTATTCCATCTCTAAAGAATATTAATCTTTTGATTCTTTCCACAGTTTCAGCGTGTGACTCCAGGTCTCAGCTTCAATGCACATTTCTACAAAAAGCTCTATGGGTCAACCTTCTAGGAAGTAGCATGCCCCAACATATTTTAATATTGTTTATGAGAATTCCTTGTTTTCCTTCTCAGTAAGTTAGATTCAGAAAGTAATGAAGAAAATTCAGATAGTCCCTAATTCAGAGTGATTCTGTTTAGGACTTTTTTGCTTTCCTGGGAAAAGAAAATGATACACACATATTCAGTAGAAACCATACATAAAAGTTTTGATTTTTGGTCATTTCTCAGGCTGGCAACTTAGATACTTTCTGGTTACTGAGGCACAATGTTGGACACCCACAACTTAAAGAAGGAGATGTTTATTTTGTCTCACAGTTTGTTGAGGTTTCAGTCCATAGGTGGCTGGCTCACAGGTAGGGCAGCCTGGAGAGACCCACGGCAGAGGATAGTTGCTCTAAAATGACAAGAAAGAAACAGAGGGTGGGACCAAGGAAAGAGAAAGAGAGACAGACCCTGCCAAGCCACACCTGGGGGAACCACCCCCTCCAACCAGACCTCACCAGCCAGCATCACATTAGCTGCAAACCTGTCATTGGACTAATCCACCAGTAAGTACCACACTCTTATGGCCCAGTTACCTGCCCAAAACCAATTCTGTGAGGAAATGAGGCTTGGGAGGGATATATTACATAGAACAGCGCAATGTACAATGCTATGTTACAATGCCAGGTATGAAGTGACGAACAGGCAGAACCTCACTTTTATTGGAAATCTGAAAAAGTTGCACTCACAGAGAGTAGAACTGAAATTATCATCACTTGGAGTCAAGAGAAGGAGACATGTTGATCAGAAGGTATAAAATCTCAGCTAGCAAAGGGAACAAGATTTAGTGATGTATTTTTCCCAGAAGATACCCAATAATCATGTGCTGAATATCTTTAAATTGCTTAAAATTATGTACTAAGTATTTTCACAATAAAAATGAATAACTATGTGAGATGATGAACATGTTAGTCCGATTATTCCACAATATAAACTTATCTCAAAGCATCACAGCATATGCTTTAGGAGTACACTGTATTTTGCAAAAGGCAAGGGGATCAAGAAATGGAGAGAGGAGCGAGGGAGAAGAGATGAAAGGAACACAAACAATTAGGGTGTGTCACATACGTGCACATGAGGAATTGATCATTATGTACCATGAACATGTTCAGTTCTAATACAAATTGAAAAACAAAATTTTAAAAAAGGGTGCTGGTGTGATGGCTCAGTAGAATAAGCACTTCCCTGGCAAGCTCCAGGATCTGAGTTCAATCCCAAATTCCTCTAAATAAATAAATAAATTGAAAAAAGCATTTTTAAAAGTATGGAGCTTATTTTAAGAGTCAGCTCATAGAAGCAGGTTAACAAGGAAATCTGAGTAAAATATGATAACACATGTTGTAAATTAAATAAACCATTATTCTTTATCCACTCTAACTGTTCACTTTATTTTTTAAAAGATTATCTTGTGATAGCTTGTCAAAATAAATTTAAAAATACATGATTCTACCTAAACTGACTTGAAAATGTTTCATTGACAATATATTACAAAACTGCAAGATACAGAAAGAAAAACATTTTAATGATAAACTTGTGAAGATAAGTTCTCAAAGGCAAAAGTCAATGCTTTGATGTAGTGGAAATTTTAGCTACAAGATGGTTATAATTCTGTTCTATTAACATGCTCTGACAGCAGATTGTTAATGGTCTAATGACTCAATCTCCTTGTAAGTAAATAGGGAGCAGTTATTAACATTAACTGAACTTTTCCCCTACTTGAACTTTGTCTAAACCATCCAATTGTCAAACAAGACAATTTATGTTTCAACTATTTCTTTCTCTCTTACAATTTACTATTGACCCTAATGAAGCATAGATATACTTGTAGGACTTCAGTGGGATTAAGAATGGGATGGAAGTTTATGCCATGACTATTATGCAGCAGACATGACACTCCTGGAAGGTCACTACTACTATCTTTGCTTTATGGACTGCCTCCTATGGCCAAGAGAAATAGCTTACTTGAAATAATTCAACCTGGGGTCACCATCCAGTCTGGTAGGAAAAAATTAAAACAAGACTTCCAAGTACTGATTCCACACAGAGTTGTTGTGGGGCTCTCATGTCAGTAAAGGGTCTCTTGGTTTATGTTGCCTGGGTGTCTTCTATACTAATTATACACACTGATAGGGTAAACACCACCAAAAATAATTCCTTTCTTGTGGATGTGTTCAAGCCTCCAGGTCTTCAGCCCAAGTTCCTGCCAAAGTGCAGAACCTGTGGAGAATATATTTTTTAAATAGGAAGGTTGAATATCAGTGATCAATTTCAGACCCAACGGATGAGTTATTGAACAAATCAGAATAAGAAAAATGACCTCACAAGCCTGTATAATCAATCCCCTCCTTTCTGGTCTCAAATAGTGAACACGACACTTAGTTCACCAGTCTTGTGCTATTCCTCTGTTGTGTGTGTAACACTGTTCAGTTTTCCTTTGATAATGTATTTCCTCTATCAGGCAACATATAAGAATGGAGTCTTACTCCCTAGTATAAGAACTCAAAAGAAAAAATACAAATAGAAAGATATAATACAAGTAAAAGGAAAGCAGGATCTCAAGGACTAACTAATCAAGAGAGGGAAAGGAAAAGAGCTAGGAAACATGAT
>NW_004524734.1:271422-308067 GCF_000260255.1 Octodon degus
TAATGGTGTTTGTAAATAGGATCTCAAGTCCGCATCTTGTACAGCAATTAACCACTAAGAAGAATATATGCAGTGTATTATTTGTTGAAACTGTACTTCGGATTTGATTTGAAACTATCTCATTGCTGTTTATCAATAAAATTTTGAAAAAAAAAGAATGGAGACTTAAACCTTGTATACCTAACACCTTCTCCAATAGCTCATAAAAATAGAAACTCATTGCATATAGTATTTGGTTGATGAATAAATAAAAATCAATAGCTTTAGCCACAATGAACTACAGACTTAGGAAGACTCAGACTTCAAATTATGAGTATAGCTATGAAGAATGAAAAAGCAAAAGTTTTTGAAATGTATTCAATTATTATAATACCGTACTGAGAACTTGTGAAAAGCAATCTTAGTTATCTTCACTTGCATATAGAATGTTGTTGGTAGGATGCTAGTAACCTGTGTTTGTAGCTTTAAGTCTATCTATATATGTCTACTTATGTTTATATGTGTAGCATGAAAATCATTTCAGATAGAAAACATTTTATGCACCACATTTTTTTCACATTTAGTGTTTTGCATTCTTCAAAATGCTATTACACCACAGAGTGAACAACACAGGACAGAGGCTGAATGGGTAAATGTAACATTGTGAAGGAGACAAGTTAAGATTCATAACTTAAGTCAACAATATGCATATTATATAATTTTTCCTAACAATTATGGTATAATTGCTGAACTATTACTTGTGGAACAATATATGAAATCACAAATAGCTTTCTTCCTTTAGCAAAAATACTAATTATTCATAAAAAAATTTAAGCCACCTGTCAATAGAAATGTTTGTCATTACAAATTATCTAAAATTCTAGGGTTTCATTATACTATTAAAATTCATATATGCAATAAAATATTGATCCTAATGATTTGAATTACCTGCCTCCTAGCTTTTCCATAGTGTGACACTGAACTCTCATGAAGTAAGATGGTCTACTTTCTAGCTGTCTTAGGCAAAAATGTTGCAGTAACATTAATTGCTAAGTATTCCTGTCAAGATAAAATGTTAGTGGTAAATTTTGCCTTTTTTTTCTTAATAATTTTAAAAATTTTATTTATATGTTTACTACTACACATTTGTGGTATGTATGTTTGCATTCCTTGTTGAGAATTGGCCTATATAAAGGACACATCTTAGTTCCTGTCTCCATCCTCCTTCCTCCCGCTCTCCTTTCTTCATCCAGCTCTGTCATTTGTCTCTGTCCATGTGTGCAGTACATGGTGCTTCCATCCCACATGTAGAACTGGCACATGCGCACAATACATCTTCACTGCTTTTTTGATCCCCACCTCTCCCCTCCCTTTAAAGTATTGAGTAAAAGTAATAAAGGAATGGAAGTGGACAAAATATATTTTCTACAGTGAAACCCCTTCCCAAAATGTGAAACTAGAGAGGAAAGCCTTGGTCAAGGGAGGCATAGGACGGGCTTGATCAAAATACTATATGTGCTTGGACCCATCTGCCAAAATGAAGTCCAGTGATCTATATATAATCACTAAAGAAGAAAGAAAAAAATTAAAATTAATTAAGGAAAAAGTTAAATAAAGAATTTTGGCTTTGTACAAAGTTTTCCATTATATGTGTCTTTATTGTGAACAAATTGCCAAGGATTTTTACAAGGGAAGAGGGCTAAGACAGAGATCACATATTAAAACAAAAGCAGTATAAGTGAGATACTGTCTCAGACTCCAAGAAAATCTTGAAAGAGATGAGAGCTACTATTGGGAATCACAAATTATAAATTGACCTATAGTCTATCTAAAGCCCTCCTTGGCCTACCTTGAGTGCCTGTTTTGGAAGTTGGAAATCTTTCCTCCTCTTGAGCAGTAAGGCTGGAATGCTCACAGAGCAGGGCGAGGTCTGCTGAGGACACCACAGGGAAAATCAGTACAACGGATGAATCTTAACTTGTCTCCTTCACAATGTTAAACTTACCCATTCAGCCACTACTCCTGTGTCGTTCAGGAAAAATCACTGTATCCCTCCCCTGCATTGGCAAATAAATTGGTGGCCAGCTGAGATTCTTGATCTTTGCTCCCAGAGAATGGTAATCATCTCCAAGCCCTCTTTCCATGCAAATCTTACCTCTTTTTCTTTCTTACCGTGTGCTGTAACTTTGGGAAGGAGATGAAGGATTTACTGCAGGGCTCCTGATAACTGGTATACTGGGAGGGTGGCCCAATCAGCTACCATTGGAATCCCCCATCTCCCTCTTATTGTTCATCACCTGGTTTCTAGGGCCCTTTGCTTCCACTCTGAGCGTATGGGGTGCTCTCCCACTCCCAGCTCAATGTCATGATCCAATGTCGAGTAACCTCACACACTACCCTGTTCTAAACTTGGCTCCAAATTAAAAGACAAGACTACTCTTGGTTATTTCTCTAATGTGCCAAAAAGATGCTAATATATGAGTGACTAAAATATAACATCAGGATTTGGAGATATAGTTCAGTGACATAAGCACATGCCTGGCAAGTGTAAGGTCCCAAGTTTGATCCCTGGTATCACATAAAAATAAAATAAAATAAAATAAAATAAAATAAAATAAAATAAAAAAAATAAAGCATCAAATTTTTCATGGGCATACTACTATTCCACAAAATAAGCCACAATGTTCTACAAAAGACATTTAATTCATAAAAAGATACATTTACCCACTGGATTCATTTATACAACTACTTTTCATTTCAAATGGGAAAATTATGACCTATAAATGTTTTTCAATTAGGTATCAGTTAAATAGAAACATATTCAGATAATGATTCAGAAGCAAACAGATATAGATGCAGAGAGGTACAGGTTCAGGTATGACTATAAATCATCCATTACTCAATACTATTTTACATGAAGACTTCTCCTCCCTCCTTTTTCCCAAAGTAAAACTGTCTCATTGTGAAATAATCCCACTATTAGCTAACTGGATCAGAAAATTCCATCAGAAAAGTTCATTTTAAGAATAGCATTAGCAGAAACAAATGTTTTGATTGAAGGAATTTGAAGCATCAAGACAAAATGAAGTCATTCATATAGACTAATAGGTAACTGTGAGCAGCATTTGCATCTACTTTGCTGTTTAAATCATACCTCTTACATCCATGAGCTTTGAAGCATTGCATAATTCTTGATCAGGATCCAAATTCTAAATTGTGTCTTTTGAGCTGTCCACTTACTATGGGCAAAACTAGCCCCCAAATTCTAAGACTAGAAGGAACAGGATACTGTGAAATACAAAACAAATATTGGGGAAAAGATAAGGAAAAATACTATAAAATTCAAACTACCCACTAATAGCTTTAGAGAAGAGATTGTATTTGCAAAATATGTGGTTGTAATTGAGTTTTTTATTTTGGACCTCCCTGTGGGAATGCAAATCAATTGACATTCACGGTTACTGAGTTCCACTTTTGTAGGTATGTTTTCTGTTGTACCAACCAAACAGATCTTGTACTTTATTACTTTGTTTAAAATGTCATTCAAGCTAAAAAAAAAATCTCAGAACTACCCAACATCCCATGTTGATATAATGATAATATTTTATGTACTTTAAACCATTTTGAGCTCTCAGTGGTATTTTTTAAAACGTGTATTTAGATAGTGATGGTGAAATCCTATTATTTTAATTCAGTCTGCTGGCCTGGCCTCTAGGGAATTCTGTAAGAGCCAGAATTAAATGAATTTGTTGTCCCATTTATTCCAGAGAAAAGTTTACCAGGTAGCCAGGCATTCCATTTACTGCAATTTGAAAGAGCTTTAGAAAAACAGAAAATGCATTCTTTAACTTGAATCTCTGAGAGAAAAAAGTCTGCTATTTTATTTAGTTTTACAATACAGGACTGTATCTTGGAAAACATGAACTGGTCAGGTAAATATCAAAATTATGTTTCTACACTAGACTAGTACATTTTTGTAGATCATAATACTATTATCTTCTTATGCACAATATGAAGTTTTAAATCTATTAATATTTGACACATAATCATAAGCTTTATTATATATAGAATTTGTTGATTGAATTTATTTAATTAGAACTGAGCACCAAGCAACTCTCAAAAAATAATAATGATGAACCCTAAACTCAAACAGAATGAATATGTTATTTGGGGGATTTGCTGAAGTATCCCAAATGGTATAAAATAATGTACACACAATTTTTAATTCTGAAATCCATTATTAATTCAATACAACACAGTCCAATCTGGTTGCAATATAGAGCGAAATAGAACAACAACAAAATCCTATTCTCATGGATTTTATATCCCAGTAAAGAAGATGTCTAAAAAATAATAGTTCAAGTAAAATTATGTAATATATTATTCCAGAAAGTGTATATATTATACACACTACAGAACAAAAGGTAATGTAGCATAAAATAAAGATTTGTTTTGAATGGCAAGAGTGAGGCCTGTTTTCTTGTTTCAGTATTGAAATGAATGAAGAGTTCAATAAGCAGGTAGCTAAAAGAAAAGAATTCAGAACAGAAGCAATAACTAAGATTTTAAAAAATCCTAAAGTGAAAGTGTACTTAATATGGTCAAGGAAGAGCAAGGGACTAGGACATACATGTGGTTTTCTTGAACAGGAAAAAATTGTAGAAAATCAGATCAAAAGCATCACAGGAAAGGAGGTTTGTTCATACAGGGCCTGCTTCCTGAGGGATAGAAGAGCCTTAGTGTTTCTTAGCGCGTGAAGAGCCCTTGCAGCCTCCTGAAAGAGAAACTATGTTCAGCTGTGGCCTTTGAATAGATTATCCTGGTGTTGCAGAGGACAGAGTTCAGCAGATGGGGCGTGACCTGTTCAGACTCTACCACAACTGACAAGGGCTCCGATCAGACTATGATGGTGGATTAGGCCAGAATGTTGATGGTGGAGATGTGCTTTCACAAGGCTAAACTCTATATAGTTCAGGGAAGAGCAACAGAACTTTATGAAAGATTTAGTGACAAGGACATGAAAGGAAGGGAAACCAAGGTAACTTTTGACCTGAGAAATTCAAAAGATAGAGTTTCTGTGATTGGGATAAGAAAATCTGGGTGGAGGAGATGAGAGGAAGAAAGTAAGTCTAAGATATTCCTGTAGAAATGTTGCACAGTTAGGGCCAGCCAGAGAGCTCAGCAGACTAAAGTGCCTGTTTAGGCAGAGTGCAGTGGCGGGGGTTCGATCCCTGGTGTGCCCTGCCAGCCCTATCTCCAGGGTGCACTGAGATGGCAACTGAGACTGGGCATGGTGGCGCACACCTGTAATCCCAGATCTTGGCGGGGGGGGGGGGCTGATAATAGGAGAATCAGTACAAATCAGATCTACGTAAAGAGACCCTGTAGACCTGGTACTGAATACAAGAGGAAGAAGAACAAAAAGGAGGAGGAGGAAGAAGAGGAGGAGGAAGAGGAGGAGGAGGAGGAAGAAAAAGAAGAAGAGGAAGAGGAAGAGGAGGAGGAGGAGGAGGAGGAGGAGGAAGAAGAGGAAGAGGAAGAGGAAGAGGAGGAAGAAGAAATATTGCACGGTTGAATGCATGAGCCTGAAGTTCAAACTTAAAAGTGTGGGAAATTTAAATTTGGGATGCAGTGGCAGATAAATGGTGTTAAATCCACCAGCCCCCCTGACACCAAGCAGGGAGCAGCCACGTGGACTATGGACTGACATTTGGACGCTTCGACGCTAGGAGCTCAGGTGATTTCCGAAGTCTTGTAAAGGAAGTGCCCTGGACAGAACGGAAACAACAGTTGGGCCAAAATCTGTCACAGCTAAGTGAGATGATGGAGTGGAAAACTGGCCTTTTGATTTGCTGCTGGGAGCTGGTTCATTTGTAAATTCAAATGTGAATATTGGTATCAATGGTATCAATGTTTCCTGAAAATTGTCATTTTACTTTAAAGATAGACGTTTCCTCTACTCAAGATTTGTTTCTTGTTTTCTTTGCTTTGCTCTTTAATTATTCTTCACCTTGATGTTTGTGATTGAATTTTGACTTTCTCTTAAATCTAATTCCTTATTTTACATTATATGTTCCTGTGCACATATTTCTAAATGTTCCCTTTCATCTTTATTTTATTTTCACATTTATAATATGGAAAAAATGCTCAAATTTACCTATTGCTTTTTTATTTATTAGCTTAGGTTCACCATTTTATTTCACATTATTTTATTATATGAGCCAAGTTTACTGAGAAGTTTATCTAGTGTTATTTATCTTTCAATAGTATTAAAGGCTGGAAGCACTGAATTACAACTGTTATATAAAATAAAAATCTATTTTTCCTGTTAGTTTGATAGTATAATTACATCCTTTCTGGTGAATTCATTTAGACTTGATAAAAAATGATCCCATCTATACCAAGATTTTGTTTCTGATTTGTCCTCCTGAATGGCTTCCAGATAATATGTATTTTCTGCTTTTATTTTTATTACAAATTATTACTATAATAGTTTGTTAGTTATACTTCTGGAGATACTTTTGTTATTCCTTGCCAATTCTGAGTTTCGCTCTGACTGACCATTGTCATTTTTTACATATTCAGACCATGCCTTACTGCCACTGTAGGTACCATTACACATATTAGAATTCCACCGCGATTCACTCTGTGTTCTGCAGCCGACAAATTCCATGTCCTGCTCAGGAAAGGTAACTGTTAATATGAAATGAATCTAGAGGCTGTAGTAGGTAGCCAGATAGAATTCCTATGAGAAGTGATAGTTAAGAATATTAAAAATAGAACTACAAAGGGATTAGTTACTAGTTAGCTGGCCACAGAACTTCAGAAAAAAACCTTTGCAAGCACAAAGCAGGACATATCTCAGTTATACTGCAGAGAGTTCTCAAATCCTTTCCATTTATATAATGAACAAATGGGAAGCATACACACAGTTAAAGACCAGAAGCAAAAGTGCATTCATGGTTGTCCTACTTTCTTCCCTTCATACTATTTTTATTTACATAAAAATTATAGTTTTGACAGTTATTTAGACAGATTCAATTCTCAACTTGTGTTATATAGTCAACTGATTTGAAAGAATTTTTGAATGTCATTGAACACTTCATTGAGCAGAATAGCTTCAAATGGTTTTTATTTTCCCAACAGTAATCTGTGTGGTAGACACATGCAATAATCATCTCTTTGTCTGAAATGTCAACAAATAGAAACTACCTCAAAAATTATTTATGCTTCAGAAATGCTTCAAAGTATTTAAAATATTTTAGAAAGTGTTTCTTTCAAACATAAAAAACAACTGTATTAAAGTTTATCTGAATAATATTCCCAAAATCAAAAACATTGAACTATAGTAGAAACGCTAACGAAAGAAAATTTAGCTATTGTATTTATGTTGTTCTCAGTTATCACAAATACTTTATGATACTCTAAGTGCTATAAAGTTTATGGTTTTTTCCAAAATATCAAGGTAATAATATACAGTGAACATAGACCATGAGATATAAAGTTTATCCTAGGTGATAGACGTAACTGATCATTTAAAAAAAATTGCTTTGCCCCTCTATTTTATTTCCTTATGAGAATAGGTAGTTCAACACGGAATTTTATAGTAACTCTCAGACTTTACATTACAAATTAATAAACACACAAGACTGCTTAAACAGAGGGCATTTATTTAATAGGGTCTTTACTAAAGCAATACTTGACCCAAAACTGAAAAGATAGAAAAAAAAAACTTCATTTATTTACCCAATTTTAAACACTTTTTCCATATTATGTCAGAAAATTATCCATATAATTTTGACATATCCCTCATCTATCCCTAATTTAATTAAAAACCAAAAATTCTCACCAGCGTTCTCAACCTAATAAAGAATATCTAGGAAAAACTTATTGTTTGTATTCTGAATGGTGCAAAACTAGATACGTTCCCCCTTAAGATCAAGAACCACTCAAGATGCCTCCTCTCACCATATTCATTCAGTACTGTACTAGGGCATCAATCCAGTTCAAGAAAAAAAATGTGTAAGAAATAAGCTGTTTGGTGCAACATATGAGTAGTGATCCTCATTGGGCCATAAATGTAAATGGCTTGGTCCGCAGTGCGGTGCTACTGTGAAGTGACAAAGACTTTGGAAGATGGGACCTAGTAGAAAGTTCTCAGGTCCCTGGAGGCATAGTCTCAAAGGGGACCCCAAATGTTCTCTCCCCCTTTTTCTCTCTCCCTTTCAAGATGTGACCATTTTCTGTTACATTTTCCCATCATAATGTGCTGAAATCTCTCATCCTTACCAGAGGCCAAACTATCTAATTCTGGATTTAAACATCCCAAACTATGAACCCTTTCCTTTACCCTTACTTGTTTCAGTTAATTCAGCAGAGAAATAAATAAAAAGTTACTACAACTAGTTAAATAAAAATAATTAAATTTTAATTATTTTTATATAAAAATAATTAAATTCTGTATACATGAAAAAATCTCAGAAGCTAAAATTAAAGAAATAATAGCATTTACTCTGGCAATGCAAAATATAAAACACATGGAATGAATGAATCAGAGAAAAATTATATAAGATATATACAGTGATAATGTAATACTATGTTAAGAGATATTAAAGGAGACTTCAGTGGGAAGATATATTTGTTCCATGAATTGCAATACACTTGGTTAATCTTCCAAAATTTGCTATAGAGCTTATGCAATTCCCCATCGAAATCCCAGAAGGCTAAGATTAAAAACCGGATTAAGGTGAAAAAGATTTATATATATAATTAATCATACAAATAAGTAGAGAAAAAGCAGCAAACCCAAGTTAGAAAACATATTAGGCAAAGTATAAGTGCTTACCCATAAATTAATAAGTTTAGATATGTTCATACTACAGAGCAATAAGAATGAACTATTGCTATAGACATAAATATAGAAAATTTTTACAATATAATGCAGAACAAAAGAAATTAGACATAAAATGCCTTCTAGATGATTCTGTGGTCTCCTGGAAATATATCTGCTGAGTTGTACATAAAATACAAAATCTCCTTTGTGATATAAACACAAACAATGCATAATATATTCATAAACAGATTATGACCCCAAATATCACAATCATTGATCTAGGCGAAATAGCTACATACTTCAGCGATAGTTGACATGAAATCACTATAATTGCATTAATTTTTAGTGCTGATGTAGACCAAGGAGAGTATAATTTTAGTTAGCTTAATATCTTTGAATTTTTTCTTCTCCTAATCAATATCTTTCAATTCTATAATATTCCTGGAAAGAAACTTCGTGGCATAGAAATTTATTCACTGCTAGCATAAATATTTAGTTAAATTTTCTCATTTTCAAAAAAATTTAGCAAAGAAATTTAATACCCTGATTTTTGGGGGAGTCTGGCCATAGTCAGGTTTAAAAACCCTACAATAATCTATTTTCTCTTACTATGACAAAATATCTGAGGCTAGGTACCATTAAAAAGAGAGTTTTAATGAACTCATGGTTTGGGAGGCTAAAAGTTCAAGAAGGAGAAGCAGCAAGTGTGTGGCTTGTGGTGAGGGCCTTGTGGTAGGCAGCATCACAGCAGTGGGGATGCAGGGAGAAAAGGGGACCCAGTAATGTAAACAGATTATGAATAAAAATAATTCAAGGTCACAAGTCCTCCTCTCTCCCTCTGTTTGATATTCCCTCTTGTGACAGCCACCAAAGACTGGGTCACTTCATAGGAAACCTTGCATTTAACATGAGGTGCAAATTGTGTTCTTCCTGTTTATTATGTTTTTATCTGCTACCTTTACAATGATACCAATAGGCACTGACACATCCTAGCTTAGGGAAGCCAATGTTCTGTGTAAATTGACCTAAATCAACAAGGTTTATAGCACTGAACTTTGTGGCTGCAATCTAGAATTCAACCAAAGTGTTATTTTTTTATTCTCTATCCACCATTTTTGTGTGAATATTTCTCTCTAGCACTTTATCCAGAAATGTTAATAAATCAGGTAGAGTATTTTGTATCTCTGAACATCTGATTACCAATACCATATTAATATGATAAAAATGTTACTCTAATTTCTAGAAGCTATATCTAAGAGTCCTTGGATTGACATCTATAATCTTGAAATAAAGAGATTAATTTCTCATTAAAATATGTTAGAGGGGCTGGAGAGATGGCACAGTGGTCTAAGGCACCTACTTGGAACTAGCTTGGCAGAGCATCAGGGACCGCGGTTCAATCCCCCAGCACCACATGCCAGCCAGCCCCGCCCCCTGGTGGGCTGAGCTGGCCACACACACACCTCTCTCTCTCTCTCTCTCTCTCTCTCTCTCTCTCTCTCAAAAAAAAAAATATGTTAGAATATTTTCTAGAATGACATATTTGTGTAACCTCTCTCTGAAGAGATGGCATATACCCACTGAATTCTAACATGACACAGGAACAATGTTTTAATGTGTTCATGGAAAATAGCTTTGACATTGAAATGTGTTCTTTGGATCCAGAAAACACATATTCATATTTAAAATATCATTAATAGACACAAAGAGAGACAGAAATTTCAACAATAGTTTTGCAGCAAACAGAGGAAATGTTTGAAAAATTTACACCATTTCAAAAAATAAAAACAAATGTCCATCAAATCATATTAAAATGTATTCTCTGAGCAATTATCAGTCCTTTCCATTGCCTGAGGTTCCTGCACTTTGTGGCTTTTAACACTCCATTTACTGTTCTAAGTAGACTGATGAATTGCTACAATTGCATGAAGTTGTAATAATACACAAAAATAAAAATATTTCTCATTAATGGCCAACTGTAGTTTTTGAATCATGGGTGGACTTCATTAATTCCTTAATAAGAATGAAATGCAGCTATCAGTGAAAGACAGTTCTTCTATGTGTTAGATAAATTAGTTTTTTCAACTTTATACTATTTTCCAGGTATATTACATTTTTTTTTCTCTAGAGCATTAAGAAATAATTCAAATTATTTTCGCTTCTCTCTGACACTGCTCAACAGAATGCGTTGGACAACAAATGTGGTGGGATTTCCCCTTGTTATGGTTTGTGTCTAGTTGTCCCCACAAAACCTCATGCGTCATGGGGTGGGGACTTCCAGAGTTTGAGATTAACTCATGATCCACTGGGATTATGGGTGTGAGTGCTATACCTAGCCTGGGGTGGATAGCCTGAATGTAACATATGAGAGACAGAGAGACAGACTTCCTCTCTGTTTCCATTATTGCTGCTACTCCTTCATTTACTTCTCTGCTCTTTGTCACCACCATGAACTGCTGCCCTCTGCCATGTGCTGCTCTGGCCTGGAGCTAGCTGAGTATGGACTGAAACTTCCAGTAACTGTGAGCTACATAAACACTTCCTTTCTTTATTTTGGGTGTCAGGTATTTGTCCCAGCAATGAAAGAAGAGTAACTGAGACACCTCTACACACCAATCAATCCTTCACTGAACACAACCCTGGGTGTCCTCTAATTCATTTCCACTCTGCTTCATCCTCAGTTCCCGCAGACCGAGAACTCAGTCTCACAGGCCAGACTGACAAACAATAGAAAAAGGAAAAAATAATAAAACACTGGACAGTGTCAGATTACTTTTTCCTAGCAGTGAAAGCAGAAGGGACTTGTGTTAATGCAAGTAGACCGAAATCTCCATTTTCAGAGAAAAGAGCGGTCTACATTAGGTCCTTAAGTTTCTAGCGTATGTGGCATTTAGCATGAGTGAATCCCTTTTGGTTTCATCTGGTCTGTTGGGTTCTGGTAGAGAAGTTCAGCCATGAACAATGGGCTCCCGTAGTGTTGTTTACCTCGACTATCACTGTGTGTAAGCCAAACATGCGTTCTCTCTTCATATTCTGTGGGGCAGAAGTGTTTAGTGGTTATTATCAGACATATTTGTGTTTCTCTCCAACTACCAGCTTGTTTTTACCAGAAGAAATCTAGAAATTATATAAAATGTCATGCCTCCTTCATCTGAGTGATTACTAAAAATTTCAGAGATTAATTTCTAACCTCACCTCAGCCAAGTTAATGAGACAGCACAGCTTGAGCATATCTGTATTGCACCAAAATTATCAGTAGTTTTAACTTTTTTTCTCTACCTCTTTTCTATTTAATCAACCTTAGTTCTATTTTTAGTTCCTATACTTTTAAAAATCATACAAATATTTTTAGATGAAAGCACGGAGTAAACAAAAATAAATGTGAAATTTGGACTATGATTTTTTTCTCATAGTCTAAGCAAGGAGTTAGGAAGGTTGCATGGATATGGAATTAGTTGACAGTTCTCAAAAGTATGAGCCAGTATCCAGCACTGTAGGCTAGACTCCTTCATGCATGGGTCTGGTGACACATGGAACATTGTGGAACCTCACCAAGTGTGATTTCTAGGTTTAAAGTAGACAACATTATGCAACTAAAATTTAGAATAAAATGAGCCAAATAACTCAGGGGATTAAACAAGCAGGCCCAGGGGTCAGGGATTCAATTCCTGGGACTGTTTTGCCGGCCCTGCCCCCAGGGCGCACTGAGATGGCAATTGAGACTAAGTGTGGTGGTGCATGTCTGCAATCCCAGCTCTTAGGAGGCTGTAAACAGGCGGATCCTACAAGTCCTATCTAGTAGTGAGACCCTGAACACTCTGTAGACTCTTCTTTAAAATACAAAAAATAAATACATAAATAAATAAATAAAATTTAATGTCCGTGTTTTGTGTAGAGAAGAAATACCATTTAAACAAATTGGTGCAATTTGTATATTTTTATTATTAACAACTTTGAAATCAAATGTAATAATAATATTTAAAGGGAAAGAGAATGAGTTTCTAATTTAAAAAATACTAATAGCCAAGAGTCTTCAGTATAAATGAAAAGAAATTGAGTTTTTTAATAGCCCTGAAAAAGAGAGAGAAAAAAAGGAAAATGTACTTCTCATTGAAAGTTAATAAAATTATCACTAATTCCACATTTTAGAAAGCAAAAATCACAAATATAGAGCAATTGTATAAAATCTTCCATGCTCATGAATGTTAATTTAATGAGCCCTGATTCAGATTCTAAATCACCAAAATAGGTGCCAATATGTTTATTCTCTTTCAAACAATTTCACACTGATTCTATTCATTTTGCAACCTTTGTATGTACAGTCTAGTTCCCTTGCTTAAAAAGAACTACTGCTATTGCTGGATTTCTTGATAAGAAGCGTTCTTTCTGGAGTTCATCGAACCTCAGCATTATTGTTATTTGCATCTCTAAGAAGACCAGTACTGTTGAACATTTATTTATTTATTTACTTGCCATTTTTACTTCTTCATCTGAGAGCTTTATCTTCATCTCTTGCCCATTTTTGGATTCAGTTTTTATATTTTTAGATCTGAATTTTTTCAGTTTGTTACATGTTATAGATATTATTTACCTGAGAGACAACAAGCTAAATTTTTTCCCCACTCTGTGGGTTGTCTTTTCAGTCTGTGATTTCTTTTGCTGTGTAAAAACTTTTCAATAAAATGGAGATCCTACTTGCTGATTAGTTGTAAGTGTTTCCCACGCAGTTGAGGTTTTGTTCATGAAGTCTGTCTATAGCTATGTCTTCAGGAGTTCTACCTATTTTATTTTCAAACAGATTTAATTACTCTACTTTAATATTTAAATTTTTGATCCATTTTGATGATAGTTTAGTGTATGGTGATAGATGAGAACCTAGTTTTAGTTTTTGTTATGTGGAAAGCCAGTTTTTCTAGCACCATTTTTCTCCCAGTGACTGTGTTTGGCCCCTTTGTCAAAGATAAGGTGGATGAGTATGTTTGTAGTTGTGTCTGCTCTTTTAAACACTTCCATTGATCATCATGTCTGTCTTTTTTTCCATTACTCTGCAGCTTTTATCATAGTAGCTCCATAGTATAATTCCTAGTCAGTCATTATGATGCCCTCAGCCTTGCCTTTGCTGCCCAGGATTTCGTTTGCTGTTCTACCTCTCTTCTGCTTCCAAATGAATTTTAACATTGTTTTCTCTTGTTCTGTGAGGTTATTATCAAGAAATAAAACAATAACAACACCTGGCAGTGATGTGGAAATAAAGGAACACTTTTTCACTGTTCATGAGAATATAGACTGGTGCAACCATTGTGGAAATCACTGTGGATATTCCTAAAAATAAAAACAAAACAAAAAACTAGCATTAGAAGACTCACTTTACACAGCTACTCCGCATCTGGGAAATTAGAAGCATCATGCCACAGCAATGTATGCGCATCCTAGTTTATAGCAGCATAGTGTGAAGCAGGTAAGTCTTGGAAACAACTCAAATGCCCATGGAGTGATGAATGGAAAAAAGATATGATTTTTATATAATGGAATAATACTCACCTACAAAGGAAAAACTTAAGGCATTTCTAGGGAAATGGATACACCTGGTGATCATACTGATAAGTGAAATTAATTGGACAAGGACCAGCAAGATGGTTCAGCAGACTAAGAGCCTGCTTAGGCAAGCACAGGGACCAGGGTTTGATCCCCGGAACCACATGCCAAGCCGGCCCCAACCACAGGGGTGCTGAGCTGGTGCCCAAGACCAGGCATGGTAGCATACTGTATAATCCCAGAACAGGAGAGTCTGAAAACAGGAGGATCACTATGAGTTCCGAGTGTGCATTGAGACCCTGTACCAAATACATAAAATTTTAAAAAAGAAGAAATTGGACAAAGAGATGTAATATCATACTTTTCTGTTGTGTGAAACTGAAAGTGTAAATAAGAACCAAATTGTATAATATATATTGTGAAAGAGGAAGAAACTGTTCAAAAGGAAAGGGAATCTAAGGAAAGGGGAAAGAAAGAAAAAAATGAGAAAAGGAGGATAAAATGGAAACAAAGCTTTGTAAAGAAAGAGAATAAGGGCTGAAGGGCAGAGGAGAAATGGAAAAATGAAGAATCAAGATCTATTGCGTACAGATACAAATTCCCTGTGATAAATATGATCCTTATGCATATCTAAATGGTACCAATAACCTTAATAATAGTAAAAGGACTGCTGCTCAGTTGTGTACATGACCCTACAAAAGAAAATAAGCACATGAACTATTGAAGAACCCCAGAGCAAATACAGCACAAAAGTATCTATAAAATAATGAAATATACTTTCAGCACATACTATTCAATTATATATTAAGATAAATATTGTCTCTTAGAGTCACTAGAGACATTTTGTACTCATTCATGTTATCATCATTGATCAAAACCTGTATGCAGTTAATCTTCAGTAATTGCCTTCAGAGAAAATTTGGAAACGAACTATGATAATCATTTTTCCACCAACACTTTTCTCTGTACTAGCAGCATATAATAGTCCTCCCCCAGATACCTATCATAATTAAAATGACTCTGAATCAATGACTTTGGTTGATTACAAATACTAAATCTCCTTTTAATAAATTCAGCTTTGCCAGCATTGAGGACGTGCAGAGCTAGTCTCTAAAATATACTATGGTGGTACATCGCAAATCTGCTCTCAGGCCAGTGTCTTTAGGAAAGGGATGGTTTTCTGCAGGGAGCAAAACTCACTGGGAAGAAAATGAGCTCTTAAGCTCAAAGTCAGTCCTATTTCTTGCAGTGACAGTAAACATACTATCTCAGTGCCCACATGCACTAATGTGAAATGTCTGCAAAGATACTGCTTTCAGTTGATGGCTCCAGAATTCAACCCATTTTATATTATTCAGAGATATTTAAATGTTAAGTTTACAGGAAACTGATATTACAAAAAACTAATATTAAATATAACCTAAGTGGATTGAAACAGTAGAGATTTATTCCCATTCCCATTCTTTATGAAACCAAAACACCATCAACTTACCTAGGGGATTTAACTTCTCAGTTAATCACTTTAAAAGGTAATTTAGACTAATACTGTATTTAGGTCTATGTTTATCTCTCTGAAAATCTGGCTTTAACCTTTATGCAGAGGAGGCTAAAGATAAAAGAATAAGAAGATTAGCAAGACAATCTCATACAAAGGGAAAGTAACCAGGATCCTGTAATGTAAGGGAGGGACAGCTCAGAATCTGGGTGGGGAAAACCTAATTTTAAAGCACCTGCTAAACTGAAGTGGCCAGGCAAGATGAATCTCTCTCAGTTCACTTTCCAGTAGTTACTGTGAAAACAATAGGAAGAGGAAGAATTATGGAAAGACTCTGAAAGAACAAAGCTGATGGATTTTATAGCATCCTTATGACATTTTCCCTGAGTCAAGCATGCTTAAAGACCTTGTCAGATTTTCAAGACACTATGGACACTATGTGGTCAGGAAAACTCCCACAGTTCCAACACACCACACTAACTTCTGTCTCTCCACAGGAATCCTTGTTTCTACAGGGTCAGGGCTGTCAATTCTGTGGGTCCTGGTGGCACAGCCATGTGCCTTCACCAACCTTATTTTGGTGTGCAAGTAGGAACCCACATACGTAGATGATACCGCCGCTTGCCTTTGATCTCCTGCAATGTGGTAAGTAGACACGACATTATCTTTAAAGTGTGAGCCTAGATTATCAGCTGGCATTATCAAAACATAAGCAGGAAAAGTAAAATACGTATGTGCATACATTCTATATAATATGGATATATATGCATGCACTTATATAGTGTTTTATGCACACGTGCTGGTCACAGTCTTATTCACCATAGCCAACAGCAGAATATCTTGAATATTCATTAATGGATAAATAAATGTGATATTTAGATACAGTGAAGTGAGTAAGTTCTAGAAATTTGCTATACATTCTTTAGCTTGAATTCTTTTTTGTTTGTTTGTTTCACACACTGTTTTCTTCTCTATTCTATTCTTTTCTTTCTTCTTTTCTTCTTTTCTTTCTTTGCCTTGATAATATTATTTCTATTTCCAGATTGTTTGTTCATATATCTCTTCTGGGCATCTTTCTCTGAGTTAGGTCTCTATTCTTAGTTAAATTTTCCTTCTATTAGACATTTATTATTTGCTGACAGTATCTGTTATGCATCTATTTTAATTACTTAATATAGATATGTTGGAATCTCATACAACAAAGTCCCATTCCCCATGCCTAAAGAGAATAGATGCATTATATAGTATAATCACAGCATGTAATGTCACTCAGAGGCTATATCAAGTGAATTACAGATGCAGCCAACGAGAACTGAATATGGGAATGATAATGTGCATTATAGTTCATATTTTAAGTGTGACAAACGTATTGAATACATTTCAACGTGTACTTAGGGGAACTAGAAAAAGACTTTGAATGTCCATTACTAGCTAGCAGGGGTTACTGTGATTCCACTGATATATATTGCTACTTTTGCTGTATGAGAAGCTATTGTTCTGGAACATTGATTCCATAACATACACTACAATAAGCATTTTATGTACATTAGCTCACAGGATCATTTAATTAATTAATTAAGTTTATTAGTAAATTCTGGTGCACATAATGATTATATTCATTATAGGGAATTTGTTTTTTGTTTTTGTTCTTGTTTTGGTACTGGAGATTGAACTCAGGACCTTGCACTTGCCAGGCAGGCACTGATGCTGCTGAGCTATCTCCCTGGCCATGAACACAATAGAATGATTCTTTTCTTTCCTATTTCTCTACCTTCCACTTGTTTTCTCTCTACTGTCCACATTATAGGTGAAGAAACCAAGAAATAGAGCCAGCAAATGCTTTACCAAGAATACACATTCAATTAGTATGGAAGCCAGAATTCATTCCTTGCCCTACTGGATGAAAAGTCAATATTTGTTCAATATACAATATTGGTAAACAATTTAATAACACAAATTTCTGTTAATTCAGATGTTGTATGTGATGGACACTCTAGGATAGAGTCCCACGATACATGCATCTCAGTATTCCAGGGTTTATATAATCTCCCTCAATGAAGGGATTAGGGGTAGATAGTAACTGTTCCTTTGCTTATAACTGATGAAATGTGGAAAAAGTAATAGGTGTCACTTCCACAATTACCATACAGAACATGGGATTCCACTTTACAAAATTTTCCCCAGAGACTTTCACAGCTTCCATAGCTAAGGGCAACCTCCAGCTGACTCTCCATTCTCAGGCATATGGAAATTCTATGACATAAGTAACTGCAAAATATGATTCTTCCCCAGTTGATTCTCCAGATGAGAACATAGCCCTGACCCACCAGGATTTCAGCAGTGTGAAATCCTAAACAAGAGAATCTACCTAAACTTTGCTCAAATTCCTACCCTAAGAAAGCATTAGATAACAAATATGTGCTGTTCTCAGCTGCTAGGGGTAATTTGATATATTGCAGTATAAAATTAAAATGCTATCTTTTAAAATTTGCTTGTTGATTAAAAACAAGCTATAGAGTTCATTGCAAAACATCTATTCCATGAGTTTATAGAAAACCTCACATTAGAATTTGACAGATGATGTAATTATAGAAATCATATCTATAAAAACAGTAATATTATGAAAGAAAAATGGTTAAGAAATAAATGTACTTTATTTGTACCTATTGCCCGTCTTGAAGCTCAGTTAGTGGTACTTTGAGTAGACATAGTATTCTTGAAACGGAAATGTCACAGTCACACTGTGCCAGAGAGGCAGGCACTAATCCTCATTAAACAACACAGCTGTATTAAATCCTGCTCTACTCAGAAGCCAAGGCCTATGCATTCCTACATGAATAGCTTTTAAAGGTTAATTAAAGGCAGTGAGTGATAAAAATTTATAAGGTTCTACTTATCATTTTTTAATGGTATCATTTCCGACCTTTTGAATATGATCCCATGGTGTGACATCCAGGACTCAGCTGTTCATCAGGTCCACAGCCATTAAGGGGGAATTCTGCACCAATACTGCCCTTGTCTTTTCTAGGCAAAACTTCTCAAGATTTGTTCCAGCTGAGCAGAGTTTCCTAAAGGTGTTCGTGGGTTTCCTGTTGTTAGTAGGATACTTTCCTCTTGGCATCTCAACATTACATTAGCAACTAATAAACATTTAAAATTTTATAGCTAAGAAAGATAATTTTAATTAGCACAGCTTATACTTATTTGACCTCAGAAACTTTTTCTCTTCTCAAAGTATCTTCCAATCGGAATACTTCCTGCTTGAAAAACCATGTGTAAGGACAATTTTAGCAATTTACAATGTAGCTTCACAGCAATCCTTCCAGTAGCTGTGGTAGTCAAAATGCAAAGCATCAAATCTATTATATCAAAATAACATGAGACAAGGTAAAACTCAGTGTATACATAGTGATACAATAAGCAAACATTATTCTAGAGTGTGTGACCCTAACTACTGATCTGGCTATTAACTTACATAACTCAGTTACACTCAACATTTTGTCTCATCTTTAGACTAAAAATGATATCAATGTTAGAAAGAAGTAATACATACAAAAATATTATCATCTGCTTGAGTATTAAAGAGTGATAACCCTTTGGATTTTCTAATATAAATTGTCTTCTGACCTTAAATTTTATATCAGTAATACTGATAATGCAATAGTACATTGCCACACACTAATCCAGCTATAATGACTGCTCTTATGCTTCAATAAGTACGCCAAGAGTTTCCTGCTTTAGCATTTATAATATGTTCTGCTATAAATCCCATTCTTCCAGATGTCTTAATAGTTTTCTCACTTGTATTATCCGAGTATTTGCACACATATCTCATGATCAGAGACATCTTTTCTTGATACATTCTATAAAATAGCATATTATCAATCCTACTTCTAATTTATTTATCCCTTTGCCCTCAGTATTTTTCTTAACCAAACAGACTAGTACTAGATATGTTGGCTGTTTATTTGGTTTTTGATTTTTTTGTTTGCTATTTACTCAGCTAGAACATAATCTCCCTGATAGCAGAGGGTTGTTCTGGTTCGTTGTGGATCCCGAGCATCTATAATAGTTCATAATTCCCGGGAGGTATTAATAAAAATTAATTAAAAATCAGCATTTATCCTTTCAAAGAGAATGTTAATTAGTTGCTCCAAGGAAATCCAATGCTAGGCCATCTCTGGAATCCACCATGTAAAATACTAAAGAGAAAGCTTATATAATCACCCCAGTCCAGCTGGAACCATGAAGGGTGTTGAGGAGAAGAAAAAGAAGCTCCCTGCTGTGCCAGAAACCCTTAAGGAAAAGAGAAGACATTTCACAGAGTTGAAGATAAAGCACGTGAGAAAGAAGTTTGCCAAAACAACACTTCATAAGGCAAGGAGGAAGTTCATCAATGAAAAAGCCAGACACTATCATAAAGAGTACAGACAGATGTACATAACTGAGATCCGAATGGCTAGGATGGCGAAAACAGCTGGCAACTTCTATGTTCTGGCAGAGCCCAAACTGGCATTTGTCTTCCAGATCAGGGGTATCAATGGTCCGAGTCCAAAGGTCCACAAGCTGTTGCAGCTTCTTTGCCTTCATCAAACCTTCAATGGTCCCTTCGTTAAGCTCAACAAGGTTTCAATTAATATGCTGAGAATTGTGGAGCCATATATTCATGAGGTACGCAAACTTGAAGTCAGTGAACATACTAATACACAAGCGTGGCTATGGAAAAATCAATAAGAAGAGAATAGCCTTGACAGATAATTCATTGATTGCTCGATCTCTTGGTAAATATGGAATGATGTGCATGGAGGATCTGACTCATGAGATCTGTACTGTTGTAAAATGCTTCAAAGCAGCAAAGAACTTCTTGTGACTGTTCAAGTTATCATCCCCATAAGGTGGAATGAAGAAAAAGACCACCAATTTTGTGGAAGGTGGAGATGCTGGAAATAGGGAAGACCAGCTCAACAGGCTTATTACAAGGATGAACCAAGGTATCTACCATGGTGTTTCTATGATTTGGTCAGTTAATAAAGTATCTTCTTCAAAAAAAAAATCACTCCAATAGCAATAGAAAAATATTGGTATGATTTTAGTAAAAATTCTTGCAAAATAAGATAGAAAAAGGAAAAGGCTCTCTAACCCTAATAATGAATCTCGGGGGCCTGGCTCTAGCTCAGTTCTTTAAGTGGCTGCTTCCACAAAGCTGTCAGCCTCAGCTTATTCTAGTTCGATCCCCACAACCCTCCAGCCAGCCAAAAGTGCCCTGAAGGCATTCAAGGAGCAAAAAAAAAAAAAAAAAAATCCTAATAATGAATCTCCAAGACTCCTACAACTTTTATCATTTAATGGTACAGACTAGATATTTCCACTTAGATTGGCAAAGGAGGTAAAAGTACCCACTGCCATCACTTATATTCAGTGCTGCACTGGAAGTTCTGGGAAGTAACATAAAACCAGAACAAGTGAACAAAAGATATCCACGTTGGCAAAAGAACACGTAATGTAGGCTTTATTCACAGATGGCCTCATTGTCTATTTAAAGCATCCTAAGGAGTCTTCTAAAATGTTGCTAGATCTAATTTGTGAATTTAGCAAAATGATTATGAAATCAAATATGAAAGCCAATCATGCTTTCATAAACTAAAAGTCAATAGATTGAATAAGTAGAAAGTTAAATTTTAAAATATTACTCTCTATATTAGCACCAAAATTATTATTATTGTTGTTATTATTATTATTATTATTTGTATTTTAGGGAAGGGTCTACAGGGTGTTTGAGGGCCTCACCACTAGATTGGACTCATAGTGATCCACCTGTTTACAGCCTCCCAAGAGCTGGGATTACAGGCGCACACCCCCACGCTCAGTCTCAATTGAAATCTCAGTTGCGCCCCGGGGGCAGGGCCGGCACAGCAGGCCCAGGGATTACTGCCCAGCCCCTGCGCCTGCTTGCAGGTGCTTTAATCCTCTGAGCTATTTGGCTGGCCCCAAAAGTATTAAGTAAACTAAAATTTTATAAAAATTTTGAAATCTACATACTCAGAAGTACAAAAACTGACAAGAGAAATTAAGGTCCTAAATAGACAAATACTGTGATCATAGATAAGATGTCAGTTAGCTCCATATTGATTTCTAGATTCAATGGAATCCCTATAAAAAAAAAAAGCTTTCATGTAAAGATTGACAGTCTAATTCAAAATTACATAAGGATGCAAAGGACTTAGAATAGAAAAGACAACTTTACAAAGAAGAAAGTTAGGAGACATGTAGTACATGATGTTTGAGACTTATAAAGTTATAATAATCAAGAGAATATGATTTTAACATAAGGATAGACTGATAGATCAGTAAAAGTCTAGAAACACTTGTAATCAAGATGTTGTCAATGTAAGTATCAAAATGAAGGAAATGACAACCTTTCAACAAATAGAACTACTGTAAAATGATTAGTAGCTATTTACAAGCAAAATAATGCAACCAGACCTATATTTTACCCATACAAATATTATGTCAAAATGGATCCTAGAAAAATATAAAAATAAACTACAAAATCTTGTAAGAGGGAAATGTTATGACCCAGATTTAAGCAAAGATGTCTAAGTTACTAGTTCAAAAGCAAAATTCATAAAATTAGACTTCACCAATACAAAAAAATTGAGTTTTTGGAAGATATTGTTAGAAGAATAAAAAAAAGTTCAAGACTGGAACAAATTATTTCAATTCACAAATCTGGAAACTAGTTTTTTTTTTGTTTTGTTTTTGTTTGGTTTTTTTGTGGAACTGGGGGTTGAACTCAGGCCCTTACACTTGCCAGGGAAGCACTTATTCTACTGAGCCATCTAAATTGCAACCAAAACTTTTAAAATCTCTCAAAATACAGCAATAAGTAAATATTTCAATAAAAATGAGTAAAAGATGCAAATGGACATAAAATGGAAAGCTAGAATTATTAGCAAATTATATTGAATGATGTGAGCCAGGGTTTAAAATATTCACAGTATGATTCCATTTACATTAAATTTTAGAAGTGTAAATTCATCTGTTATGTTAACAATGATTCATAGTTTCATGATGGTCATGAACTAAAAATCGATGAGAAAATGGGAAACAAAGAAGCACGAGTAAATTCGGGGGTGATAAATGCATTCAGTATTTGTGTTGCAGGGGTGGCTTATAGGTGTGAGGAATGTGCCAAAACGTATGGAGCTGCACACTTTAACTGCATGCGTGTCATTTTATGTATTGCACTTTGAAAAACTATCATAGATATAAAAGTTAAAGAGGGAAGAAAGAATAAAAGTGTTTCCTGCTTGCTCCTATCAGGTTGACTCATTCAATAATCTGTATGTATTTTATAATCTTGTGTGAGAGAGAATGAGTATAATGATTAGCTGCCTCCTTTTTCTTATTTTCGTGGCCAATTCATAATCACAAGATTTATTCTTAATTTCACTCTTTCCAGCTTGAAACTATTTATGATTCGAGCGTTGTTTAAAGTTTTTATTAGTCTATGTTTGCAGTGCATACTGTTTACATTCCTCACATAGAGTTGTTGCATGAACATAACATACCTCACTTCCCTTCTTAAATCCTTTCTCCCTCCCTTTGTCATCCGTCTCTTCATTGCTTTGCCATATGAGAAAGATCTAGTTCCCTACTTTGTTTTATTTTGCTCTTTATTTATATTTTGAGTTTCCTCTATAAGAGAAAGCATGTGATATTCTAGGCTTTATCTCATTTATTTCACTTAATATTATGGTCTCAACAGGCACATAATCCACCCCCCAAAAAAAGAAACTTGGAACTTTCAGTTCTCAAAAGTCATGTGAAATAAGCTAGATGCAAAAAAAATAAAAATAAAAAAATAAGAGAATAACAGATTGCTTCTCACAGGTAGGAGCCATAATTGAGCAATTAGAATGTAGAATGGTGCTTACTACTGGCTGGGAAAGGTGCAAGATCAATGAAAATTGATATGAGCTGGGGTTGCATATGTGAAAAATATCACGCTGAAACCCACTGATATGTACAATAAGGAAAAGCTATGCTAAAATAAATATTTAAAAAAATAACTTCCAAGGAGTATAACCTTCTTGGGTCAGCCATGTTTCTCATTTCTAGGTGAGCAGCTACTGGACTTGAGGAGCAGAAGCACATGTTTCCAACAATCATTTTATTTAATCATTTTACTGTACAGAATCTATTTATGATTGTTTCTTCCAACGTATATTTCACCATGCATTAAGTTCCAATTATGCTTTCTGTAACTTTCGTCAAGTGCTACCAAGTACTGATACTCAAGTCTGTATATTGAAACTCTCTTTTCCAACTGCTTTTTAAACAGATATACTTAGATGCCTCTTAAAATTGAAGATGATAAAAAAAAATAGTTCCCATGTTCCATTTCCAAGATTCTAGTCTTATCTTAGTTTCCTTTTTGTGTGTAACAATTATAAAACCAGAAATAGAAAGCACATATTGGATGGCAAAAAAGAGAAATAATTTATAGGACACCAAGCTATCCTGTGAAGATGGCCAAAATGAACCTTGCAGTCAGAAGATGAGGCGGCCAGGCACACAGGAAGATGGGTGGCTCCTGTCTGACTGTTTGTATTATCCCCAGAATATATTAGTTTAAATCCTAACCCTGAATTTGGTGGCACAAAGAAGTGAAGCCTTCAGGAGGTGATGAGATCAAGAGAGCAGAAATTTGATGAGTTGCATTCGTGTACTCATAAAGAAGATCTCACAGACCCCCTCATCCTTTCTATGAGTAAGGACACTGCTTTATAAACTACCCAAACTGTGTGTGTATGTGCACGTTTTGTCCTTGTAGTACAAAAAGAATAAGACATATACTCAAAACAGAGAAAATTACATAACCAGTAAATGAAATAGAAGCAATGGCCTATGTCTTAGGGATCTACATGGAATTATCTACGGCAGTCATATAATGTGAGATGCATAGGCAAGAGAAGAGACACAAGAAGGGTGATGGAGGGAGTGGTGTTGTATTTTGTTGTCAGTATAGACATCAGGAAATATATGTTTATCTGAAATCACTAGAAAGTGGCATTCAGGTATGGTTGGACAATATTGGAAAGTGCTATTAATATTGAAGCTGCCTCAGGAAAAAAAAAAGACATTCATACCTTGAGATTGCATACAGAAAGTTATTAAAGGAACCACAGTCAAGAGAAGGGCGGAAAACACCTGCATGATGCAATTCCAGCAGAGATCTTACCACAACACGCAGAGAGCTGGATGGGCCTTAAGAATTATGTTAATTAAGGCAAGTAGGCTAGGCCTTGGGCTTTGTACCACCCACATTAGGCAGTCACTGGGTGTCTCTTGATTGGATCGCTTGTCCTATTCTATTATTGCACTTTTTTGCAGATTCACTTCTCCAAAAAGGACCATTGAGACATTACAAAAATGTACTAAGTTCATTAGGGAGTAAATCTGTGAGAGAAATTAAGAAAAAAAACTTGTTCAGGAGGAGGATCAGACAACGCTAGGACTGATAGAATCTCTAAAAGTTCAGTGGGGATCTCGAGAGCAAAGATTTTTCACTGCAGGAGTCTCATGATGGGTGGACACAGCTAGACCACTGTACCACCCTTGCTAAAGTGTTGATGCGACTTGAATGCGTCCTCCAAGGCTCAGGTGCTGCAAGCTTGCTCTCCAGGGTAGCAGTGCAGGTGGTGGAATCATTTAAGAGTCAAATCTTCATAGGAGGTAATTATGTCATTAGGGGGAACTGCCCTCAAAGGGATTAATGTGCAGTAGTTCTATGGACACCCTAATTCATTTCTGTAAGAATTGACTGTTATGATAAGAGTAATGCTAGACTCTGAATCCCACTTGATCCCACCTCACCATGGGACTGCTCTCTTCAAGCTTTTACTCCTGCCTTGATGCCTACCATCATGTTATGTTGTAATCAGAGACTGGACTGATAAAGACACCTGATCTCAGATTTTTGGCTTCTTTCTTTTGAAAAAAAATCTAGGCTTGGATATTTTGTTATAGTAACAGGAAATGAAATAAGATAATCATCTTGCTTAGTTATTAGCTCAGGCTACACAACAAAGAATATGAACTGAGTTCAAACACTGAGGTAGGAACAAAACAAGGAACCTACAGCTGTAGATGGTCAGCAAACCATATACCTTAGAAGTGGGCAAAGAAAACTGTCCTGGAGAAGGCTTTGAGCTGCACATCTCCTGGTCTATCACATCTGTAGACATTTGTTTTGCTCCATCACAGTCTAATAATACCTTCTAAGACACCTTCCCCCCATTGGGCCATTTTTTGATCTGTTGATGGGAACCTGCAAACATATCCTTGAAATTGCTTTCAGGGTTGTGATTCTATTATTTGTTTGGGCTACCCTGAGATATTGGCAATACAAACACCAAATGAACACATAATGAACTCTTTACTTTAGATCTCCAAATTCCATGTGCTCCCTGTATTTCTGTGATTATTTGAACTTCTGACCAGAACAACTTTTGTGTTTCCAACTCTTGATAATAGAAAGAGAAAATTGTTTTTATATTAATGTTGGGTTTTAAAATATATTCCTGTCTTTAAATGCTCTTATGTATGCCTTAGTTTATAAATAATATTAAATTAATCTTTTTTATTATAGCAGAAAGAAATATTATAAAAAAACTGATCTCAATTTTTTTTGATTTATAGTTTGGTCTCATTGAAAAGTAAGATGTTTACATAACTGAGAAGTAAAAGCCCAATATGGATTGAGTATAATTTACAGAATATTAGTTAAGGGCTAGGCTCTGTAGAAATACAGTATTAAATATATTTCTGCTTGTAAGAGACCAGGAAAATGGGTAATATCAATAACTACAATATAAGACAATATGTTAGTGTAGCAATACGAACAAGGTGTTACAAAAACAAAGGAAAAAAAGAATTACCAGGCTGGTGAGATAGTTCAGCCAACTAAGTGCCTGCTTATGCAAATGGCGGGGACCAGGGTTCAATCCCAGCACCACACGCTATGCCAGCCCTGCCCCCAGGAGTGCTGAGCTGAGGAGCAAGTCCAGTTGTGGTGGCGCAGACCTATTATCCCAGTGCTTGGGAGGCTGAAAACCAGAAGATCACTATGAGTCCAAGCTGTGTAGTGAGACCCTGTACCAAATACATTAAAAAAGGAAGAAGGAAAAGAGAAAAAGAATTACTTGGATCTAAGATGATCAGGAGTATTCCAAACTACAGGAATAAACAGAAGAAATCAGCAGAGTGGCTATTTTGAATCATAAGCAGCAAGCAGGATGTATGATATTACCTAGCAACCTGATTTATAAGCTAAAGAATTATTAAATATGCAACTAGCATGCCTCATTGCAGAAAGCCCTGATAGCATAATTATCTTTCTTTGATTCCTCTTTGTTAGTTGCCTGATAGCTCAGAATTATTTAGAAAGTAGTAATCACTGGTGTATGGAATGATAAGAAAATAAGACCTGTTCATAGTAAACAGTCTCTGGTGTTTAGGTGCTTAGTAAATCAGGCTTTATTTAAAATAATTACTTACTGTAATGCTGTGTATCAATAACTATATCCCAGAGGAATAAACATATCCTAAAGACCATGGCAAGATGCACTTAGGCAATATATATATTGTTCTTGCCAGCCAGGCTCTTAGACCTCCAAGCTATCTCCCTGACCCATAGGCAATATTTTATGTATGAAACAGCAGGCAAGCCTCTTGTGGATGGGGGAGTTACAAAAGCCCACAAGCTTCCTGAAATGGTTTACTTCACTGGATGGTTGCTTGAAGAAAATTTTTCCACATTTAAGAAAAGATTCTCACTGTAACTAAATCACTATCCACAATCTTCTTAAATTACTGAGAGTTTGCAGGATTATGGTTTAATCTCCATGACACGGGATGAACAGAAAAGGGACTCATCCTTTGTTGTTATCCAGAAACAAAATGCTAAACATAAAAACAAATCGTTTGAGGACTTTATGAGCTTCCAAGAACTTCACAGAATACAGATGTACAGTACATTTTTATTACATATGAGAAACTATGCATATTCAAATGCTCGCAGATTGTGTTGATATATTTTTATCTGAAAAATAACTACATTCTGTTACAATTGAAACAATAACTCTAGAAAAGTAATAAATAATTGGGCTCTTCTTTCTATTCACCTAGAGATATGAAAATGATATTTGATCAATTGTTTCTCTAAATTTTGCAACTTGTCAGAAGCAAATGCTAGGGCCAGCAAGATAGCTCACTGCCTGGGTGCCTACTTAGGCAAGCACAAGGACTGGGATTCGATCCCCAGCACCATATGCCACACTGGCCCTGCCCCTGTTTGCACTAAGCTGACCAACAAGACTGGGTGTGGTGGTGCATGCCTGTAATGCCAGTGCTGGGGAGCCTGAAAACAGGAGGATCACTAGGAGTCTGAGCTGCATAGTGAGACCCTGTACAAGACATATTTAAAAAAGAAGAAAAAACAAATTCTGAATGCATAGAGAAAGTGCTCCAAGGCAATGCTGTAACTATTCTGCTCTAAGAAAGTGATTTAAGCCTTTGAATTACAGAAGGTTCCAGATGTTACCCTGTGAAAATGCAATATTTTAAATTAAGATCTATGGAGAACATCAATTTTCTCTTATGAAACAAGTCATTGACTGACCAAAACCAGTATTACTTCTGTATTTCCTGAAGGACTCTTTTATTCCCAAATGGAAGAGACGAATTGCTGCTCCATGAAGGTACTGCAGAAATAAGACAGTCTCATTAGGAGACACACCTTACACAAGAGTTGCAGACAAAATTATTTGAATCACAAACTGATCTTTGGATGGTGACTCAGGCTAATAGATCACTGAAAATGAGAAATGCATGTGTCACTGGGAACCATCCATTCCAATGTCAAAGAGAAAAGCAATTCATTTCCCCTATGGCATGTACAGGAAAGCAGTTGTTTCAAGAGCTAATTAGCAAAGACTCAAATTTTCTTCTTCTTTTTTCTATTAAATTCTTTTTTAAATGATTTTTATTGAGAAACAAAGAGCAATGAGACAGTTTCAAAACTGATTATGGGACAGTTTCAATAATTAATACATTGCATATTGATGTCTCAGTGGTTATTCAGTGTACAAGATGCAGACATGATATCCTGTCCACAAACACTACTAGAACAAATCTTTCCATTCCCTGAATTAAGAGAAAATAGTTGCATATCTATCCTAACTATTTTGAATATACAGATACAAAATGGTTGTTCATTTGTATCCCCTTTTTTTATTTAGTTTTGTCAGAGAAGGGTATTCCACTGTCATTTAAATATTGTGGGTGCATGAGTTCAGCAAAATATTCTAATATAGTCCAGGAGTCCATAATAGTAGTGGGCTATCCGTAGGACTGGCAATGTCAGAAGTTGTTAACTTGAGCCTTTCAGAGCTCAGCATATTAAATATGGCTTTACTTTTTTATACTTTGTTTTTATACTTTTCTGCTGGATGGTTAAAATGAAGAAAAAGCAAGACCTATATAACAAGAAATGTAACTTTTGTATCCGACAAGGTCAGTCAAATCCCCTCAGGATTTATCCTGAAACCCTGTGCCACAGTTTGTAGAACATTTGTCAGTGTCAGCCATGTAGATGAGTCACAGCCATAACTTGACCAATTTGCTCTCTGCAAAAGCCTAAAAGAATGTTTTCTCTCCATGTGACTCTCCTTAGGCACACTCTACATCATCAATCAGTGAGAAAGAAGGAGTAAATACAAATTATATAAAAAGAAAATGAGCAGAAGACTCAAATTTTAGAAATAAAATATAGATTTCATGATTTTCAAAGGCTAGTTGAAATGACCAGCCTTATATCAATGTTTTTACCTCCAGTTCCTAGTGCTGTACTTAGTATACAGCAAATATTTAGGCAGTGCACTGAGAGCTCACAGATAAATCATCCAAGTTATCATAATATTCTTGAACAAGGTAGTCCTGATATATAAAGACTAGACCCAAGCTAACATCTTTTTCATCATAACACTTCAATATCAGGACATTGAATGATAGTGAACAGAGGGCCAGGGAGATGGCTCAGTAGAATAAGCGCTTCCCTAGTAAGTGTAAGGGCCTGAGTTCAATTCCCGGTTCCACAAAAAAAAAAAAATAGAATAAAGAATGATAGTGAACAAATGGTTAATATTTCAGAACATCCCAGAAGTTTCTTCCTCTAACAAAGGCCAAAAGAAAGAAAAACTCACATGTCATTTTTTGATCTACATTATCAATTTCTCTAGCCCCAATCTATTACTTAATCATTACTAAGTGTTCAAATTGCAAAATGCATATGCTACAGATTTCTTTACTGAAAATCAGATGTTAGCTTCAGTATGACCACCTTAGAGATAGATGCTTCTTCAAGATTACAGCAGCCAGCCAGGCATTCTACAATACAATGTTGTCTTTATGACTCTGATATTTTTCTAACATATGAGTATGTGTGTGTACATGTACACATCTCCTTTTAATATCTTCTGCCTTACCTTAATAGAAGAGCAGAGCAATTGTCTGCCCTCTCTTCTGCATATAACAGACAGGCAAAAATTTAGCTTGAATGACTGAATGAATCAATCAATCACTCAATAGTCCCTGGAAGAATCAAAGAACTTTTAGATGTAGTTGTTGACATGAGAAAATGTCAAATATAAATCAGATAAGAAGCTCTCTGAAACATGGGAAGTGTGAAGACACAATGATATTAACAGGACAATGTTACAATCCAAGTCCAATGAAGTTAAGTGACAATGTGGATTTATTAATAGATTGAGGGACCAGGTCTGCATCTGGATGGAGGCTTCAGCAACAGACAGGAAGGAGAGAAGAGCTAACAAAAGCTTGATGGAGCATGGCATCAATGAGAGCTTAGCCAGAAAACAGGGACTTGTGTCCCTTTGAAAGCCTTGTGATGTGGATTAAAAACTGGGCATTTTGTTCAAGATTGTGCTTTTAGGGTTGGCCATGCTAAATTAAATTTCCAGCATTGCTGAACATCAAGCTCCTCATTTGAACAAGAATGAAAATGCCTACCTCACTGAATTATAATCAGGATTAAAAGCCACTGTATGAAAGCAGTTTGTGAAGCATGAATAATTGCAAAACTGACTAACAGCTCTTGAGTTCTTAGGTGTCAGGCACTGGAGTAATCACTTCCCAGATGATGTCCTTTAATCCATAAAGCAACCCAGAGGAAAAGGCATTAACCAGATTTTATCATCAAAGGGAGAGAGAATGGAGGGGACTGGGGGTGGGGTGGGCAAGGGCTTTGCAGGATGGAAACTCAGCTCTCAGGAAAACAGATCTTGCTTTGTCCACCTGGTCTAATAACTGTTGTGAGGATCCATATTCCCTTAGTTATTTCTATCTTAAACTAGGAGAAGGCACTAACAAACATGGTCACCTAGTGTGAAAGGAAGCACTTCATTGGCACCAAGCTTCCCCTGTTTGGTTTTGGTGAATATAAAGTACATGGAAGAACTTGGAGGAATATGTGTTCTTGGAGTGAGAAGTAAGGCTCTACTCATTTGCCTTATATATGTCAATTTTTCACAATCCAAGTATATTTTAGGGAATAGATTTCCTTAAATAAGGAAATTAGAATGCTGTCAAAAATATCCCAAAAATATAGGTAACTTTTGCATGGAATGAATATATAGCACGAATAGAATTCCAAATATTCCAATAGGATTTACCCAAACAGTATGGCATGGAGATTAGGAACTCAAGCTCCAGAGCTAGCATATTTCCTTACAATTTAGTTCTGTAACATATTTGCTGTGTCACCTCAGAGATGTTTAGTCATCATGTGGAGCCTTACTGTTCCTGTGTGTAAAGCGTCAACATGCATTACCCATGTGATACTCTGCCAATTAAGTGAGGTGATCTATGCAAAACAGCCCAATGTGGTGATACTTGGAGACCTGAAATGATCTTTATATTATTATTACCTTGTTAAGACATTTATTTTCAGATTTTTTGCCTTTTATTATATGCTGATATGTAAAGAGTAAAACCACAGTATCATTGAAATTCTGAAAAATATCACAAATTTTTACCTCTTGGATAATTATTCTTTCAGCAAGACATCATTTAGTTCAAATCAAAATCACAAAATGCATAATACTGGGCTGTGATTCCTTTAAAGTTATTTTCCTGAGGCCAATGTGAGATTTTATGAGTGGTCTCTGAATCGCAGTCAAACCAACTACATAATGATAAATGGTAAACATATAAAGTGATACCTTGGTTTATGAATGTTTCTGTTAACAAAAAATTCAGTTCACAAACAGAAGCATTCAACCAAATTTTGCTTCTGTTTGCAAACTCTGCATCAGGTGATCAGCACCACCACTGACACCTTCCCCAGACAAGTAGAAAGGATTAAGCTCATGAGCCAAGGTATAGCTACAGTAATCCACATAATCTGATCAGCATGGATTCATTGATCCACGATGCTCTTTCATACTTTATCAGATTTTGTTTTAGTTGTCAAGAAGGTTCATTTCAGAGTCAACTAGGGAATTCATTTCTCCTTTTCTTGAATAAATGTATGCCAAAAGAGTCTTTGTACAAAAAAAAATTATATAATATAATATTCTAATTTGTGGAATTTTGTACTCCTGAGAAAATACAAAGGAAATCTTAACATAATATAATTGTCCTACTATGGAAATAATATTTGTATTCATTGCTGATACTTTCCTTTGAATAATTTTATGAGTGAGATTAGCCCCTTATTTAAACACTGCGATTTATTTGCTTCTTTTAAAGATTCAGTTGACTGCTTATTGGGAATAAAAACTACAACCTAATTATTTATTCAAATATTTAATGGATCTGTAGTGCTAATTTTGAATCTCACTCTAGCATTGACAGTAAATTCCATATCTTATTATAATTGGAACCATATTCATTTTATTATATTTTTTATAATTCTTCTCATTCAGATATCTTCCAGTTTCCCCAACTACACTGCACACCCTGTCAGCACAGATCACTTCACCCCTGGAATATGCACCCATACTCCCAGTTTAGCAGCATTACAGCAGATCTCCACATGCCGTCACGATGGGCAATTACAACCCAGTACGGCCACTTAAAAGAAAGTTTTTATTTCAATTTGGTTGCTCTCCACAAGAAAGAATTCCTACAAACAATGCAGGTTCTGTGGTAGGAATATGCCTTGTGAAGTAATGTGTTCAAGAGCTCATTCTTTTTTTTTTTTTTTTTTTTTTGAACCAGGGATTGAACTCAGGCACTTGTGCTTGCCAAGCAAGCACTTATTCTACTGAGTTATCTCCCTGGCCCCATCAAGAGCTCATTCTTGGGTGTCTGACGACACTAATTTCCCTGCCACTTAAGGCACTGCCTCACCTGTGTAAATCACCTGTTTCTTTACCTGTATGTAATTGTCTAGATGAACAATATCCACAGAAATCCCTTCACATATAGCAGACCACACCAAATGGATTCTTTTTTTTTTTTTTTTGGTGGAACCAGGGATTGAACTCAGGCCCTTGAACTTGCCAGGGAAGCTACCTATTCCACTAAGCCATCCCCCTGGTCTACCACACCAAATGTAAGAGATTTCTTTCACTCTCACAAAAGCATTATTACTATTATTATCATTATTATTATTGACAAAACATTATTTCCATATTTGACCTTGGAGTGGAAGAGGGATAATGAGTTAGCAAGTAAGCTTTGATCAGATAATTAATTAGATTTTAATAAGATTATTAACTATGATTAATAACCATTATGGAAGATGTTATTTTGAACTTGAATTATAAGAATCTATCATTTCATCTTAATTTTTGTAACAAGAGTAATGCATTCACAGAGCTGATAATAACTAAATGCATGAGCTGATAGCGAACTGTAATGATCATCCCCTTATCTTATTCATCCTCATCCACAAAGGGAGTCTAATTTTTTTTAACTTCGCAGTTATACTAAGGGACACTTTTATACTGCTCAATGGAAGCCTTGCTCATTTGTTGTATTAATCTTAGATGACATATACCGGTATCCCCAATGAAGACGAAGATTAAATTCACTATGCTAACAGCATCCTTTCAGCTTTTCTTTGTCATTTGAGTAAAAAGCAGTGATGGTATTTAGAAGAAAACATATAGTCCCACATTAATGGTTCGTTTGTCTTTTCAGGGACCCAATAGCTCTCCCAGTTATTCTCATTCTCCTTACTTACTCCAAACCAAAGGAGGTGAAGAAAAAAAATACATGATTGGTAAAACTGGGAAAAATAAATAAGAAAGGTTGTGTTAATCCCAACCTTCTTTTCTAGGAGCTCTCCAGAAGCTCTCTGGTGCTCTCTTTGTCTCTGAAGACAAATCTAGCCAACGCAGAACTACAGGATGGATAAGGCTTTCCACTGCTCCAATTCACTTAATGAGCACTCCAAGCCTCACATATACTCTGGTAGGAAAGCACAAAGAAACTTCTTCTTGCACTATTCGTTTTTCTCAGTTTCTCAGGAAGGCAGGTGAGAAAGAGTTGTTCTACTTATTGAGCTCCATTGAAAGTGTCAAGATTAACTCTGCTATTTATTATTTGTCTGAGTTACTGTTACCCACCCTGAAATGCATACATTGAAATCTAAATTTCCAAAGTGATAGTAAGAAAAGGTAAACATTTGAGGAAGGGTTCCTCATGAGTGGTATTAGTGCCCTCAAAGAAGGGATTCCATAGAGCTAGCTCACACTTCTAACATGTAAGGTTCCAGGATAGGAGCTAACAAGCCATTATCAGAATGAATCTGCCTTCGTCTTAGCCTCCCCAGCTTCCAGAACTGTGGGAAATAAATTTCTGCTTTGTGCAAGCTCCCTAGTTTGCAATATTTTGTTATCATATTCTAAATGATCTCGGACAGTAATGCTACTAAATTAAACAAGCAAGGAGGCTTCATAACTTGATTCCCTTCTTTTGAATGCTTACCTACACATGCACATTTTCTTTCTCTCTTTTAAATCACTTTCTCTCAGTAACACCTCTACTTTTACATTGTAAAGTTCATTACATTTTGATTCTAGTATATAAACATAACTGGATAATCACACTTTGTCTGAAACTGTTGTAAGAGTTGAAAACTAGTAAACAACAGTACATAAAATGATTTTACAAATATTCTGTGGAAGCTAACTAATGTGTGATTTTATTTCCTTCACTCTAGGTCCAATATCACCAGCATTTCTGTATTAATTGATCTGTAATGATACTAACCATTGTAGAAAAATTATACCTCAATATTTGATCAAAATTGTACCATATTTAGTCTACCTCACATTGGGACGATGGCTTAAAACATATTTAGTAATTATTTTTCTTAGAGTTTATGATTGTCTCATTTATTCTCTTTGAGAGAGGCATAGGTTCTGTCACTGTGTCACTGCTATCATCCTCCTCATTTGTCACTCTGCTTGTTGCTTGGAACCCTGTTCATCTTCTTGAAAGAGTGTTTGAAGCCTAGATAATTCTAAGTCCAATTTGGCATTGATTTCTTTCTGTACTATGACTCATTTATTAAGCTAATATTTCTTTCTATTAAATTTCTAGGTCAGTTCAACTGATTTTTGTTTCCTGTATTTTCTGCTGTCTAGATCTTAATTGTTCAGTCCTCACACACTTAAGAAATGCTTACTATGTACAATGTATAGTTATGCGTTAAGAAACCTCAAGGCAAATCAAAAATATTTTAAGCACAAGAAAAATTCAATCTAGGACTTACACACACATATAATCACAAAACCAAAACTTCAAGAAGGTTTACTAGAATAAAATATTAAGTAAAAGAGAAATAAAAAGTGTGTAAAAAATAAAAGCAAAGGAAAGAATCTGTAAAGTGGTAGAGCTATGGAATGGTAAGAAAAGGTGAGAGAATGTGTGGAGAAGGAAGATGGACTTTCACTATAGCACAAACAGTAGTGCAAAACACAGACACATTCATAGAATAAAAAGGTAATCCAAATGGTGAATGAACTGTTACAATAAGCTTAGACAAAACAAAGCTAAAATGAAATTTGCTTAGGACATAAGAAAATTAAATACAGTAGTCTTATTATCTTTTGGGTATACATTGCCCAGTGGATGCCTGAAATCACAGATAGTACTTACCACTGCATGCACAGTACTATGCTTCTTCCTATTCAAACATACCTGTCATAATATATAATTTGTAGATTAGGTATGATATTAACAATAATTATTAATACAATAGAATAACTATAACAGAATGCTATAACAAAAGTTATATAAACTGTATGAATTTACTGCAACTATCTAAACTGTATGAACTTTATTGCTAGAACTTTCCATTTAATGTACTTTTATAGCGGTTAACATTGTTAACTATTTAGTATATAATAGGGTACTAGTGAATGCAAAAATATAAAACATGGACAAGGTCATTCTCACATGTAGGTTCATAGAAGGAAATGTACATTATTAGAGAATAATAATGAACCAAGAATTTACCACACTGAAAAATACAAAACTGCAATACTGAAAAATGTGAAAGATATTGTGGTTTGAATCTGGCATGTTTACCCATAGCTTTATGGGGTCAGAGGTTGGGCTTGTGGGAAATTATTGGATTATGGTTGTACTCCATCTGAACCATGTTAGGAGGTGGGATCTGGTTGGAAGAGGCCAGTCACTGGGGGGTATGACCTGGGTCTCTCTCTCTCTCTCTCTCTCTCTCTCTCTCTCTCTCTCTCTCTCT
>NW_004524734.1:308277-314551 GCF_000260255.1 Octodon degus
TCTCTCTCTCTCTCTCTCTCTCTCTCTCTCTCTCTCTCTCTCTCTCTTTCTCTCTCTCTCCTTCTGCTTCTTGGCTTTCATGATGTGAATAGTTCTTCATCAACCATGCCATTTCTGTCTTGAAGACAAACAAGTGTAGGCTATAACTGTGAGGCCACATAAGTCTCTGTCCTTGAAGCTTCTGATATCTTGGCAATGAAAACATAATGAGCAAGAAAGGCATGATTCATGGGGGCCTGGCTACTGCTTCAGCTTGGTCAGACTTTGGCATCCTTCAGGTGGTAATGATGTTATAGGCATACAGAATGCAAGAGTTGTGCAGTCAGAAATGATGATTCCACACAGATTTCAGAAGAGAAGTCCTGGGAGGCTGTTGTTGAGCATCCTTGAGAAGGAAGTCTATGAAGCTGTGAAAGTACAGCCAAAAGTGCAGTGGCAGTTCCAGAAATTACTTTTTCCTCCCCTTGCTATGAACATGGCCCACACTGTTATGATACAAGAATGGTTATAGAGCATCATACAGTCTATGAATCAGAATAGAGAAAAAGGTTGAGGATGAGAGCAGCGAGTATGTGTTAACTAGCTGTTTAAAAAGTGGCTTATTGGCAAATTACCAAACAAAAATTCTACCTGAGTGCCACAACTTTTGCATTGGCAAAGAGATTTCTGGTAATCATGAGTCACTACAAATCAGTAATTTTATTACTGTAGAAAACTAAATACATGGAAGTACGTAGAAGTCTCTGTGATAATAGTCAAGAGAATTTTAAGAACATGCTAATATACAGAATCTCTGTAAAAAAATTATTAGCCTTTCAATTCCCTCCAGAATTGTGAAATGTGTCAATATAATTTCTCTAAAGCAACTCCAAAGACTAATTGTGATCCAGGTTCCCATTTCATCTTAGCATATCTTTGGCTACCTCAATATCTTGAGTCACATGAATGAGTGATATAAGCACCTGAACCTTGTAATTTTGTGTCCAATTTAATCATATTGATTCTTACATACCCCAAGCAGTAGTAGGAATCTCTTCCTATCAGCTTCTAGTATTTTGTGGACTACAGAAACCACATAGGCGAACCACGAAATTTCCTAGCTGTGTATTGGCATTAAATGGATCACTCATATGCACTAATGTGCTCACATTTTCCATTAGCTGTGGAATGTACACTTGGTGGAGAATAATTTATCAAAAGCCCACAAATAGTTGATAAACAAGACCTGAAGTCCAAATTAAAAATTTTTAATTAAATATTGCTAATATTATTACATAGAAAGGAATGTTATTTTCCTTACCCAACAGA
Source organism: Octodon degus (assembly GCF_000260255.1). Classification (NCBI taxonomy): domain Eukaryota; kingdom Metazoa; phylum Chordata; class Mammalia; order Rodentia; family Octodontidae; genus Octodon; species Octodon degus. The sequence continues at coordinate 309,586 of NW_004524734.1, forward strand.
AGAAAAATCCACTACAGTGGATAACTAACTAGTGGTCAACTTGTTACACCCAGCTGAATTGAACTAGCCTGGTGCGGAGTGTAGGAGGTGCACCTGAGGAATGTTGCCACCAGCATAAAAGGCAGAATGGAAGAAGCTGTGGAGACGCTGTTAGGGATGCTGTTTGGAGAAGCTATTGGAGCTATGGGGAGCTGTTGGCTCGCCTAGGCTGTTCTGCTGGGCGACCTTGTCATGCTGGCTTTCCTGGTGAACTTAGTTGTTCTTGTCAGAGGAAGAGCTCAGGACCTTCATTGCTGCTGAGAATGGCTGTGGTTCATTTTGAAGGAGCTCTGGTCCACATCTTGAGCATTGCTTCCTGTCTCCAGAGGGGAAGATGATGCATGGCTCAGCCTCATGGAGCTTATTGCACTAGCTTTCCTGATGGGAACTCAGCTTTTCTCATCGCTGAAGGAGCCTGGGACCTTACTATTGTTGAGGATGGCTGTGTTACCTTTGGAGAAGCTCTGGTGCTCACCTTGAGCATCACTTCCTGGCTCCAGTTCAGATACCTCAGCTTGCTAGCACAAATCCTTCATCCCACTGGCACAGACTTCCTAGCTTCCACCACTGGCCTTGGAGTCTTTCCAGCACAGATCCATGAAGTGGGCCTGCAGGGGACTTCATTGTGGGCTCTAGGCCTCCAGTAGTACTTGTGGGAGGCATTGTTATGGGCTCTAGGATTTTAGCTTGACTCATGTAGGACATTAGGATCCAGGGCCTCAGCTGGATTCTTTAGTGTTTAGTGTATGGACAGATTTCCTGCACTTCTTGTATATGATTCTTGGGTGATTCCTTATACAATAATATAAAATGTATCCTGTGTTATATTGTTCTCTTTAAAAAAGCCTCAAACTACAACAGCCATATTATGTAAATTTTTAAAGATCCGGCTAAAAACCATTTTGAGGAAATTGAGGACATATTTGTGACTCAAACTCATTAATATAGTTACCACCAATTCATTTGTCACTTTTATAAGCCCACCTAAAAGAAATATCATCATTGAGCCTCATAGATATGTCAATAATGGCAATATGTCTATACTATAATAAATACTTATTTTAATACATACCATATTGTTGATCAGCCCTTAAATATTAAATTGTCATGTGTTCACCTTAAATACATGAAATTTGATTTCTCAATCAAATTTGTCAATCTGTCCAAATTTATATACTTATTGAAAAGTAGGTTTGAAGCCAGAAATTCATGTTTCGTTATTTTTATAGCACCTAAATACAGTGTTCTCCTGGGATACTATCCCTTCTTTTCATTTAATTTGTTGTATGAAACTCAAGAGCTCTGTTACTGATCCTAGTTGTACTTTTGCTTCTAAATCATTTAATTCCAACTTAATTACATTGAATGAGTAGATGCCAAAATACTGGGCTCACCATCACTTATTTGTTGTTGCTCAGTCATTTTTTAATGTAGCTTTGCAGAATAATATCTAGAAATGGGGAAGATCTAGGTAATTAAAACTGGGAAGGCTATATTATGATATGTGTGTCTCCCCATGTCTCTTCCTATTTTTTAAGTCCAAAGAAGAAAGAAAAATAAGAACACTGAATCATTCTTCCTCACTGACTCTATTTCCTTCTGTGAATCATAATTTTCTCAATCATTGCACCTGGCAGCATTAGCAAGGCAGGATTAACACATTTTAATGCAACCTTGAATTAGGCCTGTTTTTTTCATTTCTTTTCTTTTCTTTTCTTTCTTTTTTTTTTTTTTTTTACTTTGTAGGTTAACTTTATTTTAGGACACCTGTAGCATACAATGCACTGCAGTAACACTTATAGGAATTATTTCCTGCAATGCTCCTAGTGTCTTATTTTTTTCCATAATTTTATTGAGAAACAAATAGCAATGAGATAATTTCAAATCAAATTGGTGGGGCAGCTTCAATAATTAACACATTGCATACATTCCTCCCAGTGGTCAATTGCCGTACTAGATGCAGACATGATATCCTATTTACAAACACTATTAGAACAAATCTCTCTATTCATTAAGAGAATGCAACTATATATCTATCCTAACCATTTTGAATACACAGATACAAATGGACATTCATCTGTATCCCCTTTTTTTGTTAAGTTCCATTATTTGAATATTATAGGTGTGTTAACTCAACAAAATATTCCAAAAGAGTCCAGTAGTCTATAGTAGTATTGGGTCTTCCGCTTCCCTGGCAATGTCAGACATTGTGACCTGAGTCCCCTACAGCTCAACACAACAGCATGACTTTACTTCTTATACTTTGTTTTTATACTTTTCTGCTGGATGGTTAAGACCAAGGTAAAGCAGGACCTATGCAACAAGAGTTGTAGCCTTTGGGTCTGATAAGGTCAGTGAAATCCCCTCAGGATTTACCCTGAGATCCTGTACCTCAACTGTAGAACCCTTCCCAGTGTCAGCCATGTGGATGAGTCACGGCCATTGCTTGACTATTGTGCTCTCTGTGAAAGCCTGAGAGAATGTTTTCTCTCCGTGTGACTCTCCTTAGGCACATTCTACATCATCGATCACTTTCCTCTTTGGCCCCATAATTTCCTTGATCAGAAAATCTGGGACACCATCGAGCCACATGACATCACAGTACAAGTTCTCATATGTCCTGAGTCCTAATTGACCTTGGAAGACCAGGGACAAAATGTTGGCCTTCCCTGCGGCACTCCCCCTTCTCCAATCCTGGTCTGCAAAACTAGGTTGCCAACCCTCCAGAAGAGAAGTCTATTGTCATCACCATACAACCTAGGCTGCCAAGCTTAACTTCACTATTTGTCTGAATATCAAACATCCTAGGCATAACATGGAACAGGTATTCTTCATCAAGTATTGATATGTTGAACTTTAAGTCCCTACAGAATATGATGGAAAAACATTTTAAAATTAGAATATAATTTTAAAAATAGGCATAAAGAATTATATAATTCTTATGTTTACACATCAGTCCAAAAATCTAAACATATACAACCTTGAAGCAGGACATTTCCACAACATCCCTTTTCCTGTCTTCTGCCTTCATTCACCACCCCCTTCTTTTTGAACAATCATCCACCCGAGAGACAGCACAGCAGCAACTGGCAAGTCATGACAAGCAGCCTATATTCAGAAGACCAGAACGACAGGCACTCCAAGCATGAAACCACTGTACAGATTACCATCTTCAGTGCAGTTGCTTAGTTCACAGGTATCAGCATATATAGTTAGTCAGGGTGAGAATCTTTCCAATCAACTGCCAGATTCAAAAATCTTCCAGAGATTCTCAGGATCATTGCCTTGCCCATCCTCCACATACAACTGTATGGCTTGTCATTGTCATGTCTCCTAGCTCTTCTCCTTTCCCTCTCCCAATTAGTTAGTCCTCAAATTCCTGCCTTCCTTTTACTTGTATTATACCGTTCTGTTTTTTCTTTTCTTGTTCTTTGACTGTATTTCCAGTCTTCATTACTTTATTTTGTCTTTGGTTAAACAAATCACCTATGGATAGAGCCTATGAATCTCATGATAGGATTTTAAATCTTTTAATGTAGCTTATTTTAAATATATTTTGATATAATGACAGGGCTTTTCTTTTTTGCTTGCCTTTCCCTTTGATTATATTTGTTTTTATAGTAATCTGCTGAAATACAAGTCAATCAGGTTCTGTGATAAAAAGTTTAAAAATAGTCTTGTCAGGGCTTTTAGTAACGAATCTGGATAGATAATCAGTTAACCAATTTGGTTAGGTAAATATTTTTCAATGAGAATGAATCTGAGGCCAGTAAATAATAAAGCTGGGGTGTGTATCTATGTCTAGTAGACTCCAAGGCTCAGTTTTCATCAACAGCTTTTTATTCTTTTAGCAGAAGTCGAGGCCTGACTTACTTTACCATGCTTAACTTTTTATTTTTATTGTTTTAATTTTTTACTCATTTTAATGAGAAAAAATAGTAATGAAATAGTCAAACCAGGTTAGTAGGGCAGTTATAATAATTAATATATTGTATGCTATTGTTTCCATAGTAGTTATACAGAGGACAAGATGCAGACATGATCTCTTGTCTAAATAATATTAGTACAAACCATTCTTCTCATTGAATTAAGAGAAATTTGCTGCATATCTACCCTATTTTATATACACATATATCTTTTTTTTTCACTACAAAATGGTCCTTTATTTTTATCCCCCTTTTTTGTTTTGTTTTGTCAGAGGTCAGTGTTCCATTGCTATAAGAAAAGCTGTATTTGGAGAAGTCCTTAAAGGACCTTTTCATACATGATGCCAGTTCAAATATTGTAGGTACTTGAACTCAGTGCACAATCCTTAACATGTCAAAACATTTAATAGATATTAATTGTTGCTATTCAATATATCTTTGCTTGCCGCCAGCTTATTTCACATTCTTATTATGGATAACTATTACTTCTTGACTGATATATATTTATCTCAATTTGTTAAAACATTCTTGCTCACTAATTCATTCATTCTTGAATATACTACATGCTCGATATTATGCATTTTGATTTTGAGCACTTGTATCTCCATAATACCCTTTGCACTTGTATCTCCATAATTTTCTTTGCATAGAAAATTTGGGATCCAACATTGTCCTATACCTGGCATTGTTGATGCTCTTCATACATACAAACAAAATTATCACTGCTAAAAAAATCCTGACTCTTGATATTGGACAAAATTCTAATTGCACAGATAACCAACTACATGGTCTCATGTATATAGGGTCTCAGGGGCTACAAGTTAGCATATAGTCTTGACCTGAAACATTTAATAATCTTAAGTGCCTCCCACTTTTAGACCTGAACTATTTTCAGTTGCTTTAAAATTGAGTTAGTTTAGGAAGTAATACCCAAAGCTCAGCCTCAGTCACTGGGGTAATCGATTCCAATTGTTGAATTTACAGTTCTGTTGAATACAGTT
>NW_004524734.1:314741-318526 GCF_000260255.1 Octodon degus
CACAAGCTTGCAAAACCGTTTAAGTGAATGTGAAGACAGAGTTTCAGATCTTGAAGATGCTGGTGTAGCAAGTGAAAAGGTAAGAAAGGATCTCTCAAAACAAAGCAGCTATCTCCATAACTTATGAACACTTAAACTTTGGCTATTTTTTTATAAAATTATAGGAATAAGACCAGAAAATGGGAAAGCATGTTTCTGTTATGGTTAGATCTAAAACTGTCCCCCAAAGGAGGCTTTGCCAGGCAGTTGGATGATGACAGCACTACTTGTCAGTAGACTAGCCATAATAAATTCATGATGGATTATGAAGCTAGGAGATGGGGTGGAGGCCAGTCACTGGAGGAGTGATCGGGAGCTGTCTGCTCGTTGTGCTCACAGACTGCCCCGCTGTCTTGGGGGAGCGGCTTTCCTCATCACACCCTCTGCCAGCTGCTGCCAAGTGCCAGCCAACAGCTAGGCAGATTCACGAAAGCACTAAGCCTGGCCTCATCTACCTTACTTACCAGGCCTGCCAACATGAGGCTTCTGGCATTCCAAAGAGCCCATGGGCTCCATGACCATGACATTGAATATTTTGCATCAATTCAGAACATACAGGAAACCATGAGAGCGAGACTACAGATACCTAACAGAGACGACTTTCAGAACTGTTCCAGAAAGTGACAGGAATGAGAAATGCGTTCAACACAAGAGAGAGAAGGAGATTAAGGACAATATCTTTTCCCTTTTCCCTTTATTTTTTAATGTAAATATTCACTGTGTTGTTAATCACACCTCTTGTTATTTAATTATAAACATTTAAATTTTCATTTTGTTTCATTTAAATTCATTTTATTTAAATTATAATACCCATTTCACCAAATATTTCAGCCTGTGAAATGTGGTACACCATATAGTTCCATATCATAGACAGAGAAAAACCATCTCCAATTTGCTTTATACAAAGATCTGTCCTGTATAGTCCATGATAAAATATAATGAGTATAATATGTTGTACATAATTTTATACTACTGAATGCATTATTAAGCATTCTCCAGAGGGCTGGCCAGACAGCTCAGTGGACTAAAGTGCCTGTTTAGGCAGAGCTCAGCAGCAGCAGTTCAATCCCCAGCAAGCCAGCCTGGCCCCACCCCCAGGGCACACTGAGACAGCGATTGATATTGGGTGTGGTGGCACACGCCTGTAATCCAAATGCTTGGGAGACTGAAAACAGGAGAACCACTATAAGTCCGATCTATGTAATGAGACCCTCTAGACCCTGTAGCAAATACATTTTTAAAAAAAGAGTTCTCCAGAAACACAGAGCCATTTAGCCACACACACACACACACACACACACACACACACACACACACACACACACACACACACACAAAGTTTATGTGGCAGCCAGTTATAAATTAATATGTAAAAGTCAATAGTCATCTTTATTACAGAAATAATCAATGAAAAAGACCCCATTCTAACTAACTATAAAATAACCAAGAATATGCTTAACAAGCAAAGTATAAGATTATTTATGAAAACAAGACACTTTGCTTATTAAGTGAATCATATGAAAGTTTAACACATAGTAACCACCTTTGAGTAATTGTTTCAGTGAATATGAGTTCCCTTACTGCAGGCTCCAGGATTACAGGGCACAGCGAAGACCTTCTTACAGGCCCTGCACAGCCACATTTAAGACCACAAGGAGACTTCAAAGACAGGAGATACATATGATCATTTAGGAAGCTGGGAAATGTCATCAATTTTATTCATAGAAAAACTTCAATGAAAGAAAATTTAATGTGAAAATCAATTTTAAAAAAAGAAACATGAAGGCCATTTCTTACCAAAGAAGATCAAAGAAAATTCAGATAAAGTGTCTCAAATTGATGAGCTTCAATGATTAGAAGAAAAATGTATGAAGATAGAATTTTAAACCGATTACTCCACCTGTGTTTAAAGAGAGTTCAGTAGTGTACTTGTCTAAAAAATGTAAAGTTTGGGGAGAAAAAAATTTAATTCAGTAGAAAAAGATAATGTTCTTTAGATTTACAGATTCAAAGTATGTACCTGTCTAGAAAGTGTTAGGTTCATTTTTGTATTCAAAGGTTTATATTTGGTCTAATAATATGATCTTGATATTATTACAGGTAAAACTCACAATTGCTATGTTGCACAAGATAATTATTGGTTCTTTTGAATTTAATCATAAGTTAAGTTGATCATAATCATGCAATTTTAAGGAGGATTTGTAATAATACGGATTTGGATTTATGTTATTTTAGATTAGAAAGATAATGATAAGCTTCTGATGGTGGCAGAGCATTTGCTGTCTTTATGGGTCAACCACATTTTCATATTACACAGGAAATTTGTTTTTGTTCCGACACTTCATTGACAAACATGCTATTCTCTTCCAATATATTTTATTTGTTTTTTCTTCTAAAACCTGATTTCACCTGGCTTCACTGCCAATGAAAAACATGATCATATTTCAACCCTTTGAATTAGTGGGATGATATGAATAAGTTCTAGTTGTTCCTTTTGTTTGTTTTTTGTATTTTAGGGAAGGGTCTACAGGGTGTTCAAGATCTCACTACTAGATTGGACTCATAGTGATCCACCTGTTTGCAGCCTCCCAAGAGCTAGGATTACAGGCATGTGCCACCATGTGCAGTCTCAATTGCTGTCTCACGGTGCCCCAGGGGTGGGGTCTGCATGGCAGGCCCAGGGATCAAACCCCTGTCTGCTGCACCTATTTACAGGTGCTTTAATCTGCTGAGCTATTTGGCCAGCCTTAGTTGTTCCTTTTTAAATACATATTTTTTGCTTAAATTGCTGAAGTACTAGAATTTCTACAGGTTGCAAAACTTCCACACATGTAATTCAGAAATAAACTTTTATTCTTCTTAAATAATTGCCGAGTAATCGTTGTAATTAATTTAATATCAACTAAAATAAAATAAAATAAATTGAGAAAATAAACAAAGCCACATTCAAGATAGGTAGAAGAGATTACCTACAAGTTAATGTTTTAAAATAGTATAGTGTACTTTTTTCATTTCTTTTTATTTATTTATGATCAAAATTGCAGATGATTCAGTCAATAACTATAAAAAAGTGATCAGAAGCCTCCTATTGAATAACTACTACAATACATGTTTGCTGCACCATTTTAAAGTATTCAGTTCTGACCTACAAAATAAGAAAACAAATATAATGGATTAAACTCAGAAGTTAGGCTAAGCATGAATATGTTAGCAGCTTTTTTTTCTTCAATTTTATGTATTTGGTACAGGGTCTTATTACACAGCTTGAACTCATAGTGATCATCATGTTTTCAGCCTCCCCAGCCCTGGGATTACAGGCGTGCACCACCAAGCCTGGTCTCCGTGGGGCTGATGGGTCATGTGGTTCCTCAGATCAAACCTGGTCCCTGTGCTTGCCTAAGTAGGTACTTAGTCTGCTGAGCTATCTTGCCAGGCCATTAGCTGTCTTGCCAGGCCATTAGCAGCTTTTAAAGAAAAGTAGACTCATGATTTATCAGGTATATATAGAAAAACAAGTTGAGTACATAAATATAAAAAGGGATGGAGCCTGCTTAGGCAAGCCTAGGGCCAGGGATCAATCCCTGGCACCACATGCTGTGCCGGCCTCAGGCATGCTGAGCCTGCAACCCAGTCCAGGCATGGTGGCGCATGTCTGTAATCCCAGCGCTGAAGAGGCTGAAAATAGGAGGATCACTATGAGTTCAAACTGCATAGTGATACCCTGCACAAAATATGAGAAAAAGGCG
>NW_004524734.1:318626-328842 GCF_000260255.1 Octodon degus
GTCCTTAAAGGACCTTTTCATACATGATGCCAGTTCAAATATTGTAGGTACTTGAACTCAGTGCACAATCCTTAACATGTCAAAACATTTAATAGATATTAATTGTTGCTATTCAATATATCTTTGCTTGCCGCCAGCTTATTTCACATTCTTATTATGGATAACTATTACTTCTTGACTGATATATATTTATCTCAATTTGTTAAAACATTCTTGCTCACTAATTCATTCATTCTTGAATATACTACATGCTCGATATTATGCATTTTGATTTTGAGCACTTGTATCTCCATAATACCCTTTGCACTTGTATCTCCATAATTTTCTTTGCATAGAAAATTTGGGATCCAACATTGTCCTATACCTGGCATTGTTGATGCTCTTCATACATACAAACAAAATTATCACTGCTAAAAAAATCCTGACTCTTGATATTGGACAAAATTCTAATTGCACAGATAACCAACTACATGGTCTCATGTATATAGGGTCTCAGGGGCTACAAGTTAGCATATAGTCTTGACCTGAAACATTTAATAATCTTAAGTGCCTCCCACTTTTAGACCTGAACTATTTTCAGTTGCTTTAAAATTGAGTTAGTTTAGGAAGTAATACCCAAAGCTCAGCCTCAGTCACTGGGGTAATCGATTCCAATTGTTGAATTTACAGTTCTGTTGAATACAGTTATTTGACTTATACACAATCCTGCTAGTATTTTATTTGTGTCTAATCTGAATTTGACAGTGTGGTATACATTTATAAGTTCAAAAGAATTCCATTTGAAAACTCACCGATTACAGAGGCTCATAGGGGACATAACAAATCCATGCTTGTGTTATTGAATTTTACTCTGTAATAAAATGTAGTGATTTGGTTAAAGAAATAAATGTTGTTATGATGTTTTCCTCCTTTGAATAAAAGGAAACTTGATATTTGTTTAGTAACAGCACAAACATTTTAAAAATACCGGTTTAATTATTCTTATTTGCAAGATAAAAATGAGAAAGCCTCATTCAAAATATGGGCATTATCTCCCATCCAGCATGAGTTAGTTGATGGACTGATGAATGACAGATCCACCTAAAGAAGAAGAAAGGTCTCTTCTAAATCCATGTGATTAGAAAGCTAACCTAAACACTCATCCCTGCCATTTGCCAGGTATGGGCCAGTGAGACTTCAAATGTAGCTGTAGACCTTTGCTCACCAAAACTGTTTATTGTGGAATGACCATCATGTATATCTTCAGTGATGCTTCCAAATAACTTTTTGGTAAACTAGTCTACATTTTAGATACACTTGCCCTCTTGTTACTCTAAAAAGGACAAAAACATAAATTTTTCTCACAATCTAAGTCATGGCCCATGAAACAGTTATTTCAGGAATTTTTGAATTATCTAAAATGGAAACTAGATATGCATTGATGTTAAATAGTTGTGGAGATGTTGGAGAAGGAAAATTCACGATTTACATAAAGGCCATATTAGTTGTTGTGTTACTCCCTTCCATTCCGGGTCCTTCCATATCTTCTGAGGTGATAGCCTCCATGCAGTGTACAATAGAAGTTTCTGTCCATTGTTCAACCATCTGCCATTTATGCTTCCAAATTTCGACTCTGAAGTTTTTGTTTTGTCTCTTAAATTTTAACCATGTATTCTTCTTTAACACCTTGTCTTTGAGAATCTAGTCACTTGAAAATCTGTGTCGATGTTAAATACAATTCATCTTCCATTTCAGGGAAAGGACGCTGGCACAAAACCAACAATTTAATTACAGATGGTAGATTCCTGCAAGCTTAAGAAAGATGAATTAATCACTTTTACCATAGGGCCCCACATTGCCCATAATTTTTATAGTAGTCTGTCATTTATTTGATGTATAATATCATTAGCAGAGATAGTGTTCATCTACATATGCTAGATTAGCAAATTTTCTAAAAAGTGCTTCCTCAAAATTTCTGTCTAGGGCTGCCTGGAAAGTGCAAGGACCTGGGTTCAATCCCTAGTACCACATGCTGCGCTGGGTCTGCACTGAGCCAGTCCCTGAGACCGGGTGTAGTGGTGCACACTTGTAATCCCAGGGCTTTGGAGGCTGAGACAAGAGGATTACTATGAGTCTGAGCTGCATACTGAGACCCTGTGCCAAATAAATCAATAGATAAGACTTTTTAAAAGTTCTGTTTATTGCTCTTTGTCACATGCATTCCATTTAGGAAGGCAGGTCTTCCTTGTGTGCATGGGAATCTTTCACATATTGAAATCTGGGCATCTTGTCTACCATGTCTTTTCTTCTTCAAATAATAGGAGAATTTTCCTCAACTCTGTCTTCAGAGAGTTTGAGTTACTTGGTCCCCTTATTTGGGACTAGCCTAAGTGTGTCCAGCTGAATCAGCCCTCTTACACTATACCACTTAGACCATACGACAAAGCCCTAAGGAGTGTCAAAATGAAAGATTAAGGAGGCCATTGATCAGCGCTTTCTCATAGCTGTCCCCTCTATTCTTACTAAAATACCTGAACTGACTCCTGGAAACTCACTTCTCCAATGTATGTTTCAAGTGAGAGAATTCATAGCCCCTGCTTTAGGTACTTGGTCTACTATGCCACTGGAGTCCATAACCTCACATAAATCAGTTAATGCCCAGGAAGTTTGTTGTGACTCTGACAAGGAGAAAAATTCTGGCAAACAAAAATTATCATTACTTAACCTGGCCTAAGCAGATGTGAAAGAGGAAGGTTATAGCCCATAACATGATGGGAACTATCTCATAACGTTGTACAGAGAACCCCTTTGAGGAGCCAAAGTCAAAAAATTAGGAATTACTGTGATATTCTTTTAGTTTGGAATGCTCACAAATTCCCTCTGAAGTATATACTTACAGACACAGAGACAGACAGACAGACAGACAGACACACACACACACACACACACACACACACCAGTTTCTCATGCTGTTGTCTCTCTCTACTCTTCCATCTCTCCTTCCCTCATTCACTTCTGTCTACCCTTCATATCCCAGTTTTACTGCTGCTCCCCAACAAAAGCCTCTGCTCCCTTTCTCAATCAAGTCAAATTTTTGTTAGCTCATATGTTATCAAACATTTTGTGTGTTTATCATAGTAATAATACTATGTGTATAGCTATGACTACCTGAAAATTATCTCTTCTCTGATAGCTTATAAGCTCTTTGAGGATGGCAATATTTTTCTTGCATATTGAAGGATACTCGGGCCTGTCATCGGTTGAACTGTCACTAGATGTTTTGGAATGACGGGAACAAGTGATACAGCAATAGCCAACGTGTTGAAGAAGATTTCTTCTTGAGTAGTGAGCTCACCCAGGATGGTGTTAGCATTAAACCTGGACATACAAATTACAAAGCACATACACCTTTGTAAATGTAGAAAAGATACCAGTAAGTTAATAGCATCAAATAGGGACACAGAAATATGACAGAAATTTAGGTACCCAAATATAACCAACCTCTTAGAAGTATTTATATGGATGAAATAAAAGTGATTTAGAAACACAATTAGCAATAAAGAGGTTTCGCCTTTTCAAACTCCACATTTTAGAGAATAAAATAATTCTGAGACCTTCTGTGAAGATTAGAAGACTTGGTGGGTTTTGGAGGGATCAGTAGTTGTACTGGGGCTGGGGAGATGGCTCAGTAGAATAAGTGCTTCCTTTGCAAGCACAAGGGTCTGAGTTCAATCCCCGGTTCCTAAAAAAAAAAAAAATTTAAAAAAAGTAGTTGCACTGGTTTAAGTTCATCAAAGGAACAGAATCAAAAGGAATACACACCCTGTAGAATCCATTAGGTGATTAGTCCGAGAATCTGGAAGCACACAAAAGGAAGGATCAAGAATGCAGCACTGGGGCTAAAGAGATAACTTAGTGATCTAAGCTCCTGCCTGGCAAGGACCTGGGTTTGATCCCTGGTACTGAATGCTGTGCTGTCCCTGGAACTTCAGGCATGCTGTGCTGCCCAGAAGCTGGGTGTGGTGGCACATGCTTCTAATCCCAGCTCTGGAAAGGCTGAAACAGGAGGATCACTGAGTCTGAACTATATAGTGAGACCCTGTAACAAATAAATGAATAAATATATAATTTAGAAAAAATAATGCTGGGGCTCCCTAGATGGTTGCTGGTAGGAGTCTTCATGAAAAGACTGAAGAAACTGGTGTCTGATGACCACAGTGGGCAGCAAAAGCAGCGCCCACTCAAGCAGAATGAAGTTTCAAAAATCACATCAGACTTCCTCCTTCTCTTCTTTTATTTGCCCAGATCACAAGCTCATTGAATGGTGTCACTCACAATCATTTATTTTCCCCTCAGCCTGTTGGGCCACGTACCTGGAAACACATCACAGATACAGCCAGAAGTGTGCTTTGAAAAATCTTCTGGGCATTTCCTGATCTTGCCACGTTGACTTATCATGATTAAGGATCATAATGACATAGGTGAACTGACTCTGAAGAGCATTGAAAGAGAGGAACTACAGATGGGGAGGGGGCTATATATGGTGAAGTAGGGGAACAGAGGGGGCTGTAAAGATCAAGATGGAAATCATATGAAGACTCAGGGGAATTCAGTGATTTATTTTATATTATGAAGCTAATTCATAACAGAAGCTATCCAACAATGTACATCTGCTTTATTAGGCCTCAGATATTTTGGCCAAATATATAGCAAAGTTAGTGAAGGAAAAGCCTCAGAAAATTAAACTAATAATTGCCTTGTCATGGTAGTTGATTTTCAACATGTGAGTAGAATTAAATTCCAAAATACATTCAAGTATTGAGATAATGTATCAAAACTAGAAATGTTTCCTTCACTCTTTTGTAGTGTAAGCTCCCAAACAACATCAACATTTTCACATAGCTTCTCTAAATACCAGCTGAACATAAATAAATTAACGAAGAGTGATCAAGAAATGCCAACATTCCCAGATGCTGATGGTCAGACTGATGATGCCAATTAAGAAAATTGACTTTGAAAATGAAACAGATGCCCTAATTCTATCAGAAGCATAATTCCTGAAGACACAGAACCTCAAGAGCAAAGAAAAGGAATCAAAAAGTGAAGTAAATGGTAGAAGAGCTTACCTAGAGGCACATACATCACTGTAGAGTACAAGGTGCTAAGTATTACATAAATGCTAATGGAATACAGAGGTAAAAGCTTTTACACTCTACTAAGACAGTAGAAAAACAAAAGTTCATGCAACAGACATTTATTGAATGCTTATTAGCACTAGGTACTGTTCTGGGCACTGGTAAGCAGTAAACAACAGTCAAATTCCTTGCCCTTTTATGCTGGCATTCCAAGAAAGAGATGCAGAAAATATATATTTCAAATGGTGCTAAATACTATGGAGGATAATATATTTGAACAGGGGACAAAAATGTGGACAGAACAGGAAAGTAGATAAATGCCAGCAAGGGAATATTTAAGTGGCCCCTGACATTTGAGTTGATGTGTGCCTGGGTCTTAAAATTACGATGTAGGATATCACCAAGGAGGTGGAGAGGGATTTTCCAGACCTAGATAGGAAGGAAGAGAACAGCCCAGAAACTCTAAGAATAGGGACTGTTTCAACTTATCCTCCTTTCCTTTTTCTAATAATTGTCTTATAGGCATAGGAAAATTCCATTTCCATCAGCTTACAGTCCTGGATGAGTCCAAGCACTAAACAGGACACAGATTAGCAGGATTAACATATTTCTAGTATGGATAGTGCCTTGCACATAGGCAACTCATCTTTTGTTTTTAAGAAAAAGCACAAATCTCAAAGCAATCTTATGTTTGCTGCTTTTCAGGTGCCTTCTCCTTAGAATAGCATATTTGAACCCTTTCAGTAAGTTGGAATTTCTCTGGAAAACACTTCTCCTATTTCCTTCAAACTAGGTGACACATGGATTGTGGTCTTCACCAATCACAGCACAAAGTTCCCTTAAAATGACACAGATCTCAGAACAGTGCAATCACAGGAAGCCCCTACACTTGTGCAGCAGCTTCCTTTTCTCTCCACTGAGGCTGCCAGCGATCCTCATGGTATGAATCTGGAGCTTTTGGAAATCATTCCAGATCAAGAATGTGAGAATAGTGCAAGGCAAAGCTGAGGTAAAAGACAAAGAGACACTTGAAACCTTATCTTCTGTTTTGACCTTCTAAATAAAACCTTTCCTGCAGGTAAACTTAGCCAGTATTTTAAGGATGTAATTCAACAAGTTTCTCTTTGGGGCACTGAACTTGCAACCGTATCGCTGGCTAACACAAGCCTTAATATCTTGAGAATATTTTGCTGGGTTTCGTTTGTGCTGCTACAGCATGCCAGCCTAGATAAAATTACATTGATTTATTTTTCAATTTCTATGGTTTTCAGAAGGTTTTTTTTTTTTTTGCTAAGAGAATATATATTTTGACACTTTCAGTTAAGGGGAGTCTCATGTTTCTTGTTTCCTGTGATTTTTATAGAGACACCAACACCATCATAACTAGTCCATCATTGTATCCTAACTAAATCTGAAAGACCCTAGCCCCAAATCATCATAAGGAGGATTAATGTTACAATACGTGAATTTGTGGGGACACAATCAGTCCACAGCGATGTTCAAGGAAAGGATTGTCAAGTGTTATTTTATGTTATTTTCTTTAAACAAGTTGTAGTTCTTTAGGTGTATCAGTATCAGTCAGGATTTTGCTAGAGAAACAGACATAACACAAGATGTACCAGTGTATATGAAATTACAAGTTTGGCTTACAATGGTCAGCCATAGAGTAGGATAAGGAGGTGAGTAGAGGGTGTCTGCACACAGGAAACTGAAGGGTTTAAGGTTTGGAGCTCACTGCAGTGCTCTATGCATGTCTGTATCAGGAGGCCGATGGGCCTGCAATGGAAAGCTGATGAATCCACACCAGAAGGCTGAAGGAGCCAAGGTAGAAGGCCTAAGAGTCTGAACTAGAAGCCAGGAGACAACGTCCAAGTTAAAGGTAAAGACTGGAGCTCCTCCAAAGAATGGAAGTCACCTGTCAGGTGTTGTTTCAGAAATAAGGACACTCAGGTCCATATCCGACACAGATGTCTAGAAGAACATGACTCTTGACATTTAAAGAGAGTGACATTGTAGAAATGCTGAAAAATTGGAAGGTGGTAGCTTGAAAATATAGAGAGATATGTTTTGAGGTGTTTAAAGTGCCCACACAGAGAGCATGCAGTAGGCCCCTTCTCTGGATTTCTTACTCATAAAAATATGCCCATGGGGTTTAGGCTATAGCTAAGTGATAGAATACTTATTAGCATACATTGAGGTCTTCGGCTTGGTCCCCCATGCTATCAAGAAAAGATGTGTAAATCTGTAAGCACAGTAGGTCCCACAGTAAGCAACAGTCTGCAGGTTCTAAATTAAATTTCACATTTATATGTAGTTACAGGGAAGCAAATTTAAACAGTAATAAAATCAGAAAAAAAAAACTGATTAGAGGAAAAGAGATCTCAGGATACATCTGAACACAATCCTAAATCTAAGGAAAGTAGAAATTTGTGGCCAAGAAAGCAAGGGTGGTAGTAAGAGGAAACATTGAAGATGTGGAAAATCCTTGCTAAACTGATCTAACAAGATGCTTGCTGATCATAAAACAGGTGATCATAAATCTATGGGCTAGTGATTTGCTACCCCTGAGTTATGGGGGCCCAGGGAGGAGGGGGCCAAGGTTAAGACCTAATTAAGAAGAGGGTTTAGTGGAAGCTGATCAAAGCTTAGCCAATAAGAGTATTTTTGTCAGTATAGCCACAAATGTAAAAGTGTTTTACAATCGCTCCTTTTTAGGCTGGTGTTGCTGTGTTTAAATAACATGAGAGTTGAAATTATATTTCTCAGAGTAAAGAAAACAATGTACTGGGTAACCTTGGAAATGGTTATTTTGTATTGAACTCAACTCAACTGATTTTTTTCCTTGTTAACTTAATATTACCATCTCCAAACCCTCATGTACAGTTATAAATATATTGCACCACACATTACATATCCTCCAGGCTCTTTAGATGTCCCTGGGGTGGTGATTTCTTTGGGTGTGGGCCAAGTAGACCTCATCAGAATCATCTGCCTTACTTGCTAAAAATCAGGAGCCTTGGCTTTAAAGAGCAACTCGATCAAAATATCTGCTAATGCTACTCCATAATATACATTTGAATAAAAATTCCAGCCTGGTCTTGTGCACACTAACTTTTGAGAATTATTCATCAATTAAATATTTGTTAGACTTTAGATAAAAAAGACTAAAGTGTATTGATCTTTTCTATGTTTACTGTATCTTTTACACACCTACTCTTTCCTATTTAAAATGCTAAGCAAAGATGTCAAGCCATCATCAAAGCCAGTCCAAGGGCCCGTCCAAGCTGACAGGGAAACCAATGTATCTGATATTAATATCCATGACTGATCCTTTCCTTACCAGTTTACCTTCTTCTCCTGCTGTAATTTCTTATACATTTAATCAGAATCTTCCATCCACAAACACTTTCTAAACTCCTGTGCTATAACTTAGGTTGGAACTACCAAAATTCATGCAGCTAGACTAACCCAATAAAATATCAGATGTGTTTCTCACATAATCTTTTTTACATAAAAGGCAACCAATATTGTGTATCTTCAGTTTTACTGTCTCTTTCTATGATTTCAGGAAGTCCCCAAATCCCAACCAGCTGAGATACTTCACCTTTCTCACCACTGAAGGTGGGTGAGAAAGATATTAAACAACATCTAATTTTTTTTAACACTTCATTTTATCCACATCATCTTCCCACTAATTTGTAGTCAATGTTTGCAAGGGACTAGATTTAATGCAGAATATATAATTTCTAAGATTACTTTATAATGTTCACCCAAAAAGTCAAATGCAGAAGAGTACAGGTGATCTATGCATGTGCTGGAAGCTAGAAAGTCACCAGGCCGAGAGACCTGACCTGAAGCTAGGAAGCAATGCTCAAGGTAAGACCCAGAGCTCCCCCAAAGACAAGCACAGCCATCTTCAGTGACAGAAAGGACCTGAGCACCTCAAAGGATGAGAACAACTGAGTTAATATGAGGAAAACCAGCATGACAAGCTTCTCTAGGAGAATCAACAGCACACCATCTTCCCCTCTTTTGATGCTATTGGAAACAATCCTCAGATGGGCCTTCCACACCCAGCACCACACTGGTCCAGTTCAGCTGGGTGTTACAAGTTGAATATTAATCTACCACATCACTTGAGGAAAAATGTCTTTAATTGACTGTTCAAATATGTTGGATTAAGTAATAGCTATAATAATGAGATTGTTTAGCATGAATCGAAAATTTCCGGCATTGAATGAAAGCCAAAAGACTCCTGTGAAATCTTACTATCCAGATGGCCTGAGAATTTTAAATAAATAATTACAGTACAAAGGGTAACATATGCATATCAATTAAAAGAGAAGACAAAGGATAGACCTTTGCCTGAGTGGATTGAAGTCTTCAGAAAAGATATTTATGATACAGGAGTCATGCTTGGAATGCCTGTCATTCTGCTCTTCTAAATATGTACTGCTTGTCATGTCAGACAAATTACTGCTGTCTCTCCCATAAATGTTTTTTAAAAGATAATAAATGAAAACAAGAGACAAGAAAAAATATTTATGCCAAGAGATTACCAAACATGGTGATAATGATGGCCAATCTGAGAAGAGGCATTATTCAGAGACCTAAAGGTGTGTAATGCTGTCCTTTGAATATCTGCCTTCATTCATTTCCATGTTCTTAGAGACTATAGGGAAAGTTACCACTGTTTCTCAGATCATTAGTTTTCTAAGTTATTCAGATTTTAAAAAGTCCCATGTGAGTGCTAAAGTCATGTTACCCCAGTCTTTGATTGTTCTAGAAAGCTAAATTAAAATTAAGCAAGTATTTTTTGGAGACAGTAGAAAAACACTTATTAATTATTTTAGCATTTTTCACTACTAATATTTTTTTAAAAAACTGTAAAATTATTTTGAATCTAAAACTAGGAGCATGTGATCTCTTAAGAGTTTATAAAGGAAGCCATGAATTTTACCTCTAATTGCTCTTGTTACAGAAAGCTTTAACATGTTGGGGATTCAAACATTTCTGGGTTATTCATGGTCAGTCATGAACACTGGGTCAGGGTCCTTCACTGACTCTGGCAATGTAGTAATGTTCTCTGAATTCTGATGTTT
>NW_004524734.1:334215-340742 GCF_000260255.1 Octodon degus
AAGAGAAATTTAGTACTCATGATAGATGAAGTAAAACTGCGAGAACACCATTTGGATATTATTCAACCTTCCAGTTACTTCCTCTTTCCTATAATTAAGATTTAATAGTTTAGCTCAATTTTTGTTTGCCTTTCGGAGGAGAAACAGGAACATCTTCAAATGCGGTTGAAGTTAGGTGTCCTGTTTTCATTTTTATCCATTGCCTAGTGATGTGCTGAGACTGACTAGTGGGGTTCACTCACGATTACCTTTGGAAAGCCTCCTTGGTGCCTCCATGAGGGGAAAACAGATCTTACCAGTTAATTCCATTATGATCATAGTCACATCTTCAATTAATGCATCTGTGTTCTCCTTGGGCATGTTTGGATAATATAAACCAGATTCTAGAAGGAGGGTGTCTGGTCAACTAGTGCTGACAAAAGCATAGAAGCTTTAATGAGCTACTGATCACGAACGTGCTGTCTACCTTAAGAAAATGAGACGTTACAACTCCGGACCCACTACTTCGAACAAAGATGGAGGGATTAACCGTGAACGAAAGTAACAGCTGCACCCTGGAAT
This sequence comes from Octodon degus, assembly GCF_000260255.1. NCBI lineage: Eukaryota > Metazoa > Chordata > Mammalia > Rodentia > Octodontidae > Octodon > Octodon degus. Next base: position 334,777 of record NW_004524734.1, read on the forward strand.
TTCATCCTTTGATCACAGCATCAATTAAAATGGCAGAGGACCCGAAAACAACCTTATCCACAGCCTGGTAGAAGAAATTAACCTCTACACATTAATGAATTAAAAATAAAAGGCAGCTGCTTAATGATTCAGGGATAAAAACAAGACATTTTTAAAGAGGCCAAACCCTTTTAAGAAATGTGCATGATTGCTAAGTTCTTTTCAAATATATGTTTTATTTTTCAGTTAGAGAGAAATAGTCTTTGTTATCCCTCTCATTGCATATATTTAATAATTGTGTTTATTACAAAGTGTAGAGCTTTTCCCTGATTTTGTCTTAGGAAAATTTTTAAAAAGTGTTGATTTGAGTAAAACATTAAACAACAGGATGACTACTATTCAAAAGCTATTTCCTTAATTATCTATAAAGGCTAAGGATTTATTATTTAATTATAGCTGTGTTAAGGAAATGCCATGGCTGACTTTTTAGAACTTCTATTCTGTTCATACTAATGTGAATTAAATTCATCACAAATAGTATTACTTTTAACTTTTCATTGGAAAAGTTTGAAACTTTGAACATGAAGAAGCTTTATAAGAATAGTACAAAGAACACGCATCAATTTTACTTTCCTTTAATGTTAAGCTTTTGAAAATTTACTTCACCTTTGTCATCTGCTATCTATCTACATTGTTCTAAAGTATGCTCTATAAATTATATGTAATATGTCCCCTTGCCCATCAGTGCTCTGTATGCATTTCCTAAGAATTGGGATATTCTCTTACACAACTACCACATAACTTTTAACTTGTACTGATCTTCTAAACATCTTGCAATTTTACCACCTGAAAAGGGGTTTACAGAGCTCTTTTTCTTAGTTATAGCATCTATTTTACAATCATATGGTATATTTAATTTTCAAACTTTTTGAGCCTCCTTTAATCTGGAATTTACCTTGGCTTTTTTTAAAAAAAAAAGTATAATATTTTTTTAAAATGCATTTTTCCTGTGTCCCCTAATTAATTATAAATCATCCCTTGGGGATTTTTTAAAAAAGTGATTCCTCATGATTAGATTCAAGTTAGCATCTTTAGCATGTATATTTATTTAAATACTATTCACATAAGTATTGTTTATTATTTTTAAAAGTGAGCACAAATTAGAATTAAAGCAAAAAAATTACAAGTGATACAAATTTTCACTTAACAAGTCATATGAATTTCATAGTATTTGTTGTAATACATAGTGTTGTCTTCCAACTAGTTATTCATCTTACCACACATATGCATGTAAAATTGGAAGAAGAAAAAAAATCAAGGTATAAGAAATTAAGAAGGCAAGAAGGAGAAACAATTGAGAAGAGACAAAACAAACTGAAGCATTAACTTCTTTCCATAGTCCAACAGAAATGCACAGCACAATTGTCCAAACCATCCTGCTTATATACATAGATAAATCTCTTTCCCTCCTCACTCTCCTGTCCTTCTCCCCAGCTCAGTAACTCTTTCCTTTTGAATAAGTTCATTTCATTTTTCCAGCGTCTATTGTACCCTTCAGATTCTATTTTTGTCTTTCAAGTTCTCACACTAAGGAGACAAAACAATGTTCGCACATGCGGATCTGATTTACTTCACGTAACAATATGTCTAGTTGCATCCATTTACTGACAAAGGAGTCAAATTTATCCTGTTTTACAGCTGAATAATATTCCATTGTATAAAAATACCACATCTCCTTTATCCATCCTTCAGTTGATGGGCATTTGGATTGTTTCCAGGATTTAGCTACAACAAATTGCACTCTATAATCATGGGTGCACATATATCACTGTAGTATGATTTTTTCAATTGCTCTGGGAAACTACCCAGGAGGGGAATAGCTGACTTAAATGGGATCTCTGATCCTAGGTTGTGAAGAATCTCAATCTTAGTGGTTGTATCAGTCTGAACTGCCACCAACAGGGCTGAAGGGTTCCTTTTTCTCCACAGCCTCTCCAGCATTTATTTCTGGCTGACTTCTTGATGTTAGCCACTCTTTCTTGGGTGAGATAGAATATTGGTATTGTTTTAATATGAATTTATCAAATGATCAATGATGTTGAACATTTTTTCATACATTTGCTTGTCATTTGATTTCTTCCTCTGAGAAGTGCACATTCATCTCAGTTGCCCAGACTGGGGTTAGGTCTTTGAATTTGGTAGGGCATTATTTTTTTTAATTCTTTATATGCTCTGTATAGAAGGCTTTTGTTTGAGGAAAAGTTGAATATGATTTTTTTCCCAGTTTGTTGGTTTTTTTTTACTTTGTAGGAAATTTGATTGGAAGTGCAGAAACTTTTCGAAAAGATAAGATCCCAATTGTTGAATATCTTAATTATTTCCTCTGCAGTTTGATTTTTGTTCATGAACTCTCTATCTACCCCTGTGTCCTTAAGATTTTTACCTACATTTTCCTCTAGAAGATTTAGTGTTTCTGTTTTAATATTTAAATCTTTTATCCATTTTAACTGCAGCTTTGTGCATGGTGATAAGCATGAGTCTAGTTTTAGCCTTTAGCAGGCAAAAGCCAGCTTTTCCAGCACCATTTATTAAGGTGGCTATCTTTCATCCAGTGAATTTGTTTAGCCCCTTTATGAAAGATAAAGTGGCTGAATGTGTTTGCAGTTGTGTCTGCCTATTCTAATCTCTTCCATTGATCCGCTAGTCTGTTTCCATGCCAGTCCCATACTGATTTTATTACAATAGCTTTATAATTGAATTTCAGGTCAAAGATTATGATTCCTCCTGCCTTTCCTTTGTTCCCAGGATTGCTTTTGATATTCTGTGCCTCTTCTCCAAATGAATTTGAGGAAAGTTTTCTCTAACTCTGTAAGGTATACTGTACTTCATTGAATCTGTATAGCACTTTTGGGAGTATGACCATTTTCACAATTTTAACTCTTCCTACCCAGGAGTATGGAATATTTTTTCCATTTTCTTAAATCCTCTTCATTCTCTTTTCTCAGAGTACCATAATTTTAATTGTATAAATCTTTTACATCCTTTGTGAGATTTATTCCTAAGTATTTCATTTTTGAGTATGCTATTATGAAAGATGTTATTTCCTTAATTTCTCTTAATGTGTTCATTCTTTGTGTACAAAAATGCTATTGATTTTGGGGTGTTGACTTTGTATGCTGCTATGTTGCTGAATTTGTTGATAAAATCTCCAAGACTTTTGGTGGAGGTCCTCTAGGTAGAGTATTATGTCGTCTGCAAATAATGATAATTTCACTTCTTTTCCAATCTTTTTTTCAAGAAATTATTTTTATTTCAGAAATACAGATAATAGTAGAGCATTGAAAGAATTTGACATATTGAATTTTAGTGGACAGTTATCAGCAAATTTCTGATCCCATGTTTAGATATTTTCATTTAGTGTGGTATTTCAAATAGTTTATACTAAAGAAAATGTTAGCTATTTCATAATTCCACTGTTTTTTTCCACCTAGAAGATTCATACTTTTGGAAAGTGATAAATTCATACTTGCATAAAGCATAACATATTTTCTATTATGTACTTGGCTTATGTCTCTTTCCTGGAGGGCTTTATGATAGTCTAAGTTGTGATTTTGATTAACACATTTATTCTCCTGTCATGACTTCCTAAGTGAGATATGTTTACCACAGGGAACACATGAAACAATTGTTTTGGGGTCCAGGGAAACTGTAATACTATCTTTGCTTTTATTTTTAAGAAAAACTTTAAGCTTCACTAACATTTTAGGAATGGCAAAAATGTTTTGTTGATAGATACCATACCAGTCTTTATTCATTTTATTTATATCTCTTGTCTAATTTCTCTGGTTAATGTTTCCAAAACTATATTGAATAGGAGTGGAGACAGGGGACATTCTTGTCCTGTTCCTGATTTTAAATTAAAGGCTTTCAGATTTGCCCCGTTAGTGTGATGTTGGCTGTTGGTTTCTCATAGATGACTTTTATCAGGTTGTGATATAGACCATTTATTCCAATTATCTGTAGGGTCTTTATCATGAGTGAGTGTTAGACATTGTCAAAATATTTTTTCTGCATCTATTACAATGATCATATGGTTTATATTCCTGGTTCTGTTGATGTGGTTTATTAAACTTGTAGAGTTACATATGTTGAACTATCCCTAGATTCTTGAAAAGAATCCCATTTGATCATGACATATAATCTTTTTTATGATTTGCTGCATTCTGTTTGGTAGTATTTTATTGATGATTTTTACATCTGTATCCATTACAGAGATTAAACTGTAGTTCTCTTTTTTTAGTTATATCTTTCTCTGGTTTTGAAATCAGAGTAATATTTGCTTACTATAATGAGTTTTTAGAATTTCTTCTCGTTAAATTTCATTGACGAGAAAAGTTGGAACTAAATCTCTAAATTTCTTATAGAATTCTGCTTTGAATGCATCAGGACCTGGGCTTGTCTTTGTTGGTACATTTTAATGACATTTTCTATTTTGTTTCTCATTATTGGGTTATTCAGAGTTTATATATCTCCTTGACTCAGCTTGACAAATGACATTTCATATGTATCTAGAAAACTATCCATTGCCTCTTGGTTTTCCATCCTGTGAGAGTAAAACTTTGGAAATTGGTATTTATAATTTCTGAATTTCTCGAGATTCAGAAATTATTACAGAATATAGAGAAATTCAGAAGATTTAAATACCTAATTCCAAAGGAATGAAACACTCTTTTTACTCTTTATTGCAAGTGTTTTGGTTTTTTCTTCTTTCCTTTTTTTTTTGTTACATTGAATAAGGGTTATTCAATTTTATTTATTCTTTTAAAGAAACAAATCTGATTCATATTGTCTTCTTCATTTCCAGTGCATTATTTTCTGCTCTAATTTTTATGATTTCCTGCTGTCTTTGCCCTTTGGGCTTAACTACTTCTTTGCCTAGGAGTTTGAGGTACAGCATAAGATCATTTATTTGGGATTGTTCTGTTTTCCTAATGTGTGAATTTACTGCTATAAGTTTTTCTCTTATGACAGCTTTCATTGCATCCCACAGGTTTCAGTAAGTTGTATCTGCATTTTATTTGATTGTAAATATTTTTTAATACTTTTTCTTTTCATGTGTAACCCACTGTACTTTGAGGAGGTTGTTATTCAATTTTCATGTGTTTGAAAAATCTCTGAATTAACAGCCTCTGAAGTAAAGAATCAAATGCAGAAACACGTAAAGGAAATCAGATCAAAAATAATCTCCGAAATAAAACAAATTATAACTACATCTCAAGAAGACTCTGATAAAAAATAGAGAAGATTGGAAAAATGATGGAATCCTTGAATGATCAATATAGGAAAGAAATAGAACATATGCAGCACAGTCAAAGAGATATAAAAGAACTTAAAATCTGAATCACAAGCTTTCAAAGCTCTTTGAATGAAAGTGAAGATAAAGTTTCACATCTTGATGACAGCATTGCAGCTAGTGAAAAGGTATGTAAAGATCTCTTACAAACAACAAGAATGCAGGAAAAAATAATTCAGCACCTGCAAGATGCTGTAAAGATGAACATTGAGAATAATAGGAAGCAATGAGAAAGAAGGAGTCAATAAAAATGATATAAAAAGAATATAGGCAGAAGTAATAGCAGAAAACTTCCCAAATATGGAGAGCAATTGGATATTCAGTTAACCAAAGCATACAAAACTACAAAGAACATCAACCCAATTAAAAACATACCGAGACATATAATACTCAAGATGCAAGAAATCCAGCACAAGAAAAATATACTGAAAGCTGCTAGAGAAAATAAACAGATCACATTTAGTGGAAAATATATCAGAATAATAGCAGATTTCTCTTCACAAACCATGAAGTCAAGAAGAGCATGGAGGGCTGGAGAGATGGCTCAGTGGTCTGAAGCACCTACTTGGAACAAGCTTAGCAAAAGCATCAGGGACCGCGGTTCAATCCCCCAGCACCACATGCCAGCCAGCCC
>NW_004524734.1:340842-342982 GCF_000260255.1 Octodon degus
TCTCTCTCTCTCTCTCTCTCTCAAATAAATAATAAATAAAATAAATAAAATTTAAAAAAAAGAAGAGCATGGAGCAGAGTACTTTAACTCCTCTATGAAAATAAACTCCAGTCCAGACTACTATACCCTGCAAAACTCTCTTTCAAGTTTGATGGAGAAGTGAAATACTTCCATGAAAAACAACAACTAAAGAATTTCATGATGACAACACCAACTCTACACAGACTGAGACAAGATGTTCTAGAGGGGGACCAAAATGATCAGAACTCCATGATTGAGAACAGAAGGAACCCACTAAATAGGGCAAACAATTAATAACAGGACAAAAAGGAGTAAATAACATCAGGTAAGTAACATGTCAATCATAAGTCAATACATCTCAATTATAACCATCAATGTAAATACACTCAATTCACAAATCAAAAGAAATAGACTGGCACAGTAGATTAGGAAACAAAGCACAAAAATACTCTATATACAAGAAACACATTTAACTCATAAATAAATTCTTAGGCTAAAAGTTAAAGGATGGAAAAGAATACTACACATGCCAGCAGCTCAGAAAAAAGTAGGGGTAGCAATCCGTTTACAGACAGTCTCAAATTCAAACCAAGAATTATCAAACAAAATAAAGAAAGTCACTATGTACTGGTCAGGGAAAAATTGAAGAGTAAGAAGTAACAATCATAAATATGTATGCACCAAACAGAGAAGCACACAACTATATAAGACAAATCCTAATGGACATGAAAAATCTAATATCTAATAACACAATCTTAACAGGAGACCTTAACACCCCCTCATCCCCTAAAAGATAGGTCAACCAGACAAAAAATTATCAAACAAGGAGCAGGATTGAACCATAGTTTGGAAGAAATGGACTTAGTAGACATATACAGAGTGTTCCACTAAACCACAGACAAATATACATATTTTTCAGCTTCACATGGGCCATCATCTAAAATAGACCACATGCTGGTTCATGGGTCATGCTTAAGTAGATGCAAGAAACCAGAAATTATCCCATGCATATTATATGACCAAAGTGCAGTGAAACTAGAAATAAATGACAAAAGAGACGAGAAAAACCCCATAAATACATGGAAATTAAACAATATCATATTCAGCAACCAATGGGTCACAGATGAAATTAAACAAGAAATTCAACAATATCTACAATTCAATGAAAATTCAACCACAACTTATTGGAATATATGGGATGAGATGAGAGCAGTCCTTAGAGGGAAATTCAGAGCAATGAATTCACTCATTAGGAAAACAGAACGGGAAAAAATGAACAACCTAATATTGCACCTCTAAAATCTAGACAAGGAAGAGAAAACCAAACCCAGAGAACAAGGACAGGAAGAAATCAAAAATATTAGAGCAAAAATTAATTCAATCAAGATGAAGAAAACAGTTCAAGGAATTAAAGAAACAAAAAGCTGGTTCTTTGAAAGATTAAATAAAATCGATAAGCCCCTAGCTAAACTCATCAAAAAGAAGAAAGAAAAAATTCAAATACAAACAATAAGGAATAAAAGGGTGTAATCACCACAGACCTAGTGGAAATTCAGAAGATTATCAATAGCTACTTTGAGAATCTTTAGGCTCACAGAATAGAAGACACAGATGAAATGGACAGATTCCTAGAAAGATACAAATTACCAAATCTGAATCAAGGAGATATAACAACTCCCAATAACCCAATAACAGCCAATGAAATATAAAATGTAATGAAAAGTCTGCCGACAAAGAAAAGTCCAGATCCTGTTGGATTTACAGCTGAATTTGACAAGAAATTTACAGAAAATATAATACCCATACTCTTCAAACTCTTCAATAAAATTGAAAAGGAAGCAGTTCTCCCAAACTCAGTCCTGGAGGCAAGTATTATACTCATACCAAAACCAGGGAAAGACACAACTAAAAAAGAGAAACACAGGCCAATCTCCCTCTTGAACATAGATGCAAAAATCCTTAATAAAATCCTAGCTAATAGAATACAGCAAATCATCAAGAAGATTATACACCATGACCAGGTAGGATGCATCCTAGGGATGCAAGGATGGTTCAATATTTGAAAATCTATAAATTTATGAGTGTTACTTCTTCCTCTTGAATTTTTCCCCTAACTAGT
>NW_004524734.1:344748-353592 GCF_000260255.1 Octodon degus
TCTCTGGCAAGATTTTCTGCTCCTGGACTAGCTGGGTGGTTCTATCCTCTACACTCTCTGCAGGGATTGCAACTGCAGTGTCTCACCCCAGGCCTGTATGCCTGGCCTGAGCTGAACCTGGAGGGGACAAGGTGGAGTAGTGGGAAGAGGCAGCTCTCCCACACACTCCCTGGGCCTGGGCTAAGACTGGATCTGGGGGTTCCCAAAAGTGGCAGATATTCCTACTCTGTGTGGGTTGTGTGGGGGTACTATGGATTGATGGGGGGCTTCCCAAGGGTGTGGAAAAGGGTTTCACTCATGCTGTGCCTGGGCTGGGACCAGTAGTAGGTCCCACCAGTGCAGGGTAGCTGTAAGCTCTCCCACACACTCACCGGGCCTGGGCTAGGACTAGATCTGGGGGTTCCAGGAACGCGGCAGAAATTCCTACTCCGCGAGCGAGGTACAGGAGGTCCTGCGGAGTGGTGGGTGGTGTCCCAAAGGGGTGGAAGAGGGTCTCACCCACGCTGAGCCTGGGCTGGGACCAATAGTAGATCCCACTGGCACAGGGTAGCTGGAAGCTCTCCCACACACTCACCGGGCCTGGTCTAGGACTGGCAGGATCTTTTTTTGTTTTGAAGTTGATTTTATCAGCAATGAGGATAGCTACCCCTGCTTTTTTCTGATTGCCTATGACATGGAGGATCTTTTTCCATCCCTTGACTTTTAGTCTTGAATTTCCTTTTGAGTTAAAGGTGTTTCTTGTATGCAATATATTGTTGGATTTTGCTTCTTAATCCATTGTGCTGGTCTGTTTTTTTGATTGTGAATTGAGGCCAATTACATTGATGGCTATAACTGATACGAGTTGGCTTATATTTATCATGTTATTTTCCTGTTATAGTTTCTATAATTTTTCCCTGTTTTTAATTATTTGCTCTCTTTCTTTTATGTTGTTCTTGAATCTGTGATCACTTCTGTCTCTAGAATATCTGTCAGTACACTTTATAGGTTGGTTTTTTGGTCATTAATTTCTTCAATTGGTCATTGTTATGGAAGGATCTCATTTCACCATTGAAACTGATAGATAGTTTTGCAGGGTATCTCAATCTGGATTGGAATTTATTTTCTTCCAGGACCTAAAACCCTCCAAGCTCTTCTTGATTTGATTGTTTGTACTGAGAAATCTACAATGATTCTGATGGGCTTTCCATTGTAGGTGATCTGTCTCTTCTCTCTAGCATCTTTTAATATTCTATTCTTTTGCTGAATTTCTGAGATCTTGATTATTATGTGTCTTGATGTAGATTTACTGTGATTATGACTGTGTGTAGTTCTATATGCCTCACTTAGCTGTACGTCAGGTTCTTTTCTCATGGTTGGAAAATTTTCTGCTAGTAGTTCTACAGTCTTTTTATGTCACTTGTGCTATCTCATGCTGTTTCATTGACACCTATTATTCTTATATTATTTTTCTTTGGATCATCTTGTAGCTGTTAAATTGTTATTTCCTTCTTGTTAGTTTTAAGAGATTTCTTTCACATTCATTTCCTGCACCACTGTCTTCGAGGTCTGAAAGTCTACCTGCAGTTTCATCCAAGTTGTTTTGCCAGCTTTCATTGGAGTTCTTAATATCCTGGATACCTGTTTGAATCTGTTTCATGCACTATAATTCTTTTCTGTATTGTTGATTCAGTATTTCCATCATTTTTCTATTTTTTTCTATATTTTCTTTAGCTGTGCTGAGCAATTCTTTCATGATTGTTGTCCTTTCTTTTTGTACCTGAGAGATTATTTCTGCTCTTATTTCTTCTATAGCCTGATGGACTTGTTTCTTTACTTCAGTTGCTATCATTGTAGGTAATATGATTTCGAGTTCTTGTATATTTTTGTCTCCTGGATGTATTCTGGGTAGGCTAGAGAATTGAAATTGCCTTTTGTTCCTGCATTTTGGCATTTTTTAAATTCTCAGTAATCATATAGGTAGAGTCCAGTAGACTAACCACAGTCTGCCAAAGTTCTTAAATGGCTCTAGGAATGCTCCACACCTGCTCATGCTGGGCCCACAGATTTCAGGTCTCCTGCATGCTGCAGGCCACTCAGAGTTCTCCTAAGTTCTTAAATGCTTGGAGCAGCACCAACAGAAGTTCCATGCCTGTGTGCACTGAGCCCACAGATAGCAGCTCTCCTGTGTCCACCTCCTAGCACAAGTACCCCTTTGATATAGGATAAATGCAACTTCCAAACTGATAGATGACACATGTGCTTAGTTCATATCCCCTGAAATAAGAAAACAAATTCCAAAGGACAATAAAAGTTAAGAGAGGAAAGATTTATTGAGAGATAGCTCCTGAGAGCCAGGAGGGGTGCAGGGTATGCTGCCACCCTGGTCCTATGCCCAAAATTTATATTAATTTTTACCTTACTTAGCAATCTATAATAACTCTCTGTCTTTGTCAGGACATTCCACGTGGTGGAATATGATGTGCCTTTGCCTTTCATTGTTGCAATTTTTTCATACTTGACCAGGGAAATAGTGACAGTTGAAACTACCCTGGTCAAGTATGAAAAATTACAACAATGAAAGGCAAATGCACATCATATGCCACTACAAGGAATGTCCTCACAAAGACAGAAAGTTATTATAGATAGCTAAGTAAGGTAAAAATGTAAATTGGGCACAAAGGATTGGGGTGGCAGCATACTCTGGACCCCTCCTGGTAGGCACACTGCATTCTAAGCCGTGCCCCACTCTGCATCAAATCTGTCCTCATGATTTATCACTCATTGGTGGTTCTTGCTTGAATTGATCTTCACAGTGATGATTCTTAAGGTAAATGTCAAACTCCAGTGCACTGCACACTGAACCTGTCCTGACTCAGCCTTCTGCTGCAATGAAGAACTCATTCTTCTTCCAAGTTTATGCTCACTGTTCAGAACCTTCAGGTGCTTCTGGTTTCCTATTTAGTTCATTTTCTGTATTTCTGTACTTATTTATAGTAATGATCAACCCATGCTATTTTAGCCTGTTCAAAGCTGGTCTCCCTTCATCCTATCCATATCAACTAGGCTACTACTGACCTAGACAGAGTCTTTATGCAGAAATACTTTTCTTTAGCAGAGTGATTTGCTTTTAAATGCTGAGATAGAGTCCTGGAAAAATTCAGGAAGGAAGTTGATCAAAGTCAGGAGGCCTTCCTTCTTTTTTTAATTGACATTCATCCAAGGTAGGCTCCTCCCTACCTTGGGAAAGAGAAGAGTCTTCCTATGAATAGTAATAGTGATAGAGGGAAAAGAATCTCCCAACTTGACAAATATCTGGGAAGTTTGTGTTCTCTAAAACCAGAAAATGAATTTTAGGAACAACAGTGTGTAGAGCAGGATACACTTATTGAGGGAAAGAAAACTTCCATCTGAGAGAGGGACAGAGGGGACTGAAGTGGCTTGCCAAGGAATCTGTCTGTTCTAGAGATATTTACAGAGCAAATGCTGAAGGTTATGTGGCTCCGAGGTGGGAAAAACTATGGTCAGCCAGTAAGATTATAAATATAATTGCTCAGGTAAAATTGAATAAGTCAGGATCAAATAGAGAAGCAGACATGAATACAAAACAGGAGCTATTCCTGTAGAGGCTCACAGTAGTGACTTTTTCTGGCTTTTTTCAAGATGAGTGATACCTATTTAGAATAACCATCCCTGATGTCCATCCCTAGGGCAGTGTGTGGGTACATTTGTTCAATCTTTTGTCTTGAGGTCTGGCTCTCTGTGGAAATGCTACCTCTTCCACAGTTGTAAGATCTCATCTTCCATACTGGCTGCTTCAAGGATCTAGCTCTGACTGACTACCTATAATATTTCTATCTGTGCCAGAAAGATAGCTCAGCAGACTAAGAGCCTGGCTTAGGCAAGCACAAGGACCAGTGTTCGATCCCTGGCACCACATGTCACACCAGCTCCACCCACAGTTGCTCAGAGCCATGGAATCTGGACATGGTGGTGCACACCTATAATCCCAGTGCTGGAGAGGCTGAAACACGAGGGTCGCTATGAGTCTGAGCTGCATAGTGAGACGCTGTACCAAATTCATTCCTGCTTCATAGTAGGTACTCAATAAATATGTGAAATTAATTAAAAAGTTGATCATTTTATGACCTGTCATCAAGTAAATTTTATTTAATCTGTAAATATTTACCTCAACTCTTTAGATATTTATCTATTTCTTTAGGCAGTGTTTTCTCATGCTTTATAAAACTCCAAAACTTGCCTGGATACCTTTATAATTATCACATTATAGAGATGTATATAGAGGATATTACTGGATGAAATGTCAGGAAATAAGATCCATGTATTTGTATTTTAATGCAATTTTAAAAACTACCAACAGAAATGATTTAAGAATCTATTTCCTAGAACATCTCAGGACCATAAGACTATACTAGGAAGACTCAACTTTTGCCTATTTTGACAAGATTTCAAGTGACAGTTTTAAGCTTGAATATTTTAAAAAGATTGAGATGACATTTCCAAACAGGAGGGTCCCTGTGGTGTTATTCAATGCTGGCCTTAATCATACTCTCCTACTGAGGTCCTAAGGTTTTAAGAAAACTATAAGAGCAAGGCCTGCTGAGATTGTAAATGCAGCTTCAGCTGCTGCTGTGTTCTAAAGACTAAAGGTGTGGACCTATTAGCATTTGCATCAATTACTGTCAAAGTAAAAGTTTGACACAAGCAGACATTCTTGAGTAAGCTAGTGATTTTAAATAAATAAATAAATAAATAAATAATAAAAATAAAAACCCTTTCTTTAACACATTGGGATTCCAACATCCAGGACAATATTCTATCCTGGGGAGTCTAATGGCAAGTGTCCCTCCTTTGTAGCTCTTCAAAACTAATTGAAAAATTAATTGTCTATTCTATCTAATCTCTTTAGAAAAGCACTTACTAATTAGTATCAATTATGTAACTCCCAGATTTGGTGAGAAAACTTCTAAATTTTCTATTTCTGTGAAAATTTAAATTCTATTCACAGGCTATAGGGATTAAATAAAAGCAGTTGGAAGTGTTGATTCAAAGCTCACTTATGTTCTGAGTACTTTCAGTAGTTCTTGTGCATGATTTTATTTAATCTTATAATGGCCCCATTCTATAGATTAAAACATGATTCTCATGGGCCTGGGGAGATAACGCCTGCCTGGAAAGTGCAAGGTCCTGAGCTTGATCCCTGGTATTATATGCACTGCCTGCCCTGGAACACTGGTCAAGATGTGTTGGCCCTGAAACTGGGTATGGCAGTGCACACCTGTAATCCCAGCACTGGAAAGGCTGAGACAGTAGGATCACTATGAGTCCAAACTGTATAGTGAGACCCTCTATCAAAAATAAAATTAAAAAAGTCTCAGACAAGTTAATTAAATTTCTCATTGCTAATAATAATAAATGTAGGACCACATTGCTAATAAATGTAGGAGCAGGGCTTCAATGCTAAGAGGCTGTGTTCAGACTCAGCACTAAAATAATCTTTTAAAGTGGTGGTTCTCAACCACCTCCTTGTTGTTGATGACAGGACATTCACCCTGGAGATGCGGATTGTCACTGGGAGGAACACAGAGTGTGGATTACTGTCCTCTAGGGGGTGAAGATCAGGGATGGTGCTTCCCACCTTAGAATGCATAGAGCAGCTCCCACAACCACAGATGATCCAACCTAAAGTGTCAGGAGTGCTGAGTTTAAGCAGACTAGCTTTAGAGAGAAAGATATTTCGCAAAAGGTACGGGTTAAAAGAGGTGGAGAAAGGGCAATCAGTATGTACTGTAAACATGTACTAATAAAAATGGAAATAAAAATTTGAAAAGAACACCTGCTTTAATATAAAGCTTAGAATTAGTTTCAATAGCAAACTAGATTTGAGTTTTTGATATTACCACTAGTTAATTCCCCCAGGTCCACTGAGTTAGAGTAGATCTCTCTTGATCAAATTAAAGGGTGCAATGGTACTAACACAATTAGTAATTTCGCATTTTGAAGAGAGTAGTTTGGTTTAAAGAAAGATTTTGGCATACAAATTAAAGGAAAAAAAACTTACCACATTAGAAAATAAAATATCTTGAGGTTAAAATTTAATGGGACCAAAAATACTTACATATATATGTACCTACATCATTTCTTGAAAATGTCTCTTGTTACTAAATAAGAAAATTAATACTTTCAATTTCTTCATAGTAATGAAACTCTGGCGAAGAAAGAAACTAAATCTCTCTGGAATAGTAAAAAGTTTTAATTTAGTCAAGTATTTTATCAAACCTAATGCCAGAATAGTTGATTAAAAAGGTGTCTGTTTCCACAGAGATTCTCTGAGTCAACTATGCCAGATGTTTTAGTTCATGAATAATTTTTCTTCAAAGATATTTTCATTTCAGAGAAGACACATTAAATGTTAAATCCTATAAAACTGAGCCAATGTAGGAAATATATCTTCTTTTTTATATTTATTAACAGCTAAGTTTCTATTTAATTGTAATTATCTTCCATGATTTGGCATTAAATTTAGATAAAAGTAAGCAATTCAAATATGGAAAAGATTTAAACTGTTATTAGAATCAACAGTTTTCTATTTCTTTCCTTGATTTTTTGAGCTCATGAGTTAAAATATATTCTAGTTGGAAAAGGAATAAAAATGAATAGGATTCTGTCAGAAATTATATCTAATCCTTCTTTTTAAGTTTATGGCTGACAAACTTTGAGAAAATATCAAAGGAATATTTTACAGCTTTAAAAAATTAATGACTAGATGAATACTTTTCAATCATATTCTAAAATCTACCTACTTAGAGCACAAATGTTTAATATACATTTTAAATGTTTGAGTGGTCCCATTAGAGTCTCTAGAAAAATTGCAAAATAAAATTTTTGTGACACTTCTGATAAGTAAGCCAGATATATTTGAATCCAAATATTTAAAAATATAGCTTTGTAGCATAGCAGTTTTCAGTTACTAACAATAACTTCCTGTCAAATTTAAAATAGTGCATATAAATTATTTTTTGAATTTAAAATAGCTATGCATGAGCAATCAATATGCATTTTCATTTTTAAAGAGTAAGAAGCTATTACCAAGGAAAGCAATTTTACAGCAAGAAGAGCTTTAAAATTTCCCAATTCATTCTATTTCTTTTAGAGCTGAGATCACTGCTGTCAAAGATGACTTTTGGAAAATAAAATGGAATATAGCGAGGACTCAACATCAGGTCCCTGCCTCCATGCAACTTCTTCTACTACAGTTTTACTTGGAAGTGAAAATTAGGTTTATTCACATTCAAAGTTAGAGTCGTATATATGGTAACAAGTATCGCACTAGCTGTTGGGGTCAACCAGTGATGAAGCCTAACATCTAACTGAAAGATGAATGAATGGAATACACGGAAGCAGCAATGCATAGTACAAACTGTAGCAGAGAAAGGCCATTTTCACTTGGGAAGGACACAATCTTTAATTATGAAGAATGACTTGAGATGATTTTTAAGAGAGGGATGAGATTTAAAGAGAAAGAGAAGAAAGGGGCATTGTATTGGTAGACTATGTAAGCAAGCACATAAACATGCAGAGAGAATATGAACTGTCATCACTAAAAAAAAATTTGAAAAGTAATTTAATCTATTATTTTACTATCATATGATTTTATTAACTGCTAAAAGTAATTTATCAATAATATTAAGAATGATAGTTGAAACTGTATGATTCTAGTCCATTACTAACTTTAAGGAATATAGAATAACTCCTAGATGCTGCTAGAAAGAAGACAATTTGTAAGAACGATTCCTTACCTAAAGGATACTTTGTCACTAAAGTGACAAAACATGTTGGGAAATGTTTGTTTATATATTTCTAGTATTTTTTTGTGTATGGATATTGTAGAACACAGGTTAATGAGATGGTACTTCATAAACCTAGTAAAACTGTTGCACATAAACTTAGCCAATTTTAAGTATCTGGTGATTTTGGGTATTAATTTTACTATATTTGCCAATAACTTTTGGTAAATCAAATTGGAAAACTACAGAAGTTATAAATGGAATTCTGAATAAATTATTCAGTATTTTGAGCTCACCACTAAATACTTTTGTGAAAAAAGAAAAATAAATTGGCAAAGAATTGATTAATTAATAATAAGTAGAATGTTGTATAGCTTTTTTTGCTTTTGGGATTTATGTTTAGTTTCATTTTCTTGTTTGTTTTTCCTTTCTGGAAAACAGGGTCTTCTTGTTTAGTTTATTTATTTTTACTTATTTACTTATTGGCAGAACCAGGGATTGAACTCAGGCCCTTGTGTTTGCCAGGGAAGTGCTTATTCCACTGAGCTCTCTCCCTGACCCCTTCTTGTTTAGTTTAGGCTGGGTTTGAACTCACTATGTAGCTCAAGGTGGCTTTAAACTTATAGTGGTTCTTCAGCCTCCCCTCCCAAATGCTGGGATTACAAACTTGCACCATGTAGCAAAAGAAAGTTTGAAATAAATACAAAATAATTCATTTTTCATTAATTGGCTCTTGTCTATTATTTTGATAAGATTTGTCTACCTCAGTCCTGAAGGAGTAAGAACGTAATGGATCATTCCTAGGGAAGTTTTTAGCACTTAGCCCTGAGAAGAGAATGTGTCACCTCCCCTCACAATCCTTTGCTTAGGCAGCTATGTGGCCAAGTATCTGAAAGGACACCGGAAAACGCAGCCTAGCTGAGTGCTCTGAGGCAAAGAGGGATTATTTGTTAACTGCTAGGCACATAACTCTTTGGAAAATGCTAGTAAAATCATGCTTTACATTTTTAACTTTGACAAGCATTCTGCATTTTACAAATTATATAAAATAAGGAAG